>NC_136979.1:36829965-36992465 GCF_032717465.1 Coenobita brevimanus
ACCCTTTTTGAAACTCGTCCACAAACATCAACCACAGAAAACCCCAAAATGCTCAGATGGAAACATGAAACGTACTGCGACTCCTCCACATAATGTCTCCGTCCTCCCCTCTCGCCGTCCCTCTTCCCCTTTCTCAGTCTCTCCCCTCTCTCTTTCTCTTCTCCTCTCCTTTTCTACTCTCCCTCCTTCCTCTCTGTTAATCATCTTCCTGCAGTCCCCCTCTCTTTCTCCCTCCTCCCATTCCCCGTCTACCTTCTGTATTCCCCTCTTTTTTCCTTTTCCTCCCTCTGTCTGCTCCACCTATCCTCGTCCGTGCCTTCTCCCTCATCCCATCTTCACTCTTCCTGCCTATTCTTCCCCTTCCCTCTGTCATCTCGTCCCTCAATCTTCCCTTACTACCTTCGTAACTTTCTTCATACCCTACTCACTCTTCCCGACCCACTCTCTTGCATCTTCTTTCTTCTCCTATCCTCATATTCTCCTCATTCTTACCAACAGATTTTTCCATTCTCATATCTTCCCTCTCTCTTTCTTCCCCTACCCAATCCCTCATTCCATCCTCACTCTTCCCATCCGTTCTTCTTTTCGTTCTACTCCCTCCCCCCCCTCCTGCGGGTGGACAGACGAACAATGCTGCCACAACCGTACCGCCCGCCACCAGCCCACTTAGGAAAATGAACCCCCGGATGGCCAAAGACAAGCCAGTATACCCCCCTCCTCCCCAACACTCCCTTTCCCTCCCTTCCTCCCCCTCCCTCCCCCGCTGTCACTGTCACTGTCACTGCGAGAGGACTGTGTGAGGCAATGTAGTCTGGCTCTTCATAGGTACAGGTAGATGTGAAAATATGTGAGGGAGCCACCTGAAAATAAAGCAGAAAATGTAGGTCAGGTCTGTAGGGTTGATACCGCGACTGTACACCGATGCGATTTGAAGTGGTTAATCCTTTGGTGTTTAGGGTTATCCAGAAAGAACGGTACTGTGCACTTTCGAAAATCGGCCAAAAGAGGGAGCCCAAAAGAATGGACCCTATAAGCATTGCAACTATGAGCTTGGTGGCGAAGGGTGGCACGCTAAATACCTTCCCCGTAAAATCCATCGGGAAGTAACAGGTAAATAAACATCGACGCGCATCTACTGATATAAGAAAACCCGCTAATTGGCTCATCATTTGCACCTGAGTTTATTTAATGAGTGTCTCGCCAGATTGGGTTAAATACTCACGCAATGATGAGGCTCAGATCAGTGGTCGTGGTGTGTGTGTGTGTGTGTGTGTGTGTGTGTGTGTGTGTGTGTGTGTGTGTGTGTGTGTGTGTGTGTGTGTGGCTTCTCCCAGTCAATCTACCTATCCGAAATTAATGTGCAGTTACGTATATACCTGAAGTACAGATTTTTACAGTCAGACGTGCGTAGGTAATATTATGAAAGAGGGGTGGTGCCGATAATTCTGAGGACCTGAAAAATGACTGAATAAAAGTGTGGCTCATTTTTTCATTGGGATTTCGGTATCTCTACTTCTCTTTTGTGTTTTCCTTTTCCTATTGTGGGATTCCTGCGCATCCTGTTAACTGGTATGAAACAGGAATAGACTGACTGACGATGGCGACGACGACAATGACGATGATGATGATGATGATGATGATGATGATGATGATGATGATGATGACGACGACGATGATGATGATGATGATGATGACGATGATGATGATGACGACGATGATGATGATGACGACGATGATGATGATGATGATGATGATGATGACGATGATGATGACGACGACGATGATGATGATGATGATGATGATGATGATAATGATGATGACGATGATGATGACGACGATGATGATGATGATGACGATGATGATGACGACGATGATGATGATGATGACGATGATGATGACGACGATGATGATGATGATGATGATGATGATGACGTGATAAAGAAGGCTAGCTCCCTGGGCCAGTGCTAATATATGGGAGCGAAACAGGGAGATAGTTTATATGGCCGGATTCTTACATCATTAATTTTAGGATCACGGTAAAAGCAGTCTCATATTAACGATCTTCCAGGTGTAGGAACCCGAGGCTAGGCTACAAACCGAATACAAACTGTCTATTGATAATGAAAATACAGTCATCGCAGTGCCACATTAAGGGTAGCTGACAGGCCTACGGTCCTAGTGGCATTACCTAATCAAAAAATTAATATATAAATGTATAAATAAATAAATAAAATCCATCCGCCTCTCGGAGAATCGAACCCCTGCACAAAGTAAACAGGCTTCACTCCACCTTGTGCCTTATCCCCAAACGGCACCAAAAGAAGCGTCGGTGATTTCTTGTTATTGCTGTGTCCTTTCACTCGCTTCCCTTCCGTATTTTCTCTCTCTCTCTCTCTCTCTCTCATCCTGCCATTCTTCTCTCTTTTCTCTCCTAATTTGACTGGTCTTTCTACTCTTCCTCTTTCTTTTCCCTTCACTTTTTTCTCCTTCCTCGCTCACACTAAATGCCTCTTTATTCTGACATTCCCCCTCCCTCTTTTAGTTTCTTCTGTCAATTATTTTCATGTTCCTTTTCTCCTTTCTCTTTTCTTGACACTCTCTTCCCTTACTCTACACTAAATGCTCCTCCTCCGTATATTTCTCCTCCTCTTCTCTTGCACAATCTTTCTGTCTCCTCTTTACATTATCCATTTTCTTTCTCTCTTCCCTCCTTCACTCAATACTCTTTCCTTTGGTGTTCTTCCTCCTCTTCTTTTCTATTGTTTCTCTTGCACACTCTTTCTCGCTGCTTCTTCGTCCTCTTCTCTTCCTTTCACTTTTTTTCCTCTGTCTTTGTCTTCTCACCCGCTTAAAGTACTCTCTCTCTCTCTCTCTCTCTCTCTCTCTGTCTTCTCTTCACAACCTTCCTTCCTCCACGTCCACCTCCTCCTCCTCCTCCTCCTCCTCTCCCTCCCTCCCTCCTTCTCCATCCGTACCTAATCTCTCACACTTTCCTCATCTTAATCCTTCATTTTTCTCTCCGTTTTCGCGGGTGGAAAGAAAGGAGTGCGAGGAGGGAGGGAGAAAAAAAATAATCTTCTCTCTCATCTCTCACTTCTTGGAGAACATTTATATAAAGATGACAGTGAGGAGGCGTGGGGATTTTTTCTTTTCTTTTTTCTTGGAAGGAGGGAAGGGAATGTGAAGGAACTGAAGGGAAAACGTGAATAAGGAAGAGAAGGAGGTGAAGAAAGGGAGGGGGAGAAGGGAGAGAGGGAAGAAAAGAGAGGAAGAAGAGGAGGAAGGAACGGAAGGAGGGAGAAAGGAGGATGAGATGGCAAGTAAGAATAAAGGAGGGGAAAGAAATCACGGCCTTTTCGTCTTCTTTCTCTTCTTCGTCCTTTATCTGACTCTCCGCCTTTTCCTTCCCTCTCTTCTTTTTCCTCCTCTAGTGTCTAGTTTCCCCTCCTCCACTTCTCTCTCTACCCCTTCCCCCCTCCCTCCTCTCTCCACTCTTCCATCTCTCTACTCTTTCAAATCTTCCTTTGATCAAACTCGTCCTTTACTCTGCTCCTCCTCCTCTTCCTCCTTCTCATCTTCCTCCTCCTCCTCCTATTCTTCCTCCTCCTCTTTTCTCTACCAATTCGTCATCTTTCTTTTACTCTCTTTTCCTTCTCCTCAGTTTTTATTTCCTCTTCTTCCATTCCAATTTCCCTCTTTCTCCTCTTCCCTTCTCTTCATTTCCTCTTTCCCTCCTTCCTCTCTCTCCCGTCCTCCTTTTCTCTCACTTCATCGCCTCTTCCTACTCTTCTCTTCCTTCCGTATATTCCGCTCTGCTCTACACACACAGCATTTCATCTCGCATTCTCTCTTTTCGTTTCTCTCTCCATTTATCTTTTCCTCTCCTCTCTTCTCTTCATTCTTCTAATATCTCTTATTCCTTCCCTCTTACTGATAATTCTCTCTCTCTCTCTCTCTCTCTCTCTCTCTCCATCTTTTCCATTTCACTCTACTCTCCTTTCCTCTCCTTTCCACATTTCCTTTCCTACACCTGTCTGTCTTCCCCCCCCCCTCTCTCTCTCTCTCTCAAAACCCGCGATGAGAGGCCAGCACCAAACTCACTCTTGCCTCGTGTCCTTATTTACAATTTTAATGTGTCCCAAACTTTGATGGCTTCTCGGTGGACACATGGCGGGGATGCATGAAAGTGAGAGAGAGAGAGAGAGAGAGAGAGAGAGAGAGAGAGAGAGAGAGAGAGAGTTTGGTAGGTAGGTAGGCAGGCAGGCAGGCAGGCAGGCAGGCAGGTAGGTAGGTAGGTAGGTAGGTAGGAAAGCAGATAGATAGGTAGGTAGGTAGGTAGGTAGATGGGTAGGTGGGCTGATAGACAGATATATAGACAGACAGACAGACATATAGACAGATAAGGACAGACAGGCAGAGAAAGGCAGACAAAGACAGACAGGCAGAGAAAGGCAGACAGACAGAGATTCAGAGGATGGCATAAGCAGGTCAGACTAAGGGCAAATCAACACATATATCTCAAAAACACGAAAATTTATTGAGGGTCGTAAAACTGAAGGAGAGGTTGGCATCAGTTACCCCTGCACGACAAATGGCAGCGTGTGGAGCGCCTTCTGCCCCTACCCTTCTAAACGTCACAGTCTGGGATCAACAGGACCGTTATTACCGTTCCAAAATTACCGTTACACTGCTTGCAATACCGTTCAGCCGTTTCTAATGTACCGTTAAACCGGGTATACTGAACTGTTTACTTTTAAACCGTTTATACAGAGTAGGTGGATCGTCTAAAAATGTACCGTTAACCCCTTCAATTCCGAGTATGTTTGTGCATTAGATATCTCAAAAAATTTATTAAAGGATTTCAATAAAATTTGGAGGATTGGTGGGTAGTGGGTCAAGAACGGGCTGATTATATTTTGTGGTGGATCCAGATCGGCATGCAAGAAATCGTACATTTAAATGGCGTGTGACGGAGGTATGCATTCACTTAAACTGTGTAGCAGGGCAGACTAAGACCGTGGAATTAAATGACTATGTGTGACCGCAAAAGTATTCGTCTGGCAGGATAGAGGAATTACAACGGTATTGGTGCTGGTGGAGGTGTGCCATCTCTGAGTCCTTCTGGTTTCTATATTTTTAACTTTTACATGATTTTCACCAATTTAAGAAGGACCATTATTAGTAAAGGTATTAATGAAAGCTATATCCAGTTCGAAAAAAGAAAAAAAAATCCCAAAATTAACTCGTCTAGCGATATAATAAAACTTAATAATTCTGGACTGAGGATGGTTTGGTCTTTCTACACTACCGATCCGCGTTTCAGAAGTACATTTAGGCTGCTTCAAAGTACTGCCAGGAGGTCTTTATCCTACTGTTAAACCATCTTCACTATTTCGTTAAACTATCTAAGGCGTAATATAGTGTCCAAGCAGTACCATTCACTGATTTATTTCCGTTCAACCATATTCACCGTATCCACACACCTCTTCATCATTATTGCTAAACCACTTCGATTGTATGTCTTCAACTGTCTCCAAGAACCGTCACACACACACACACACACACACACACACACACACACACACACTCAAAACGCCACACCTACATGACAGCATCACAAACACCTCTCTAAAAACACCGCCACAAATCCCTCGGAGCCCCATTCATAGAGGTCCCACACAGGCGCTTGGTTGTGTGTGTGTGTGTGTGTGTGTGTGTGTGTGTGTGTGTGTGTGTGTGTGTGTGTGTGTGTGTGTGTGCGCGCGCGCGCGCGCGCGTGTGTGTGTGTGTGTGTGTAAATAAGGGGAGGCAAATTCACATATCGACTTCGCCCCGTTACGGACCTATGTATGAATCGTATAAGCTTGGGAGGGGGGAGGTTAGAAGGGAGTGATGGGGGAGGAAGCTGGGGGATGGAGGGAGGGGGAGAGGTGAGGGGTATGATGAGAGGGGGATGAGGGGATGGGATGGGATATAACGGGGAAAGGGGGATGGGTGGAGGGGAAGGGGGATGGGTGGAGGGGGAGGGGGCTGGTGAGTTGGGAAGGTGATGGGAGGGAGGAGTAAAAATACGGTATGGTAAAAAAAAAAAAAAAAAGGAAAAGGAAAGGCGACAGGATGAGAAGAAGAGGAGGGAAACAGAAGGATGGTGAGGAGATGGATATGTAAACACACACACACACACACACACACACACACACACACACACACACACACACACGGGAATGAAGTTAGGATGAAGAAAGAATGAAACTGATGAGGTGACTTAGAGAGAGAGAGAGAGAGAGAGAGAGAGAGAGAGAGAGAGAGAGAATGGGGAGTAGGGGGAAGGATGGGTTGGAATGGGGAAAGAGATGGATGGACAGGAATGATGTCGGTTGACGAGGAGAGAAAGACAGAGATGGCATTTATGTACACAAACCCTCATACATTTATTCATGTGTGTTTAATGTATGCAACAAAAGTAAGACCTCGGCATACACGTATCAGGGAAAAGCATTTATACTGGCATTCACATCTGTTGCATATGTAAAAAGTAAAATCTAGAAAAAAAATACAAATAAAAAAAGCACAAAATAGAAGGTTTTTGTTCTCATTCCCATTATCTGCACCATCATCGTCATCATCATCATCATCACCACCACCACCACCATCACCACCTTCATCATTATCTGTATCGATGTGACATATATCATCACCATCACCTTCATGCCCATCGTCTGTATCATCACAATATCATCACATCAGCAGCGGCAGCATTATCACCATCATGATCCTTTTATTTCGTCTGTCACATATGGCATGAGTATAATCCAAAAAAGCGAATGGAAACACAAAACTAACATAACTTTCATCAGAGTAGACAGGGAAAATGAGCCACACTTCCATTCATCTTTCAAGCCACTGAAATTCATTGCAAGAGTTAATTTTTAAAAACTGGTCTGTAATAATTAACATATAAACAACAAACACACAAGCTCTTAAATCGAGGTAAACTTTCTCTCAAATATTATTATTATTATTATTATTTTTTTTTTTTGCTACACGCGAGACGATTGAAGTGGGAAAATCTTCTCACAATGAATAATGTTAATAATCTCAAGACTGTGATTTTTTTTTTATATAACATTACAACTGCCTCAAGAAAACTATAACTTCCTACTTAAAAAAAAAAAACGGTACTAAAGAGGGCAGAACAAATCTTTAATAATATGGATTATTTTTCTATCCTCCAGACGAATTTTTTAAATTATTTTGAAGCCTCTCGTGCTGAAGGGGTGGAACACTAACCAGCCACAAGTGAAGTATAAACGACTGGCTTCAAAAAGTCAGCCTTAAACATTATTTGTGTACGGTCAATACATGTGTGTGTGTGTGTGTGTGTGTGTGTGTGTGTGTGTGTGTGTATTGACGTTTCTCTCTCTCTCTCGCTCCCCATCCATCAATTCAGCTACATTTTTAGGAGAATCGGATCTTCTCTTATATAAGTTCGGATATCATTAATAAGGGATCGAAGCCGATAAGGAGCAGAGAAGGGGTGGATAAGGGCATCAAGAAGGATTGGTGTCGTGAGAAAGTGCCGCTTTTTGGTATGTGAGTGGAAAAAGAGGGGGGAAAGGAGGGGGGGGAAGAAGAGGGGGGAAGAAGGGGGAGTGAAGAAGAGGGGGGAAGGAGGGGGTGAAGAGGAGGAGAAGAGGAGAACGAAGTGTGGTATGTTATGGGATGTCAGTGTTGGAGGAGGGGGGAAGATGGAGGGGGAAGAGGGGAGAAACAAAAGGAAAAGGGGGGGAAGGAGGAGGGAAGAAGAAGGATAGGAAGTCTGATAAGGCGTAGGGAAGGGGTGAAGTGGGGAGGGAAGGAAGGCGAAGAGGAGGGAAAGGAGACGTGCGATATTAAGGTATGGGAAGAACTAGGGAAGAAATTAAGGAAGGGGTGAAGTGGGGATGGTGCAAAGGGAGGAGAAAGAGACGGGAAGCATGGGAAAGGCAGGATGACGTAGCAAGGGAGAGGGAGAGGAGAAACAGAAATTGGAAAGGAGTGGGGGGGTAGAGAAGACAGATTGAGAGAGAGAGAGAGAGAGAGAGAGAGAGAGAGAGAGAGAGAGAGAGAGAGAGGAAGCCAATGGAACAGGAGGGTCACACAGCAAAGCAAGTGGAAAGGGAGAAGAAAGGGAAAAATAACGGGAAGGAAAAATAAAAGACAGGATAATAGGGAGGAAAGAAGTGTTGCAGTATGAGGTGGCAATATGAAGAATGTGTTTTATATAAGTGTGTGTTGTGTGCCAGTATGACGTAGAAGTATGTGTGTATGAGGTTTAAGAAAAGTGTGCTGTGTGTCAGTATGAGATAAAGCAAGTGTGTATGAGTGAGGAGTATGCAATGCGCCAATATGAGGTAAAGTGTGTGGATGAGGAAGTATGTAAGTGCTGTATGCCAGTATGAGGCAAAGTATGTGGGTATGAGGCGTGATACTACCTTCTACCAGCCTTTTTCTAATCTCGTTTTATGTAAGTCTCCCCCCTTACCCCCCCCCTCCCTCTCCCTGCTGATGGCAAGGGAGTAAGCTGCTTAGGTAGACGTGTACGCAGATGACGTGTGAGTAGGGCTGTGTAAGTATTTATGTATGTATGTATGTGCACCAGGGAGCCATGTGTAGGTCGTCAGGTATGGCAATGTGTGTGTGTGTGTGTGTGTGTGTGTGTGTGTGTGTGTGTGTGTGTGTGTGTGTGTGTGTGTGTGTGTGTGTGTGTACAACCAAAGAACTGTAATGTCAAAGGTCAAGCTGAATAAGCTTAAGTGTAGCTTACTGAGTCAGGTCAAAAATATTTATATAATTATCACAAATCATCATCATCATCATCATCATCATCATTACCACCACCACCACCACCACCACAATTCTATATCCCACTTATATAAATGGGGTAGAGGGCAGGAAAAATCAGAAAAAAAAACAGCAGTACAAAAATATCAGAATGGTATCAAAAGAGTATATAATGAAATGGCTCACAATCCGTCATTAACTTAGCTCATCATCCCAGCCTTCAAAATTACGTCTTTTTTTTTTTTTAACACAAAAGCCAGAGAGATAAAGAAAAAAAGCATCTGGTGTTAGCAAAAAAAAAAAAAAAAAAGAAAGAAAAGGAAAAAGAAAGAAAAGAATAAAAGTCTCTGGTGCTACAAAAAAAATGAAAAGAAAAAAAAAATAAATCTCTAGGCTGATGGAGTTAATACATAGTTAACTCTTTCTCTACGATGATGTATTTCGATTTTTATTCCTACAATGATCAGACGATTTTACTCAGCTTAGAGGGGACTTTGGGAGGGTTTGTATACAGCCTTCCTTAACCCCTTCCATTCGTGAGGTCTTATGCTGAGTAAAATCGTGTGGCAGGATTAAAACACAATATACGTTATCGGACTGAAGGTGTTAAGTCTGAGGCCCAGGGAGCTCCCTAACATCTCTTCCTATGCAATTTATTTTGACATATATTACTATCGTCTTTGTGTGTGTGTGTGTGTGTGTGTGTGTGTGTGTGTGTGTGTGTGTGTGTGTGTGTGTGTCGCATAAACCATTCTAACATCGTCATCCTATGCATAAGTAAGGTACAAAAGTATACTAACCAGCCGAATAAAAAAATAAACAATAAAAAAAGCTAAGGAAGAGGAGTTACGGAGCTTCCGTACTGAATGTGGATACGGACCAGAGTGAGTAAGGTTGGCAGAGGAGAGTATGCGTCGGGTGGATATCTAGGTGTAAAACACTGAAATATATACATGTTTGAATAAGCAGGATTAACCCGGATAAGCCTGACACTTTTACGACACACCCTGTACTGTATACAAATTACGACACGTGAAGCGGTCGGAAATGGCGTAGCAGATCCAAAAACTTTACGTGGGTTTGAAAACAGACTCTCCGAGGTACTGGTACGAACAAAAACACAGACACACTTCATTACGAAACATAACGAGACAGTGAACAATGATTTCCGAAACCTAGTAATGCTATCTTCCGAGCCTAACAAGTTGTTCAGAATAGTGTGTACAAGTTTAATAATTGTATGAATGTAACGTAATCCAATATTTTTGTCCACAATTGCACTGTTGCATTAAATAGATTCTTTAAGCATAGGAGGTTTCGAGAACATGAAGCGAAATGTCTCGAAATCATGGAGTGAAATGTCCAGCGTCTTAAGATTTCGTTTCAGGTTTCGACACCATGTAGGCTAAGGAGATGGGACCTGATGAAGACAGGCTCCAACACACCTGAGTATTGTCTAACAGTTTGGCAAGATCCCTTTTGGTTTCGACATCCTTTCCACGTAAATTCTCTCTCTCTCTCTCTCTCTCTCTCTCTCTCTCTTTGATAAAGCAAAATCCTAGGTCTTTTGGAAATCACAGTCATTTCCTTCTACCTCTTTGGGTTATGAAATTCCTCACACATAAGGGGTTCCGAATCAATGAAGCGAGGTTTCATTTCTCTTGGTAACTGAAGAATAGTTGAATTAAATATCTAAGTTCTGGCACAGTTTATTAACCTGTAGATTGGGCTAATGACGCAAGACTAAAATGCACATAATTAACATGGAAGAGTTAATAAGATCAATTTAGGCCTGACATGCTTCACACACATGTTTTCGGAGCAACGGTGAGATTCCGAAATAATAAAAAAGGGAACAACAATAAAACGGAAGAAGTAGGGAAGGTAAGAGAGAGAGAGAGAGAGAGAGAGGTCAACAGTATTTCCATAGTAACGTGTTCTTATCTCGTACCTCATGATCCCCGACTTGTTCTCTCTCTCTCTCTCTCTCTCTCTCTCTCTCTACCAGTTTTTTCTCGCACTTCTCCTTTTCTTCAGTTATATGCTTCTTTTTCATCACTTTCCTCCTTTCTTCCCGTCCCCCATGTCTCTACATCCCTCCCTCCCACCCTCCCTCTCTCTTTTCATTGCTCCCCCTCGCCCTCTCTCACTTTCCACCTTCCCCCTCTTTACTTCTTCTCTCCCACCCCTTCTCCCTCTCTCACCACACGTCACTAAGGTCGACAATCCTCCACGTTTCACTACACTGTCGCCCCTACCGCAGTCCCACGTTAGACAACCCACCCATATGCATACCAATGTGTTTCACTCTACTATTAAAGGTATGTGTCTGCGTGCGTGTGTGCGTGTGCGTGTAAATCTTCTGCATTTATATGTTCCTAGGTGCACGCGTGTATGTACTATGACGCGTGTATGTACTATGACGCAGTGTGCATGTGTGCGTGTACTGTGACTCACCGTGTGTGTATACATTTATGAATACGGGTTCCTGTGCGCTTGTGTATAGTGTATGTGATCGTGTGGACGTTTATAAATTTGTCTCCGTATGTGTTTGTATTTATGTCTCCATGCATGTTGTGTTTGTATGTTTGTGTGCATAAGATCGGCATACTCTTTTCGATGTGTTTGCGTAACTTTAATGTGTGTGTGTGTGTGTGTGTGTGTGTGTGTGTGTGTGTGTGTGTGTGTGTGTGTGTGTGTGTGTGTGTGTGTGAAGGTGTGCATGTAAGCAGTAATAGTAACAGCTCTACCAAGCTTTTATGTATGTGCGTGCGTACACATGACCTTGTATGTGTGTGTCCATCTGTCTTTGCGAGCTTTTATGACTGTGTGTGCGTGTGCGTGTATGTATGCGAGCCCTTGCGTGTGTGTCTTTTATGGTGGTCGTGTTTGGTTTGGCATTACACACACCCTCTGATGTCCGCCTGTTTGCTCCCCGTGTGTGTTTTTCAGTCTGTGCGCGTTTGTTTCTTTCGTGTGTGTGTGTGTGTGTGTGTGTGTGTGTGTGTGTGTGTGTGTGTGTGTGTGTGTGTGTGTGTGTGTGTGTGTGTGTGTGTGTGTGTGTGTGTGTGTGCGCACAGAGAAAAGTCTGAGTTGAGTAAATGAATAGTAAGTGATTCTTTTTTTTCTTTATCTCATCCCTACATGTTTCATTATATTTATTACTATGGATTCTCTTCCACCTCCTCATTTTATTTCATACATTCTATCTTCACACTATTCTTTGTGTATTTTTGTTTTCACTAACCTTATTTCTTTTTCATTTTCTTCTCTGTCATATATTTCCCTTCAATATACTTAGCCTTTCTTTCTCACTTCCAAAAGTTATAATTTTTTGTTATCTTTATTATTTACATCCCTATTACATAATCCCCTTTATTGTTAGGTATCCTTATTTCTTTCCTACTTCCTTCTTTACCATATTTTCATTACAGTTCTTATTATTTCCTTTTTTAACTATTTTTTATGTTTTCTTTTCCATCTGTTTTCATCCCGTATTTTTTCTGCTTCTCCTCTTCCTGGTCTTGCATAATTTTTCTTTCCATATATTATTCGTTCATCAGTCTCATTTCCCCCTCAATTTCCTTTTTCTTACATATTAATTCTTCTTGTGCAGATGTTTATCGTTCATTCTCCGTTGCTTCCCCTTCTACACTCTTCATTCTCATTTCTGTTCCTGCTTGTCATATAATTTGGCTTTTTATATATTTGTCATCTTCATTCGTTAGTGTCATAACTCTCCCACCTCTGCTTTTCTTCTACATTTCTTGTGTTTATCACGTATTTGTTCTCCTTACAGATATTTGGTAGTTTCATTTCCTCTCTCTGTTCTTGTCGTATTTTACTTTATAACATATATTCCTCATTCTAGAATTTCCTCTCCACGTCCCATTATTATCCCGTATGTTTTCCGCCTCTCAGTTCGTTGCTCTTGCTTCCTCGCCGCCTCCTACGTTTATGTTCCTTCTGCATGTTCCTTCCTTACCCTCATTACTTTTTTACTTATTAATCTATGTTTTTCCTTCTGAACTCTCGCTTCTCGCTTTTTCCATACAGGATGGGTGTTGGAGAGTGACGCCTTCATGTAGTGACACCGATATGGCTGTGCTGTGGGGCTGCCCAGTTATACAAAGGTCCTTCAGTTCCCTCCCTATCCCCCGAAAGGAGAATGGATTGCGGCAGGATAAGTTTGGCTTCCACAGGAGTTCACGTTCAAATGAGCCTGGGTCTTCAACTACTACTGCTACTACTACAACTACTACTACTATTACTACTTCTACTATTACTAATACTACTCTACTACAACGTCACACAGGATGCCCATAAAATTTGTAAAGACAGTGACATCTATCTAACCTAACCTAACGCACCCCAATCTAACCTAACCTGTGGATGAATAATAACCATTAAAGTGATAAGGACTGGGCCCATTAGGAACATGCGTTGTAACTAAATATTTAATAAAGATACATATTTGTTTTCGTGAACTACCTACGTTTACTTATTTCATGATCGCCCTGGGTTCTTATATCCTTCCGCGTAATGTTATTTACTCGTATTATATATTTACCTTTGTCTTTCCTTTTCCTAGTCTCAGTCTTCACCTCTCTCTCTCTCTCTCTCTCTCTCTCTCTCTCTCCCTCTCTCCTCCCCATCTCTCCCCTTTCCGTCTCCTCTGTCCTCCTCTTCCTCTCTCCCCTTCTCCGTTTTCCCCTCTCCAAAACTTCACATCTCGTCTTCTCTCTCTCTCTCTCTCTCTCTTTCTCCTTTCACATTTTTCTCTCCTTTTTCTTAGCATTTCCCTCCCCCTTCTCTTTCCCTTCCTTATTCCCCCATTCTTTCCAACTTAATATTTCTTTCCATTTTTCCCTTCTCTCTCTCTCTCTCTCTCTCCCAACCTAACACACTACATCGTTCACCTTGCTTTACTCTCTCGCTTTCCTGGTATCCCTCTTTCTCCCCTCCCCTTTCTCCCTTGCTCCCTCTCTCTTTCTCTCCAACCTAATACTCCTTGCTATATCTCTCCTTTCATTCTTTTTCTCTCCCTTTTCCTCTCCCCTCTTTCTCTTTCTCCCTATTTTCCCTCTCGCTCCAACCTAACACTCCTTGTTGTCTCTTCCCTTTCACTCCCTTTTTTCCTCCATATCCCCTTCCCCTCTCTCTCTCCCTCTCCATCTTCTCCTCTTCCAACTTAACACTCCTTACCTTCTCTCCCTCTTTATTCCACTCCCTCTCTCTCTCTCTCTCTCTCTCTCTATCCATCTATCTATCTATCTATCTATCTTCCCTTACATTCTATTACCTCCAGTTTATTTGTTTTCTGTCTTCCTCTCCTACTTTTTCCATCTTTACTACCCCAGTATTCCTCATCTCCACTCTCTCTTTTCCCCTTATTTCCCACCTATTTCCTCCATCCATCTCCTCTTTTCCTCCCTTCATCCATCTCTCCATCTGTACTCCAATTCATTAGTTTTATTTCCTTTGCACCTCCCAGACAAATACATTTAGGTATGATTTTTATCCTGACTACTACCAAACCATTTAAGTAGCTGGGGGGAGGGGGTGAACTAGGGATGAACGAGAAGCAACCTCAAACTAATTTTTCACCATGGGAACTTATATTGTATTTCATTCTAGCTACCCACAGACCAACTTCTGCGGCTCAGGGGAGACCGCTCGGGCAGGAGGGGTAAATATTTCCTCGTTCCTCCTACCAATATCCATCCTACCTTTTCCATTTTCCACCTACAGGTATAACTCTGCGTGAAGCACTGGGTGGGGGTGGGTCACTTCTCCAGTCATGTTATGTAGTGCTCATCAAGCCCACTGATAATTTACACATAACCTTTTTCGACTGCTAAATACTTCCTTTCCATTTTATTTCGTACGATTAAGATTAACCTAAAGAAAGCCAAAAATTACAAAAGTTACCCCGATCAAATTTATGGCTTAAAATAAAGGGTTTCCTGTGTTATTTTATTTTAAGAAGAGCAGCAAATGAAGAGCTAAGGATCCGCCAAACAGAGCCTGAACATGTATATTAAAGCTGCCCGTCGTGGTGAGGCGTGTAGAAGCAGGCCGATATAATAGATTCATACATACCACTCAGCGTCACATACACCCAGCTCGTTACCTCTGACATGCAACTCTACTTTTGTACCCTAAATCTACATCCTTCTTCCCTCATTTCCCTTTCCCCTCTCCCCTCTCACTCACTCCTTTTCCCTCCATCTTCCTTCCCTTCTACCTCTCTTCCCCCCCTCCTCTCTCCTCTTTTTCTCCCCCCCCCTCTCTCTCTCTCCCGGCAGGACATTTCAGCTGAGTCGATGTTTGTGTAAATATTGACTAGAGGACAATCTGGTAGCCCGCTGCTGTGTGTGTGTGTGTGTGTGTGTGTGTGTGTGTGTGTGTGTGTGTGTGTGTGTGTGTGTGTGTGTGTGTGTGTGTGTGTGTGTGTGTGTGTGTGTGTGTGTGTGGTTTGGATGTGTATGCAGGGGGAGTTGACTATGAATGCACATAAGGACGGGAGGGATGGTTCTGTGTGTGTGTGTGTGTGTGTGTGTGTGTGTGTGTGTGTGTGTGTGTGTGTGTGTGTGTGTGTGTGTGTGTGTGTGTGTGTGTGTGTGTGTGCGCGCGCGCCACTATGTATATATACGCGTTTACATATACGTACATAGTTTTACGACTACATTACTACCCAATAACTTGCCTACTTCCTTGAGTGCATGGCGGTAAAATGATTGCTTGCATGACTGAGTGCTTGCTTGCTTTGTTGCTTGACTCTGCTTAGGATATTTCAGCATGCCACTGTGTGCTTTATATTATACTTGTTTCTCTTCGCATATGTCTGGCTGGCTGTTTGTAAATGCGTGTGCCTGAGTTACTGTTTGTCTGTTTGTATTTATGTGTATGTATGTATGTCTGACTGCATGATGGGTTGTGTTATCATTTGACAGCTTGTTTGTTTGTGTGTTTTTTTTTCTCTCTGACTGATTATGTGATAACCAGAGCAGTTGTTTGTCTGTCTGCATTTTAGATTCAGTGTTTGTGTTTGTATGCGCCTAAAAGGTTATGATAGCAAATGATTGACCGTGTTTTTGTTGCTTCACTGAGTGGTTGTTTGTCTGGCTGGGTCCTTCTTTGTTTGGTTGTGTAGTTGCATGTTGTTTGCTTTCTTAACCTTTTTCTTGATTACATAACTTTTTCACTGTTTTATTCTAATTACTAACATAGGATTTTATTGAGCTTAGAATGAGGTCTCGTCCTGTGAGGGTTGATTAGTTACTTTTGTGGAAGAGTGGCTCCTTGTCGCATAACCTGTGTGTGTGTGTGTGTGTGTGTGTGTGTGTGTGTGTGTGTGTGTGTGTGTGTGTGTGTGTGTGTGTGTGTGTTGATTTGGTTTTGTGAGAATGTGTACGAGTATGCAGGGGAGAGTTGACTATGAATGCGTGTAAGGGAGGGGTGGCTGGTTGTGTGTGTGTGTGTGTGTGTGTGTGTGTGTGTGTGTGTGTGTGTGTGTGTGTGTGTGTGTGTGTGTGTGTGTGTGTGTGTGTGTGTGTGTGTGTGTGTGTGTGTGTGCTTCGAATGTGCGTTTTTTTTTTTAATAATGTGACTTTCATTTGCCTTTGAGTTAGTTCCTGTTTTTTGTTTTTCGATGTCCTAGCCCAATACTGAACTCCGTGGCTTGGTCGGTGGTGCAGGGGGAATTATGCTATCCGTGGATGTATTGGCCACACCCTCCCTCTGGGGTTATGGTAGAGAGGAGTCTGAAGGGTTGTTTGTGGTGTGAGGTGGTGTGTGTGTGTGTGTGTGTGTGTGTGTGTAAGAGTACCTGACGTAGTGTAATGGTTGAGGGAGTTAAGGTGACAGAGGGAGAAGTGGCTGAGATGGAGGAGTGTGGCTGGAGAAGTGTAATTTCTGTGGATTATTTGTCATAGTGAAGTGGATGAGAAAGTGTAGCTGACTGAGATGTGTGTGGCTTTCTCTCTCTCTCTCTCTCTCTCTAGTCAATCCATTCACTAAGCCCTACAGTTATTTCCCACACATCCACATTCGGCCCCATCCACCTTCCCTCCAGGGGCTGTGGCTGAAGAAGTGTGGTGGCTGTGGTGGTGTGGTTCAAGTAGTGTGGTGACTTTAGTGTGGTGGCTGTGGTGGTGTGTTGGTTGTGAGTGTGGTTGTGGAACTGTGGTGGTGTGGTAGAGGGAGGGGATGTGGTTTTGTGGTAGAGGGAGGGGATGTAGTGGTATGGTAGAGGAAGGGGATGTGGTGGTGTGGTAGAGGGAGGGGATGTGGTGGTGTGGTAGAGGGAGGGGATGTGGTGGTGTGGTAGAGGGAGGGGATGTGGTGGTGTGGTAGAGGGAGGGGATGTGGTGGTGTGGTAGAGGGAGGGGATGTGGTGGTATGGTAGAGGAAGGGGATGTGGTGGTGTGGTAGAGGAAGGGGATGTGGTGGTGTGGTAGAGGAAGGGGATGTGGTGGTGTGGTAGAAGAAGGGGATGTGGTGGTATGGTAGAGGAAGGGGATGTGGTGGTGTGGTAGAGGAAGGGGATGTGGTGGTGTGGTAGAGGAAGGGGATGTAGTGGTATGGTAGAGGAAGGGGATGTGGTGGTGTGGTAGAGGAAGGGGATGTGGTGGTGTGGTAGAGGGAGGGGATGTGGTGGTGTGGTAGCAGGAGAGGATGTGGTGGTGTGGTAGAGGGAAGAGATGTCATGGTGTGGTTGAGGGAAAGGATGTGGTGGTGTGGTAGAGGGAGGGGATGTGGTGATGTGGTAGGAGGAGAGGATGTGGTGGTGTGGTAGAGGGAGGGGATGTGGTGGTGTTGTGGGTGGGGGTGGAGTGGGTGGGAGGGATGTGGTGGGTAGAGGGAGGGGATGTGGTGGTGTGGTAGATGGATGGGATGTGGTGGTGTGGTAGAGGAGAGGGTGTAGTGGGTCGGGGTGTTGTGGGTCGGGGTGTTGTGGGTCGGGGTGTTGTGGGTGGGGGTGTAGTGGGTGGGGGTGTAGTGGGTGGGGATGGAGTGGGTGGGGGTGTAGTGAGAGGGGGTGTAGTGAGAGGGGGTGTAGTGGGTGGGGGTGTAGTGGGTGGGGGTGTAGTGGGTGGGGGGAGCGGCGGTATGTAGCTTCACACTGTCAATACTTCAGCCCCAATGAATTATTCTGCATAAGTGAAGAGAGATGGAGGAGCAGGAGTGGGAGCTCTCTCTCTCTCTCTCTCTCTCACACACACACACACACACACACACACACACACACACACAAAACCATTTCATAAATAAACAACTCCTGCTTACAACAAAACAAGCCTCCTCTCTCTCTCTCTCTCTCTCTCTCTCTGTAAATCCCTCCTCTGAATCTAGCTAATGGTCAGTGGGCTTGCGAACGTGAGAGAAGAGACAGAGAGAGAAGAGGAGGAATACAAACGTGGAGGAGATGATAGAAAGGCAAATGTGTATGAACTGGAGAGATAGAAAGGGAGAAGCAAAGGGGAAGGAAACAAAGGAAGGAAGGAAGGAAGGAAAGAAGGAAGGAAGGAAAGAAAGAAGGAAGTAAGGAAGGTGAATGAACTAGAAAGGAAAGGACATGCACTGAAGGATGAATGAAGAGGAAGTGAGGAGGGGAGGGAGACAGTGTGAAATGACAGGAAGGAAGGAAGGTAAGAAGGAAGGAAGAAAAGAAAATGAAGTAAATGAAGATAATATGGGGAAGCAACGAGTACTGAAAAAAAAAAAAAGAAGGATGGAACGACAGTAGCAACTTAAAATATATATATAAAAAAAAAGGCCATCGCAATTAAAATGCCAAAGACAAAAATACCATATACTGTAAGAATAACCCCTTCATTACTACATATTATCCTTTTTAATTTTGTTACTACCAGAAAATTTGACTCAAGTTTGGGAGGGTCTTTATTACTGAAGGTACTGATGGACGCTGTATCCAACCTCTCTATTTCGATAAGTCACTCCTATAGGGTGAAAAGAATCGTATGGTGGCAACGAAAACACACACACACACACACACACACACACACACACACACACACACACACACACACACACACACACACACGGTACGGGAAAGTATGTGTTCAGGTGCAACGCTTAACCCAAACCGCTGAGAGACAGGTGATAGAAAGCCTATGATAACGAGGAAAACCTGATCCTTCACAAAATAATCATCTCAAAATCTCAGCAACACATCCACTCTGTCGTTTATACCCGCGTTAAATCAGAACTAACTCGCTTCACACTACAAAAAGCCCGTACCATATTTCAAGCAAAGTTAAACATGGAAGTAAATTTAATGGATACAGACTCAACACAGAATAAACATTTTGGAGGGAAACTCTGACGCCTGTTTATGTCTGCCAAAATTTAACTCCCGGAATCCAAAGACCTCATTATTTTTTATTTTTATTGTATTTTTTAATGTATTCAGCCTAGGACACATCTGCTTAATAAAGAGGTTAATGAAAACTGGCTCGTATTCCCACCGGTCAAGGAAGCCCCTCAACACCTATTCCTTAGTGATTTGTTTTGGATATGGGTGGTTAGTATCCTTCTGTACGTTGTTTATGCACAGTATGGCGATATTAGAAGGATTTATTCAACACGGAGTAGAGTAGGATGTAGTAAACAAAATAAATCGCTTGCGAAAAGGTGTTAGGGAGGTGTCTCATCCGCAGAGAATATATGCCTTTATCTAACCCTTCCAGTGTGACAACTTCCTCCAAAACTGAAGAAAATCGTCTTGTGATTGTAAAATAATGCATAAAAACAGACGTCAGTGTAATGAAGGGGTTGACTAAGGCCATAATATCAATCAACCCCAGGACGCTTTTCTTAACATATTTTTGCAGCTTCCGGACGATTTTATATAGCTTAGGAAGGATTTAAAATAGTGTAAACGTTCATCCAGACGATTTTATATGGCTCAGGAAAGATTTATAAGTGACAGGGTAAATGAATTTATAACCGTGCTTCCAAAAGTCTTCTCCTCCAGGCTAAACAAAATAATCTAGATGTAGAAATATAAGGAATAAGAATCACGGTAGTAGTAAAGTGACTGAAACTTAAATAATAAAGACGAAACCAAGCTCACAATATTTGATGGATATTATTTTGTGAAACGCCTATCGTTGGATGTAATCAGCCTGGTTCCTTGTTAATTATTTCAGCTTCATTTTCCTTTAACATTTTCTGCTCCTCTTCATCTTCCTGCCTTTTTCATTTTTCCTCTTCACACTTCCCTTTCACGAAATCCACAATATATATATATATATATATATATATATATATTATCCCGGTCCGGTATGTAAAAAAATCTGTGTATACATTTTAAGTATTTTTCAGTTATTTTTTCCTTGCATTTTTCTACATTCCTCTTGTTTCTTTTTGTTTTCCAATTTTTATCGTGCCTCTCGTTCTCCTGCCCCTGAAGCTTCCCACTTTTTTTTTTTTTTTTTTACGCCATCGTCAATTTTACATACAGCATTCTAAATATGTATCAATTTACTTACCTCAATACTCTCTGAATTCTTGCTATTTTTATTTTCATTTTCCCTTCTTATTTCAGCTTCCTCATTCCCTTCACAATGTGGATGAAAAATATACAAGCACTAGGCACACGAACATCACGTCTTTTTTCAGTATTATTCAGATCATTATTCCACATTCCTATTATTACTTATTTTCTTGCTTTCTAGTACCCTCTTCTTCGCCTGTCCTCCACTCCTCTTTCTCACTCTCATTCTTTCATGCACCTGTCAATGTTTCTGCAGTATTCTAAATCCACTGCAGTTTCCTTTTTCCTTCATAACTATTTTCATCTCTCTTCCTTTCTCATCATCCTTTTCCGTTTCAATTTTCTGCTTCTCTCCATCCGTTCTTCCCCTCCTTCCTTCTTCCACTCTTGTTCTTTTACGCCTCTGTCAATTTATAATCGTTTGGTATTGTCAGTTTTGTTTCAGTCCCCCTCCCTCTTCCCACTTCCATATTCCGCGTTTTCTACCTGTCATTTCTCCTATTCTGTTCTCTCTCTCTCTCTCTCTCTCTCTCTCAACCATCTTTACTCTTTCCTCCCTCTGCACACTGACCTTACTCCACCATGCTCCCCCCCCCTCTCTCTCTCTCTCTCTCTCTCTCATTCCCTCCCCCTTTTATTTACCATCCTCAAACTTAACTGCATTCTCACAATTTTCTTACCCATTTCCTCTCTACCCTTCTCCCTTCCCCTTTCCCATCCCCCCCCACCTCTCTCTCTCTCTCTCTCTCTCTCTTTCCCCACAACCTCTCCAATCGAACGCTTCACCCTCCTTTCCCTTCACCCGTCCTCTCCCCTCTCCCCCTTCCTTGCGATCTCTCCCTCCTCTCCCGTCTCCCTCCCTCCCTCTCATCCATTGCAATCGCGTGCAGTTGATGCTGTTGCACCTCACCTCTGCAGTCAGGATGGCGGGCCCTATGTTGCACTATCTTTATTCTGTGTGTGTGTGTGTGTGTGTGTGTGTGTGTGTGTGTGTGTGTGTGTGTGTGTGTGTGTGTGTGTGTGTGTGTGTGTGTGTGTATCCATATCTATCTTCATCTACCTATCTACCTATCTATCTATACACACATATAGAGATAAACAGATAGATAGACAGATCGATGACATAGATAGACAGATATGTATGTTGTATACTCATTAATCTAGCCTTCAGGAATTTTCGAGTTCAAAAATCCTCACAGAAGTCATCAGTCAATCTCTAACAGTGCTTAACTCAAAAACCATATTAAAATACTCATCTCTCATGATTTCCAAAGTTTCATCTTTAAAATACTGTCCTAAAACTCATCATCGAATTCCTCACAACTCCCACCTAAAAAAAAAAAAATATATAAATTAAACAACAATAGGAAAAAAGGAAGTAAATCCCAAGAAAACGAGGGTAAAGGAAAACCAACAATTAAATCTTATGGCTAAGCTAAAAAAAACAAAAAAAAAATCAATATAAAAATGCTAAGAAATGGAAAAAAAAAAAAAAAAAAAAAAAAAAAAAAAGAGACATTAAAAAAATCAGGAGTAACTAAAGAAAACCACAGAGCTCACGACAAGAGTTCCAGAAATCTTTAGACTGATGCTATGCCACTGTCCCCCGCCCCCCTACCCCTTGGTGAGGCGGTGGAGTTACGGTTTATTTAGTTTGCAAATGTCAAGTGTAATTCCTCCCTCCCCCTTGAAAAGTTAAATAAAAGCATGTGTAGAGAAAAAGAAAAAAATGTGTGAAGAAAAACCATGGACTACAGGCAGGAGTTTAAAGGATAAAGAAGAAAACAGAGATAAATAAACATTGAAGCGCAAAAGACTTCAGCATACGAAGAAAATGGGGTAATGAAAAAAATATAACAGAAAACCAAAAACCCAAAGGTCATTAACAAAAGACGTGAACAAAAAAAATATAAAAAAAAAAATACACACGCTAACAACTAAAACATCTGCTTGGTAGAAAATAAGATGAAACCACCTAACGCAGGGCACACTTCATTAAATTCTTAGGGCTGAACCTGTGACAAGCCCCTACTCTCCCTGCGGTGGTGGCGGAGGATGTGTGGCACTGTGCTCTGGTCTGCAAATGTCAAGTGTTAATTCTTTACGGTGCTGTTTGAGGCGTCTCCTGTGGGCTATTCTGGCGTGCAAGTACACAAAGAAAGATGCATGGGTTTCAAGGGGAGGATGGAGGGATTTGGTTTGGGGGTTGTGTTGTGCTGTGTTGTTGTTGTGGTGGTGGTGGTAGTGTGTGTGTGTGTGTGTGTGTGTGTGTGTGTGTGTGTGTGTGTGTTTCCTTTACTGTTAACACTTCCAGGTGATATTTTCGGTATACTTCTCGCAATGAAGGTGTGTGTGTGTAATTCACCGGGTCGGTCAGGATCACTTGATGGTCGTGATCGTCAGCTTTTACCCTCCCGGAAGGGAGCTGAGAGCTCATGTAGTCCGATCTAAGGGCAAGGCTGTGACCTTCACACACGCACACACCCGTCCCCTTGCTCAAGGGGGACAGTAACCACCCACTTCGTCAGTGAAACTTTTCGCAACCTGAGCAAGGCGCGAACTCCCGTCTATCAGATGGCAAGCGAGAACGTTACCACTGCACCAGCGAGCGGTGTGTGTGTGTGTGTGTGTGTGTTTCCTTTACTGTTAACACTTCCAGGTGATATTTTCGGTATACTTCTCGCAATGAAGGGGCTGGCCCTCGGCTGGGATCGAACCCTGATCTCTATTACCCGTACACAAACACGCTACCGTTTCGACCACTGGATGCGACGAGAGAGAGAGAGAGAGAGAGAGAGAGAGAGAGAGAGAGAGAGAGAGAGAGAGAGAGAGAGAGAGAGAGAGAAGGGGGGGAACCAAATTCATCGTAATCAGTGTGAGGAAGAGACAGAGAGAGATTGTGTTGTGAGGAAGAGACAGAGTGAGACCGTAAGAGGAGGAGAGACAGATTAGGAGGAAAACAACACTGTAACGAGAGAATGCCAAGTCAGAACAACGAAGAGGGAGAAAGAAACCCTAGGCCCTCGTAATCAGTGTGAAAGAGAGACAGTGTGAGGGAGAGATTTCTGTTTGAGGGTAAAATGCAACTCGTGAGGGAACAGCGAGGAAACTGCAGATCATAGCAAACAGTGTGTGGCGAGGCAGTGTAATGGAAAGACAGAGATGAGGGGAGACAGTGTATAATGACAGCGTGAGAAAAGACAGTATGAAGGGAAAGAGTGTGAGGGGACGGACAGGGTAAGAAGGCATGCAACAATATAAGTGAAAAAAAAAAAAGTCCAAACATCAAAAGAGGCACGAGACGCAACAAGAGTCCATCACCGTAATCCCTCGTCCCTCTGCATTAATCAAACAATTGTATTCGGCTTCAAGAGCACAACACATCCTGCCTCCTCTTAAATTTTTTTTTTCTATATCTATTTCAACACAGGGAGCAGCAGAAGCGTCCCATCACAAATCCGTATTAATGAATGCAAAATCGGCTCGGTGATACGCTTTTCCCAGAGCCCGACGTCGGATCCCTCTGCCTCACTCAAATGCGCCTCTAAAAACTTCCCCCTCCCCCCTGCTAGGAGTACAAAGGAATACAAAAGAATTATTAGTCAAACAGGTGAAATAATGATGGAAAAAATACAGGTTTCAGGCATTAGACGCTCTCCCACAAAGGAATACAATGGGGATTTGTGGCTAAAACGTGAAAAAAAAAAGCATTACGGGTTTCGGTATTAAACAAGCTTCCCTTTCACACACACACACACACACACACACACACACACACACACACACACACACACACACACACACACACACAGCAGTACGACAAGGAAAAAAACAGAGGAAAAATTATGTGATTAACAGCCCAACCACCACTAACTAACAGCATTCCCATAAGACTCGATTCCTGTGTGTGTTGCCTCCCCCTCACACGCTCTAGGTTTGCGCGAAGTTTTAATTTCGCGCGCGGTTGGACTGTGACAGCATAATAGCAGAACCGCCATCTATACCTTTGTAAAAACAAGTAGGCAACAATACACTCCCGCATCCAAGACTAAAAAATATACTAAAATGCCTCCCTTTCATCGGCGTGGCTCGGATACTAATCCTTGGCAGCCAACACATTCCCACATCTGAGAGACTAAGCTGGAAAAATATACAAACTCTCTTCTTCGCCATCAGAGTAGCTAGGAATCGATTCTGACTTTGAGAGCCGGATAAGAGGTAATAATAGGATAAGCACCTACATAGGCCTTTGTCGGTAAAAATAGCTCGGACACATTCTCCCACTGAAGACTATGCAGGTGAAAAATATAAAATATAAACTTTCTTATCACTGCTGTATTATGGAATAGATCTTGGATCTGTTGATATCATAGGCACTAACCTGAATCTTTGTTTTTAAAAATGCCTTCCCTCATTTAAGGAAGTTGTGAATAATAATAATGATGCTCATGATACGAAAACTCAATTTCCTTCCATCACAGTGGCAGGAAATCTACTCAGGTCACGATATTCTGAGGCAGATGGTGTTATGACAGCACGAGTGACTAGCTATGTCGTGGGGATGAAATCTCACATCTAAGAGTAAACTATGAAAAAACAAACTATTACCAACATTGTCTTCCAATATAATGGCTCGTGACTCGAACCAGAGTACGATATTGTGAGGCGTATAAAGTGAGGGAGCACAACACAGAGAGAACTGGAGGGATCTGTGTTGGAAACAAAAGGTTGGAAAAGCAGGAGTAGGATGTGAGGTTGCCCTTTGTGTATTTACATTTTCTTTAGCACAACACACACGCTGGAGATACTGCTCTCTCTCTCTCTCTCTCTCTCCCCAACAAACTTTTATCCACAGATCTTCGTATATTGAATGGTTTTACATTGGCATATACATTTTTTTCGGGGCACCTTTACATACATAATAAAGCTACAGCTCCTATGTTTTGTGGTGGAGAAAATAAAATTACGATATATCACCGAGTTACTTTCTCTCATTGTAAAACAAAGGATATACAAATATAAACGAAAAAATGCTCTTTCTTCAGTGTTAATGCATAAACTGATCTTTTGCAGAATGAGAGCCGGAAAACGGTTAACGAAAATACAATGTTATAAAAGATATTCTAATATGAACATGTTATATCATTTTACTCTCTTTTCGCCTCTTTACACAACAAGAGATGGCAAAAAGTTACAGAACAAAACAAACACTGGAATTTCAAAATTTACTCATACATAATGTTTTGTAACCGTAGTCGCTCTATATATGAGGAGCTAAGTAAGAGTTACAAGAACAAATACTACATAAATTTCCGGCATCCTATTTGTATTTAATTTTCACCTAATTTTCTTTATACTGCATATCGAAATTAGTTATCTCTT
The DNA here is from genome assembly GCF_032717465.1 of Coenobita brevimanus. Taxonomy (NCBI): domain Eukaryota; kingdom Metazoa; phylum Arthropoda; class Malacostraca; order Decapoda; family Coenobitidae; genus Coenobita; species Coenobita brevimanus. The sequence goes on from NC_136979.1 coordinate 36,855,695, forward strand.
GCCTCTCTCGTCCATACCTGTCGCTTATCTATCCATACAGCTCACCTCTACGATCATATATTTCTAATTCTATTCCCTACTAGAATCATACTCAAACTTGTACACGTATTTCTTTATGTTCCCTCCAAATCTTACTTCTATAGCATTACCCAAAAATATATTCACTTCTACAATCTTACATTTCCAAAACTATTCCCTATCTTACACAGACTTCTAGACCTAATCCTTCGTGCCCTTTCTCTTTTAGTCATACCCGCAGCACCATCTTCATCCACCAATACATCTCTATCCACGTATCCAGGCAGTTCCCCCTTTGATGTCCATCCATCCCCTGCTATTCTCTGCCTCTGCCTCTGTTCCTCTATTCATTGTGCCTTCCTCCCTGCCAGTTCTCTCTCTCCCAAGCTTTCCACATAGTCTCTCTCTCTCTCCCTCTCTCTCTCTCTTTCATTGTGCTACTCAGAAAGGATGGCGCTGCTTTGATGGTCTGTGATGGAAAAAGAGTAGTATGTGTGTGTGTGTGTGTGTGTGTGTGTGTGTGTGTGTGTGTGTGTGTGTGTGTGTGTGTGAGAGAGAGAGAGAGAGAGAGAGGTAAACACACACACACACACACACACACACACACACACACACACACACACACACACACACACACACACACACGCCAGACAGATCCCTGCGTAATCAATCACACACGCACACAAACACACACACACAGGGATGGCTACACCTAATTCTAGCAATGCACCACACACAGCCTGTCTTGCTCCTCCATCGTTCATATGCTTCAGTCTATCCTGCGCCCTTCCGCCTGAGAGAAAAGGAAAACGGGGAACTGGTGGAGAGTAGATAAGATGGAATGAAAGTGAAAAGAGAATTTGGGTAGGAGGAAGAGACAGAGGAAAATAATGGGGAGACAAGAGGGAACAGAGAGAAAAAGAAAAGGGATGGTGGATGCACAAGGAAGAAAGGGGTGGAAATAAAGCGAAAAGAGAGAGGAGGCAGAGGGAGAGGAATATGATGAGGGAAGAAAAGAGGGATGAGAGAGAAACGAGAGAAGGGAAGGAGGATGCGGATGGAAAAAAGGGGAAGGAAGATATTTAGTCGATTTTATGAATTTATTCCGACGTTTCATGCGACAGACTCAGTGTTTCCATAAGCTCCACTCTCTCAACCTGCCAAAATGACTGATGGTCGAGAGAGAGAGAGAGAGAGAGAGAGAGAGAGAGAGAGAGAGAGAGAGAGAGAGAGAGAGAGAGGAGGAGGAAACAACATAAATACTTAATGAAAGTTTTCTCTCTCTCTCTCCTGCAGATTCCCGGGTTCTTATGGAGTGGAGGGAGAGAAAAAGTGGAGAGGCAGGGAGAAAAAGGCGGAGATGGAGGGAGTAAAAGGCGGAGATAGAGGGAGAAAAAGGTGGAGGGAATGAAAGATGCAGTAGGAGATGGAGAGGGAGGGAGAAAAGGAGATAAAGAAAAGAGGGAGAAAAAGGGAGAAAACCACAGAGGAAAAAATAAGAGACAGAAGGACAAACATGGGGGAAAAAGTTAAGGGAGAAAGAATGTAGTAAGAAAAAATGGGAATGGAGGGTGAAATGTGAAAGGGAGAGAAAATGACTAAGGTAAAAAGGGAGGAATAGGATGGATTAAAGATGAAAAGGGAAAAAGGGAGCAAAAATGTTGACGAAAAGGGAGAAAGGGAAAGAAAATGTACACGAAAAGGGAGAAAGGGAAAGAAAACGTTCACGAAAAGGGAGAAAGGGAAAGAAAATGTACACGAAATGAGAGAAAGGGAAAGATAATGTACATGAAATGAGAGAAAGGGAAAGAAAATGTACACGAAATGGGAGAAAGGGAAAAAATGTACACGAAAAGGGAGAAAGGGAAAGAAAATGTACACGAAATGGGAGAAAGGGAAAGAAAATGCACACGAAATGGGAGAAAGGGAAAGAAAAAGTAGAAAGTAAAAACCGATGTTGGAGGCGCGACGAAAAGATAGATATGAAGAGAAAGAGCAGAAGAAAGGAAGGGAAAAGAAAAAGAAGGGGGAAAGGGTGTGTGTGGGAGATGATGTGAAAAGGGAGAGGAAAGGGTGGAAAGGAAGAAAAACTGGAGGATAAAAAAATGTGTGTGGAGAGAGAGAGAGAGAGAGAGAGAGAGACAGAGAGAGAGAGACTGGAAGGTGATGCCCGAGACGTAACTCTTATGTAAATTTAAAGATATCCTTGTTTAAAAATGCAACAACAACAACAACAACAACAAATAAACTACTCACATCAACACTTTCTTATCTTGCTTAGGAATGAGAGAGAGAGAGAGAGAGAGAGAGAGAGAGAGAGAGAGAGAGAGAGAGAGAGAGAGAGAGAGTGGAAAGACGGGAGGGGTAGAACGACGGAAGAGGGAAAGGAAAGGAAGGAGAATGAGATGAACAATAATAAAATAATAAGACAAGGGAAGGAAAAAAACGCAGGAAGAAAGAGACATTAAAAAGATGGAGGAGAAAAACAAAGGGGCTGGGATCGCCAAACATAGAAAAAGAGAAGAGAAAGGGAAAGGAATAAAGAAGAATCTAAGCAAAAAGGGAGAAAAGGGAGAAAAGTTTGAGCTACTTAAAAAATGAAAGTGGAAGGTGAAAATGATCGAGCTTGTCTTCATACGCATCATCACCATCACATCCACATGAACACCATTTTCAACATTTTCACTAACATCATCATCTACAGCAGCATCCTCACAGTCACCATATCATTATCATCATCATCATCATTCACATCACCAGCGTCATCCTCCATCCCCTCTCACCGTATCATCATCATAATCCTTCCACCTCTCCATTTGCCACACCCTTTTCACCTGCTACGGAACTTCTTAAACGGATCCTTTATTTATTTACCTCAACCTTTCAACAGATTCTATTTTTTTCTCTGTCCTTGCCCTTTTCCAGCCATCTGCTTTTCTCTCTCTCTCTCTCTCTCTCTCTCTCTCTCTCTCTCTCTCTCTCTCTATGGCTATAAGGAAGAGGCCAGGGATCCAGACTCAACCAACAAAGGAACAAGTACAAAAGCAATATACTATCTTCACTCTAGCCTGACCTAAAACTGCCACCTCGCCACCTTGAATACCGAGTTGTATCAACAGAGTAACAATAACATATGATGCTGGCCACGAAGAGGTATTATGGAAAAGATGCAGTGCCATAGTACTGTCTTATTCTCCTAATGATCAACGGGAAACAGGCTGAAAACGGACGAAAAGCTGGGCCAAGTTATAGTTAAGTATAAGCGGGGGAATTTCAGGGCCCTTCGGTCAATGCACTTGATGAGGTGTGGTGTGGTGTGATATGGTATGGTATGGTATGGTATGGTGTGGTGTGGTTAAGTAAAGCCTCTAAAGTCTACAGGGAGTGAAGTACCGCCTGTCCGAAAATCGTTCGTGAGTGAGAGACGGACAGAGCCAATCCCAGTGACGCTCCCGCCTACAAAAATAGTACCACTTCCTACTCTTTTACTCCTTGTCAACCACCATAACCTTGGGTGGTCATTCTGGTGTAGAGAATTGGTTATTATGGGGCACTAAAATCTCTCTCTCTCTCTCTCTCTCTCTCTCTCTCTCTCTCTCTCTCTCTCAAAACGTGTGTGTGTGTGTGTGTGTGTGTGTGTGTGTGTGTGTGTGTGTGTTGCATATTTATTGAACCTAAATGCTGCTGGGCTTAAAATTTGCGCCTGTAACTCCACGTGAGTTTGTTTGGCTCTGTGTGTGCGTATCTGTGTGCGTTCTGCGTGTGCATGCTGCTGGCTACATGCACACAATACACATGTAAGCGTTCATCTGCGATTATACACTTGTCTCTGTACATATTGTAATAAATGTGTGTGTGTGTGTGTGTGTGTGTGTGTGTGTGTATCTGCGTATGTACCTGTGTCTGTATGCTTGTGTGAGGGTGTACATGAATGCATAAGCGTGTGCATTTGACTAATTAATACTTTTTCTAATAAAACAGTGATTGTAGTGCTTGTGTGTGTTTACATGTCTGTATGCTTACCTAACTTTTGCTTGGCTTCGTGTACGTGCGAATGTGTGTGTACATGTGTGCGTGTGTGCGTCAAGAAACAATAAATCAAGTGAGAAAACTTGCTCGCCGTTGAGAAGACAACAATAATTTTTACTCGACTTGGTTGTTGTTGATTTTCAAGGTGGCGAGTTCCTCCACCTCCTCCTCCTCTTCTTGCTCCTCCTCCTCCTCCTGCTCCTCCTACTTCTCCTCCTTTTGCTCCTCCTCCTCTCAATAATTACGTACAAGACAGTGATCAGGCCAGAGCAGTGGAGGGGCCGGTAAAAAAGCCGGTTGCCTACTTACGTTACGGCTACAGGGAGACAGGATGAAAAAATAGGCATAACAATTACTGAAATCAAGTAGAAGGGGAGAGGGGGAGAGGAGGAGGTGTGGAGGGAGAGATGGGGAGGAGAGGAGGAGGTGTGGAGGGAGAGATGGGGAGGGGAGGAGGAAAGGTGGAATGATAAAAATGAGAGAGAGAGAGAGAGAGAGAGAGAGAGAGAGAGAGAGAGAGAGAGAGGGGGGGGGAATAAAAAAAAATCGGCACTACAGTCAATAATTATACCGGCAGTCTGCGGTCAAGTGGGGGTGGAGAGAGGGATGGTGGGCGTGGAGATGAGGAGGATGAAGCATGAAGGAGAGATGTGTGGAGGGAATGAATGGAGGAATGGTGGAGTGGGATGGGAGGTGGGATGAAAAGACGGAAAGGAAAGAGACAGAGGAACTGAGAGAATAGTGAAGAAAGGATGTCATAGGGAGAGGGAGAATAGTGGAGAGAGGAAAGAGGGATGGAAAGAATGATGGACGGACGAGAGACGGATGGAATGAAAGGTGGAGAGATGAACAGAATGATGGAGAGAAAGGTAGAGAGATGGACAGACAAATGATATGGCGGAGAGGGGAGGTGGAGAGATGCAGAGAGTATGGCGGAGGGAGAAGGTTACAGGAACGGAGTGGGGAAGGAACACAGAAATAAAGATTAGATTAGTTAGTGTAAAACCGAAATAATAAAAACAGTCAATTTTTGATCATCTCCTTGCACTACCGCAGCCAACTCATTCACACCAAGGAGAACACCCTAGGTCCATGGCAGCGCTTAGAAGAAAATTACACAATAATCCCGGCCACCTCTTGACTTCAAACCACTGCACGTCAGTGCACAGTCCAAACTGACCGGAGACTTGTTCCAGTCAGGTATGATATATATATATATATATATATATATATATATATATATATATATATATATATATATATATATATATATATATATATATATATATATATATATATATATATATATATATATATATATATAAACGAACTAATTTAGACAATAATATAAGATTAAATGCTTTGTCATAAAAAAAGACCGGAATGGAAATGAGGTGATAAGGAAAAATAAGGCAGAGATTAAAAGATGCACATAGTGTTTGAGATGGATTGCAAAGAACATGAAATAAAAAATGCAAATTATATATAAAACAAAACAGAGATAAGAATAATCTGCAAAAAATATAAATAATATGGAAACAAAACTGAGATAAGTTCCGATAAAACCAAAAAAAAAAAAATGCGATGAAACGGAAACCCTACAGAAGAAATTGTAATAAAAGAAAAATTAAAAGAATGAGATGAACATCCACAAAGAACTAACAGACAGTGATGAAAAAAAAAAAAAGATATGAAAGAAATGACTGATAACAACGAGAGATAACACTTTATTAGCAAACATACAAAAAGATAAAAGATACTGAGGTGAAGAAATTGTTGTAATATAGGGTGATGTAAAAGAAGTAATAAAACGAGGAGGCAGCTGAAGAAAGAGGAATGGAGACAAATGACTGGATGAAAGGATGGAAGGAAGATGATGGTGGGAGGAAAGAGGAAAATAATAATAATAAAAAATGAGGAGAAACGACAAGGATAAGATAGTGTTGGAGGAGGTGGAGGAGGAGGAGGAAATGAAAATAGAATAATGAAAGGAAAGGTTACCAGAAAATCAAAAGAATATATATATACAGAGAGAGAGAGAGAGAGAGAGAGAGAGAGAGAGAGAGAGAGAGAGTAGAGGGGGAAGGGAAGAATTATTAAAAGGAGAAGGGGGAGAGAACAGCAGGGAGAGAAGACGTCGAAAAATAAGAGAGAGAGAGAGAGAGAGAGAGAGAGAGATAGAGAGAGAGAGAGAGAGAGAGAGAGAGGCTTTGGTTTAAATGTCATGTTTTATTACTCTGAAGAAAAAAGAAAGGATTTATGGGAGGTAATAAGGAATGTGAAGACGAGAGAGAGAGAGAGAGAGAGAGAGGGGGGGATTTGTTTTACCCTTTTATATATATATATATATATATATATATATATATATATATATATATATATATATATATATATATATATAATTATACCGGGGTGTATATGTATAATCGCTTAAAGGCCGCCTTCTGCGGCCACCGTTCGATGTCAAAAGGCCAGAAATGGGAACCGATGGCCCGACTGGGCTGGAAATTATTTTATTCTCCAAGTCAGGGCATTTTAACGGCGCCTTGCTCTAACAAAAATTGCGCAACACTGCGCCGCTTTTACTGTTACGGTAACAAACCAACCAACAAACACACTGAAAACGAATCATTAAAATATAGATATAAGGAAAATGATTATCAAGGAAATCCTCTCTCTCTCTCTCTCCACTGGGAAAGCTGTATCACTTGGTCGAGCATGGGTCATGTTACAAAGAATGCTGATAAAGACAGAAGAAAGGGAGGAAGGACGGAGGAAGGGGGAAGAGAGGGGAGGAGAGAATGGGAGGAGGAGAAGAAATGATGAAATGCCGAAGGAATTGAGGAACAGGAGGAAAATTGGGCCTTGAAGTGCCAAAGGATCCAGGCTCGAATCCTGGCTGAAGCAGGGAACAGTTTAAGGATTTTAATTTCGTTAATGAGAAACTACTGATCCACCATGAGACCCGCCAACATGTCCTACAAACACCCTCGCTAATAACAATACACCAGCCCTTAAGAGGCAGCCCTGGCATGCATTCATTACGGATGGTGGGTGTTAGCGTCGAAGTGGTGGCATTTGGAGGTGTATAGTACGTAGGAGGACTGCCAGGCCTCGGGGAACGGACTGATAAACCTATGCCCAGAGTCGGCCAAATATTAAAAGAGAAAGAAAAAAAAGCGGAAGGAATTGGGAGAGTGTGGAAGAAGGGACAGGATACTATGAAGGATGGAGGAGGGTAAATGATGGGAGGAGCGAGATGGGAGGAACTGGAGGAGAGGGCGGTAAAAGAAGGAATTTTAGAGTAAATAAAGAGTGTAAGGTAATGACAGGTTAAAGAGTGGATGGGGGAAGACAGAGAGGAAAGTGACCGGAGACGAAGAGGGGAGCAAGAGGATATGAAGATGAAACGAAGCAGGAAGACGGGAAGAGATAGGGACGTCAAGGGTAAGGATCAGTTGTTGTTGTTGTTGTTGTGTTTGTTGTTGTGGTCCAAGTCTCACCGTGACCTAACCCCTGTGGACCGCAACATGAATTCCTTCCCCCCTTCCCCCTCCTGCAGTCCACTATCCTCCTTTCGGGGAATATGGAGCTGAGGGACGTTACTTGAACCTAGTGGACTGCAGGCTGATGTTCCCGCACCTGCCGTCCACATCCTCCTTTAGGTGAACAGGGAAGGAGTTAAGAGACGTCCGTATAACCAAGTAGAGCAGCCGCCCACCCAAGTCGATGCCACCACGTGAAGGCGTCCCTCTCCAGCACCCAGCCAAGGATCTAAGACAACAATCCAGTCTTTTTAACAAGTGCTTTTCCAATTCGCCATCCATTTCTCTACACTTTTCCTTCCCTCCTTCCCCTTTGTTTCCCTCTCTTATATTTCACTTTCTCTCGCCTTTCAACAACTGCTTTTCCAATTCGTCATCCATTTCTCTACACTTTTCCTTCCCTCCTTCCCCTCCGTTTCCCTCTCTTATATTTCATTTCGGTTTTCTTCAGTCCAGGTCTATCTCCTGTCAAAGTTCGATTCTATTCTCGTTCTGTTTCCCTCATTCTTTTCAATTCTTATCTTGCCCTCGATTTCTGGCTCAGTAAATTCTATGTTTCAAGTCTTGGTCTTGTAATTAATTTATTTTGTGTGTTTTTAAATGATTTCTTGGCTAATCTTCTTTGTTGCTTATTTTTTTCTTTCCTCTTTAAATATATTCCTTCGCCAATTGTCTGATTACGAATATATCGATGAATAATAATAAGTTTCTTTTTGCTTGTTCGTATATTTGTCATATTCTTTTCATTAATCAGTACTCACATTTATTTTCATCATTTTATCACAATTATTTTCATCATTTTATGTCTTTCTTCCATCTTATGACTTTTGGTGATTTTCCATCGTTCTTTTGCTCATATTTAGAATCTGATTTTCTTTTTTCGTTTTTTGATATACTTTTCTTGGCTATACTTTTCTTGTGATGTTTTCCTATTCCCCTTTCTTCTCCCCCTCTCCTCTTGCCTCATCCTGTATTCTCTCTCCACCTCTCTTCTTTCTCCCTTTCCTTCCATTCTCTTCAAGACGATCTCTCTCTCTCTCTCTCTCTCTCTCTCTCTCTCTCTCTCTCACCGATAAAAATCTCCTCCCCTCATTTCCTCTTCCCCCTCCTCCTTCTCATTCCATTTTTTCCTCTCCATTTCCATTCTTTGCAACCTTTGCTCTCTCTCTCTCTCTCTCCCCGACACCTCTGCGTTATCCTTATTCGCTTACTTTTCGTTTTTCTTCATTATTTCTCTACTCTTTTCGATATCCTCCTCTTTTCTCCTTTCCTCTTTTCCCAGATTCCTTCTCTCTTTACTCCTCTTTCCTCCTCTTGTGACCCGTTCATTCTGACTAGGTGCCTGGTGGTTTAGTGTTCAGGGCGCCCCAATCTGAGTGATAGAAGAGCTGATCGGAGGTATTTGGAGGTACTGGAGGTGACTGGAGGTATCTGGAGGTGACTGGAGGTATCTGGAGGTGACTGGAGGTGACTGGAGGTGACTGGAGGTATTTAGAGGTATTGGAGGTGATTGGAGGTATCTGGAGGTATTGGAGGTGACTGGAGGTATCTGGAGGTATTGGAGGTGATTGGAGGTATCTGGAGGTATTGGAGGTGATTGGAGGTATCTGGAGGTATTGGAGGTGATTGGAGGTATCTGGAGGTATTGGAGGTATCTGGAGGTATTGGAGGTGATTGGAGGTATTTGGATATTGGAGGTATTTGGAGGTGATTGGAGGTATTGGAGGTGATTGGAGGTATTTCAATTACGTAATGCCATCAGAGGGGTTAGCCTAGCCACGGGACCCTACACCTCAAATGGTCAATGTGGGACTGACTCATAGGGTTTTATCATACTCTCTCCTTCTCCCTTCCTTCCCCCTTTTCTCCTCGTCTTCGTCTTCCGTCCTCTTGTTTCCTCTACCTTTTTCCTCTTCTTCTCTCTCCTCCTCCTCCACATAAAGACTCCCCAAAGACGCGTATTTTCCATCCAAACAAACGCACGACTTTCTTCTCCTCCTCCTCTTCCTCTTCCTCCTCTTCTTCTTCAGTACTCTTGTTTCCTCTTCTCTCTTTCTCCTCCTCTTCTTGTTCTTGCTTTACTTTCCTCCTCCTCCTCTTCTTGTTCTTGCTTTACTTTCCTCCTCCTCCTCTTCTTCCTCCTCCTCCTCCTCCTCCTCACATAAAGACTCCCCAAAGAGGCGTATTTTCCATCCAAACAAACGCTCCAGTTTTTTTTCCTTCTCTTTTCCTTCCTACCTTACTTTTATTTAACTCTCTCTCTTCTCTTTCTCACCCACTTCTGTATTTCTCTTTCTTCTCTTCTCTTATCCTCTCTTTTCTTCTCTTTTCTGTCCTCTGTCACTACTATTTTCATATTTTTTTTCTTCCATCCTCTCTTATTTTCTCTTCCTCCTTCCTTTACTCTCTCTCTCTCTCTCTCTTTGCTTATTTCTACACAGGTCTATTTTTCCTTCCTCCCTCCTTCCCTCCCTCTCTTACCTCGCCTTCCTTTTCATTTCCTTTTCTCCCTCACGCTGATTCCTTCAATTATTCCCTCTCACTTTCTCTACAATTTTCTGTAGGTATTTTTCTCCCTCCTTTCCCTCCACTCCTTCTCTCCTTATTCTAGTTTTTCCCTCCCTTCCATTCTTTTTCTCATTTTTCCTTTTATGTCTTTTAAAACCTCTAAGTCATTCCCTAAATGTATCCGCCTTCCGTCTCTCTCTCTCTCTCTCTCTCTCTCACTTTGTCTCCAGCAGTGATCGTCTCAACAGCTGATCGTCCGGGCATTGTCAGGGATTTGGAGGAAAGGGGGAGGAAAGAGTGAGGGAGGGAGGGAGGTAGAGAGGGAGGGAGGGAGGTAGAGAGGGAGGAAGAGAGAGGGAGGGAGAGAAGAGAGGGATGGAGAGGAAGGCTGGAGGGATAGAGAGATAGCGAGAAAAGAGGGAGTATAAGGGAGAGAGTGAGGGTGGGAGGATGGAGAGGAAAAGAAATGAACTGGACGAGCGAGAAAGAGACGAGAGAAGAAAAGGAAATGAAGTGTAAGAAGATAAGCGAGAGAGAGAGAGAGAGAGAGAGAGAGAGAGAGAGAGAGAGAGAGAGAGAGACTGTGAGAAGAGGAAGAAGGAAAGAAGAAGGAATATGGGAAGAAAGTCAAGACATAGGGAGTGTGGATGGCCAAGAAAGGGTGATGTCGTTGGGAGGAGGGAGAGAAACAGGAAGGGAGAGAAAGAGGGACAGAGAGAGAAAGAGGGAGGGAAGGGAGGAAGGGAAGAGCGTGAGAGGGAGGGAGGGGAGGAAGGGAAGAGCGTGGGAGCGAGGGATGGAGGAAGGAGGGGAGGAAAGACTGGGCAAGAGGATTTGTCTTGCTATACAAGGTCTTGACATAGGCTTTAGGGAGGAGGGGGGGTGAGGGGGGAGGGAGTAAGGTGGAGAGACTGAGGAGGAGAGGAAGGAAGTGGGACAGAGGGAGTCAGCGAGGAGGAAAAAAGAAAGAAGAGGGAGAAGTAAAGGAAAATAGAGAGACAAAATGAGGAGAGAGAGAAAAAAAAAAGGCCCAAGGAAGAGAGAGAGAGAGAGAGAGAGAGAGAGAGAGAGAGAGAGAGAGAAGCATAGGAAGTGGTGGATGGAAGGAAGAAAGGAAGGCAGGAATGGAGGGAAGAAGGGAATGAGAGGGAGAGGGAGAGCGAGAGGTAGGAGAGAGAAAGAGTGAATAAGAGGACAAGAGAGAGGGGGAACGGGAGAGAAAATATGTACAGATGAAGAGACAGAGGAAGGAAGGCAGGGAGAGGGAAAGGGAGAAATACAGAGGGAAAGGAGACAGGAGAGAAAAGAAAGAAGAGATCAGAAGAGAAAAACAGTATGGGGGGAGGGAAGAGGGAAAGGGAGCAACAGAAACGAGAGAGTGTAAAGAAAAGTAGAGAAACGGAAATGAGAGGGAAGGAAAGACAGGTGTGTGTGTGTGTGTGTGTGTGTGTGTGTGTGTGTGTGTGTGTGTGTGTGTGTGTGTGTGTGTGTGTGTGTTACTATTACGGTAAGAAGTCTGTGAGCTGAAGACGAGGACGGAAAGGGATTTTTTTTTTTTCAATCTAGCAGTCAACGGCTTCAAAAACCATCTTGAGTCATGCTTTCTCTGCTCCTGGTCTGCTAGGAATTACATACACGCTAACCCAAGACGATTTTCTTCAGCTACAAGAAATGCCAATCGTCAAAGGTCTCATAGCGAGCGAATACGTGGAACGACACTTAAGGACGTGGTACCTGTATCCCCTTAAATGCTGGTCATCGGCTGGGATCGAACCCGGACCTCTTTTATCCGCACACAAACACGCTACCGATTCGACCACTGGATGCGACGAGAGAGAGAGAGAGAGAGAGAGAGAGAGAGAGAGAGAGAATGTAAAGGGGGAGGGAGGGAGAAGTAGGTAAAGGGAGGAAGGGAGGGAGGGCGGGAGAGGGAAAGCTGTCTATTATGGAGATCAGAGTGAGACGAGTGAGATTGGCTGTTTCTCCCTTGCATTCTGAATGTTTATTCCTATACTCGTATCCCCCCCCCCTTCTCTCTCTACCTCTGTCTATCAATTTATTCTACCTCTTCCAGTTTCGCTCCCCCCCTGCCAGTTAGTCCCTTCCTTCAATCATTCATGCCTCCTTCCCTATTCCTTCCTTTCCCTTCCTTTCTCCTTCATTCTTTTCTCCTAACACACTTACTTCTTCACGCTTTCTCTTTTCCCTTCAACTCTTTCAATCCTTTCCTCTCTCTCTCTCCTTTCTGCCCTTCATTCCTTCCTTCTTTCCCTTCCTCTCTTTATTCACCCATTCTTACTGCCATCCATTCATCCTTCTCTTCCCTCCTTCCTTTCCTTCTTCCCAATTTCTCCCTATTACATTCTCACACACGCGACTCCATCTCACTCCTCTATATCATTCTTCACTTCCACATCGCTTTCATCTTTTCTCTGCCTCTCTCCTTTTTACCAAATTTACTAAACCTCTTTCTTCATCCCACGTCACGTCCTAACCCTTCTTCCCACTCTTACATCTCACTACATTTCTTTCCCAACATACATATCCTTTTCCCTTCTGCATTTCTGCTATTTTCTTCGTGCATTTCTTTTCTCTGCTTATTTAGTTTTATTCTCCTACCTTTCTCTGTTATTTCTACTGCTACATCTACTTATTTTTTTTTCTCTCTCTAATTATATATATATATATATATATATATATATATATATATATATATATATATATATATATATATATATATATATATACGCACACACACACCTTCCACCTTTTTATTTTCGTTTTATCACTTCTGAAATTATTCCGATGATAAGGGATACTTCTTATGCTAAAAACATAATCTATACGTTCTACTCACAACACCTGGCTGACTCCCTGACATACCTGAAAAAGAAAATAAATACTCATTATATTTTTCAAAACAGAGGAAAAAATACATCATCATCATCATCAATTTCACTCTACTTTTCACTAATATATACATGGATTGGTATCTCAAGGTAACAATATGCATGATTTTTAACCATTAATCCATATTATGTTCACTCGAGAGCTAGACAAGAAAAAACTAACACAAAAAATTTGAGAAAATAAAAAAGAAGAATGATAACAAAACTTGGAAGTTAAGGACTGCGCAGAGGAAAGTATATCATCATCATCATCATCATCACCATCATCATCACCACCACCTCCAACACCATCATTATCATCATCACCATCATCATCATCACCATCATCATCATCGTCGCTACCACCACCACCACCACCACCACCATCATCATCATCATCATCATCATCATCATCATCATCATCATCATCATCATCATCATCATCATCATCTTCATCACCGAATCTGCTCTAGTATAAATGCAATGGGTAAGGTGTAGATACATAGAAAAATGGTGAACACCAGAAGCAGTAAATTATCATCAGAGAGTCCCGGAAAAACGAGTCACACCTTAGTTACCTTACCCTTTGAAGATTTAGACACTGACGAAAATATTGACGGAGGATAAAATAAAAGGTGAAAAGGAAAAATAAATGAAGGAAAACTGAAAAAATGATAGAGAAAAATACAACAGAAGAAAAATGAAAATGAAGGAAAACTGGGAATAATTGTACCGTAATAAACAATCGAGGGAAAACGAAGGAAAAAATAATTATGGGAAAAGTATATGATGAAACATGACAAAATTGACTGAAAAAATTTACTAATGGGAGGCTACAGTTAATATAAGAAAAAACAGGAAAAATAAAAAAATAAATGATGGGAAAAAGAAGCGACCATGAAAGGAAAAAAGAAGAAATGTGCAAAACAATAAATACAATCCTTCCATTTTCCTTAACTCACTTCTTTTTCTCTCACTATTTCTTCCTTCTATTCCTCCTCCAGAAACCACTCCCTCCTCCTTCCCTCCCTCCCCTCTTGGGATTCCTCCTCCCCTCACTTTTCCTCCCACCCACATTTCTCTCCCCTCCACCACACCCAGGATTTTTCTCTCTCCCTTTCACCTCCTCCTGGGATTTCCTCTCTCTCTCTCTCTCTCGCTGCTCCCTTCCTCTCTTTCCTCACACCTCCCTCCTCCTCTTTTTTTTTTTTTGCCTTTCACTCCCTCCCTCCTCCTCCATTCCTTTTGGCTTCATACACTTCCACTTCTCTACAAATTCATCTCACTTCCATTCCTCTTTCTCCTACTTCCTTCCCATTTCTCTCCCTCACCCTACTCCCTCCCTTATCACTTCGTCTCTCCTACCCTCACTCTGATTCCTTTGCCTCCCATCCTCTCCCTTCCCCTTCGCTTCTCACCCTGCCTTCTCTCTCTCTCCCCTCCTTCCCCACTCCTCCCAACTCCCTCCCCCGCCGTCAGTTATCATTTGCCGCAGCTCTCCTGATGCGTTCACCTGGGAGGTTCCTCTTCCACCCGTGTGTGTGTGTGTGTGTGTGTGTGTGTGTGTGTGTGTGTGTGTGTGTGTGTGTGTGTGTGTGTGTGTGTGTGTGTGTGTGTGTGTGTGTGTGTGTGTGTGTGTGTGTGTGTGTGTGTGTGTGTGTGTGTGTGTGTGTGTGTGTGTGGAAATGTGGCACTTTTTGACCATGTTAATGTGTGTATATGTCTGTGTTGGCGTGCGTGTGCTTATGTATGTGCGTGTGTGTACATGTATATCTACGTGTATGAGCGTGTTTCTTGTAGGCAGACACAGGTGTATGTGTACAGTACATGTGTGTGTCATATACCTACTTACGTGTGTACCTTAATGTGTACGTGTTCACTTTTCTTATTCAGGCCTAGTCACAGATACCTCAGTCCGTTGCCTGGGGCCCAACAGTGCTCCGACACGCCAACAGATGGAGCACAGACTTCCACATGTCACTGCCTGTTGCCCACCGTCTATATTGAATCATGCCTTACGTACAGTGTCATGGTATTAACGGGGGTACATATATGACACGTTCGTGGGTTTTGCAGAAGACGAATCCCAACTCTTTTCATATCCTCAGACTGCTTTGTGTTGCAGCTGGGATTGGCCTTAAAATTGGCAGCCTGCTTTTCTTCTCAATCGCCAAAATAATTTAGTTCCACCTTCTGATACACGAGGGGCTGACTGAAGTACTGTATGGCTATTTTACAATCTTTCTATATAAAATCATCTGTGTTTGTTTTAATCTCTCTACCTATCTATCTGTCTACCTATGTCTATCTATATATCTATGTCTGTTTTTCCATCTGTCTCTCAGCAATGAAATCTACACAGGTACTAGTCCTTCTGTATATAATTCTTCTTACAAACAGACAATTTAGATTCTAACACCAACCACCTAAATAAAAGCGTGACAGTATGTAGAAATAATTTTAATCCCTTCAGCTCGAGTACGTCACATTCATTTAATTCTTGCTGCCACCATTTTCTTCAGGTAAGGTGGGAAAACCTTTATTAGTAAAAGATTCCATGAAGGTTGTATCTAAACCCCCAGTTAGTCTATTTTAAGCTCAATGTAACAGCCTAGTGGTAGCAATAACTCATCATCATCATCATCATCATCATCACTACCACCACCACCATCTAGACCTCTTTTTCACCTTAAGGACGGGGTGAAAAAAAAAATGATATCGAGGTGGTTAATCTGTTGTATAATTTCCTCTTTTCTTTGATCTCATATTGGTCCGTGTACTGCAAGGATTTACGGGAGTTTGAACGTGAACAGAGTAACAGTTTTTAATGGAGGTTACGTTTTAATTTCAACTAGTGCCCTGATAAACTTTCTCTCTCCTCCACGAATATCATTTCATATCATACCCTTTATGTTCCACGGCTTACATTATTATATTTGTTCCTACAACGTCACTCATTATTTTAACATTATTCTAACTAACTTCAAAGGATGTTATTTTTTATAGAACTCAGCTAAAAATAGAATGTTTATTCACTAATTTCTACTCATCTTTATCCACATTCTCGTTAGTATGGGACAATTCTTAGCACCTCCTTAACCCCTTCCATTCCATGACGATTTTTTTTGAGTTCAAGTCTTCCTACATTCAGAGGCTTTTATTCAGCTTGAGAGACTTTTCGATCTAGAGAAGTAGGTCATAATCTTAACCCCTCCACTACCCGGAAGCTCACTTGCATAAAATCGTCTGAGGGTGGCAAGATTAAGCTATAAAATATGTCGCTAGATTGGGGTCACTGATTTCTTGTATGTTATTTACGTCAGATTCAAGAGTCAACGTAGATTTCATTAAACTTGACGATATCGATAAGTAACAGGCAAAATATATCGCTTAGGAAGAAATTATAAAACTCACAGCACATATACCACTTCCCTTTCATTTATACCATCTACACCACCTGCTACAATACCATCATGCTCCATCTACTAGTTACACCTACACTGTCACCTACACCACCCTGGCTACACCACCTTCGTTAACACCTACATTACCATTTATACTTTATTTACACCACCTTCACCTGTACTTACACCTACAATACCACCTATACCATTTTCACCAACACCCCCTTTGACTACACCACCACCACCACCACCATCTTCCCTCACACCTACACCTCCACCTATACAACCTTACTTACACCACTTTCCACACTTATACCACCTACACTACACAATCTCCAAATTCTCTCATATCTATAACTATCACCTTTTTAAACCACCTTCACCTACACCACCTTACACTCTACTATCCTTAACACCATCACCACCTAGACTACCACCTTCCCTCGCAACTTTTCCCGCCACCTACACCACTCCTACCTACCCTATCTATTACTCAGTCACCCAGGATAATGATGCCATCTACCTATGTAATCACCCTGCCTGTCCCACCCCACCTCCCTACCCTACACTCTTCCATACTCCACCTTTCCTACCTCACGCACTCTTCCATACTCCCCTGCCTCATCCTATCTACCTCACGCACTCTTCCATACTCCCCTGCCTCATCCTGTCCACCTCACACACTTCTCCATACTCCCCTGCCTCACGCTATCTGCATCACACACTCTTCTCCTGCCTCACTCTACCTACCTCACACACTCTTCCCGTCTCACCCTACCTAACTCAAGCACTCTTTCTCGCTCTCTGTCTCACCCTACCAATACAATTCATTTACTTTAACTTAATGGAGATCGTCATTCTTTTTCAGCATACTTCCCGTGGCTCAGTATCAGAATAAGACAATACTTCGGCTCTGCACCCTTCCACAACACTTCTTCGTGACTAGCACCATATTCTAATGTTAATCTACTGTTACAGCTCCGCATCACAACGGAGAGATGGCAAATTGAAGCCTAGTTAATGTGAACAGAGTATAGCTTTGCCTCACCCTGCCTCCTTCCTTCCCCTACTCACCCACTCTCCCTGCCTAACCCACGCCCATGATTAAGAATTGACTCAGTATGTACACACCGACTAAGCCCAATCCTACCTCACCCCTGCCCTGCCTAACCTTAGATACATTACTCCTTCATACTCGCCCTGCCTCGCCCTACTTAAACCACAAACAAGTCCTGCCTCAACACACATCGACTGAGCCCAATCCTGCCTCACCACTGCCCTGCCTAACCAAAAATAACTCACTCGTTCATACTCCCCCTGCCTCGCCCTTCCTCACCCACAGCCAAGTCCTGCCTCAACAAACACCGACTCAGCCCAATCCTCCCTCACCCCTGGACTGCCTCACCTCACCTGCCTCACCCCATCTGCCTCAGCGGAAGTTTTCATTAAGGTGACACCGCGTAATTTGCATGTGAAAGGACGGGGGCATTCCCTTTATGAGCATTATATAAGGAGAAGCAGGGGAGTTGTGGGGAGAAGGAGGAGGAGGAGGAAGAGGGGAGAGGGTGTGGGGAAGTAGCAGGTCGTAGGGAAAAGAAAACGATGGCTAGAGGGAAAGGAAGATGATGGGGAGGAGGAAGAGGAGGAGGAAATGGAAGAGGGAATGGGGGAAACTGATTACGATGGATGTGGAAGGTGATGAAGAGAGTGGATTAGCAAGATGAAAGAGAAGGGATAAAAATGCTTGAAAGTGATGATGGAGGAGAGGGAAACAAAAGAGAGGAGAAGGGAGAAGATGGGGATGTAAAGGAATGGGAAGGATGAAAAGAGGGGAAAGAACGTGAAGAAGAAAGTGAGGGGAAGGAGGAACGAGAGCACATAAAACAAGTAATACATGGGGAATGAGGAGAGGTGGGGGGAAGCGGAGGGATGTGGGAATGAGAAGGAGAGGCGAGGTGAGGAGAGGCGAGGTGGGGAGAAGGGAGAGGAGAAAAGTGCGGAGGAGTGGGAAAAGCGAGGAGAGAGAGGTACGGGGGTGGGGGGAAGGAGAGATGGGAGGAGAAAAAGATAAGGATGAGGAAGAGGCATTGGAGAAGACTGATTACGAGAAGGTAGAACGCAAATAATATTGAAGGTAATGGGAGGCAGGAGTAGGAAATGGGGGAAAAAGAACCTACACACGCACATATCTGCCTCCCCCCCCTTCTCTCTTACACACACACACACACACACACACACACACACACACACACACACACAGACGTATGTAGGTCCAGCAGGTGATCATTACCACCATCTGCATATCAAAGTCGCCGTTGCGC
This sequence comes from Coenobita brevimanus, assembly GCF_032717465.1. Lineage (NCBI taxonomy): Eukaryota > Metazoa > Arthropoda > Malacostraca > Decapoda > Coenobitidae > Coenobita > Coenobita brevimanus. The sequence continues at coordinate 36,874,408 of NC_136979.1, forward strand.
TAAGCTCGTTATGACACGTACCTTCGTTATGCACAAAAAATTGGTGGCGTTTTTAATAAAGTTCTTGTGCCTTTATTTGATTTTGTTTAGTCATTACTGCATCAGCATTATTAAGTCGAGAAATAGGATGATTTTTTTTTTTTTTTTTTTTTATAGTTATTTCGGCTAACGTCAGACGATTTTCCTCAGCGTAAGGAAAAATATCTCACTGGAGGAGGTTAGACAAAATCGCTAATCACAGTCAGTGAGATCTACGTACAATTTATTCTCCTTATCGTCAGACGGAAAGTTGTATTTAAGTAAAGAAGTTAATACCACATAATCTCATTTAAATTCGTCATCTACCAACAATTTCCCACAACCATACACACCACACGACCACTTCTACCACTATTCCTATCAATGGTCCTTCGAAAAAACACGTATTAAGCCTACGTCACTACCACAACAATCACCACCACTACCGCTATTACCATTCCCCCAACACAACCATCACCACCACGAGAAGTACCATCAAAGCACCACCATTACCACTTAGCAGCAACAAAACTACCGTCACTACATCAGCACTACCACCACAGGTATCATTATCACCACACAAACACACCACCACTACCACAACTATAACCATCATCACAATCACCATGACCCCCTACATCACCATGACAGTCACAAACATACCACCACCATAACCACAACTACCACCAACACCACCAACCATTTCCCTTACACCATCACCATCAATACCACCTTTCCGCGTTCAACATCACCACCTTAAACACCACCACAACTCACCACACCATCACCATCACCACAAACACACTCACTACCACCATCACCAACGCCACCACTCCCCCTCCACCATCACCAGCCACATTTCCCAACCACAACTCCCATAGCACTAGCAGTAAGGGCGAAGGGTGCGTGTGTTATTGTGGACAATTCCGCCCTTATATACATCGCTTTTAAAGGTGTTGGGATGAGAGTGGAGGTGAGAGAGGGAAAGCTGATGTTTTTATTTTTCAGCTTTTTTTAATGCTGGGGATTTGAGAGAGAGAGAGAGAGAGAGAGAGAGAGAGAGAGAGAGAGAGAGAGAGAGAGAGAGAGAGAGAGAGAGAGAGTGTGTGTGTGTGTGTGTGTGTGTGTGTGTGTGTGTGTGTGTGTGTGTGTGTGTGTGTGTGTGTGTGTGTGTGTGTGTGTGTGTGTGTGTGTGTGAGTGAGTGAGTGTTTTGCAAGTAGGTGTATCATCAAAGGCAGATTAATGCTATTATCTCTAATTTTATCATTTTCTTTATTTCCGCTTCTCTCCCTTGTTATCGTCCATTTGTCCTTTACTTTTCATGCAGTACTTAGAGAGAAACAGCTCGATAAAGAATGGCAAAAAAGAAGCTCAAATAACCCATTCAACCCGATGACGTCTATTATTTTGATTCTCCTGACGTCAACCAATTTTATCAACTACACTGCTGACACTCGGTTTATCTGTAACGGCACTCCGAGCCCTGATAAACATTTCTCGATTGATGAGCTCTGAGGAGGTGCTTCGAACAATGTCAAAGCAGCCGCAAAGCATCCCGGCAGGGCTAAAACTCTACGCACTTCTCAATCCGCATTTCACTTCCCGCTCATAATATACTCAATCTATTCCTTCTGATTATTCATTTTTGTTGTATTCTTGCTATCTTCAGACTTCTTCAGGCATACGTCTCCTGATTTCTGAGTATTGTTCTATTTTCTTATGAGTCACAAACTTCATTAGGAGGGTTTATGAGAGTGAGGTGCGCAGGAGGAGGGGGGACACAGACAGACGGTTAACGAGGCACTAAAACTCTGAAGCTGAAATAACAAATGACATCCAACGCCTCCCGGATCGTCTTCCATATTCATAAACGCTCTTGAGTCAAATTCGAGTTAGACAGTTTCTTTATATCTTTTTTTAACAAATATTCCTCGTGGTTTCATATGTTTCCTGTATTCTTGTTTGGAAGGAAAGGTTGCCCAGGTGAGTGTCTGAGAAAAAGATGTGTAGGAGAGAGAGAGAGAGGGGGGGGGGGGCTAAAATTCTAAAGGAGAAATAATGTCAACAAATTACCTCCAGCCTCACCTACGAGCATCTGACCCCTACCCCCACCCTTTCCCCTCCACCCCCTATCCTTACTCCCTCTCTCCCCCCTTTCCCCTAACTGGGGAATCTTCTCACCTACCTTCCAGACTCCTGGTCGTCCTCCTTTCGGGACTTTGGCGAAAGCTTTGCCATTGCACTTGACATCTCAAAGGCTTTCGATCGAGTCTGGCATAAATCTTTAATTTCCAAACTGCCCTCCTACGGTTTCTATCCTTCTATCTGTGCCTTCATCGCTAGCTTCCTTTCTGGTCGTTCTATAGCCGCTGTTGTAGACAGCCATCGTTCTTCTCCTAGATCTATCAACAGTGGTGTTCCTCAGGTCTCTGTCCTATCACCAACTCTCTTCCTTTTATTCATCAATGATCTTCTAAGCTGTACATCTAACCCTATCCACTCATACGCTGATGACTCCACCCTTCACCTTTCCATTCGGTTCCCGCAAAGCCAATCTCAACAGTTACTTCAAGAAACAAGGGATAAGGCTGTGGCACACCTAATATCTGACTTGGTTCGTATCTCTGACTGGGGTAAAAATAATATGGTTGTTTTTAATGCATCTAAGACTCAGTTCCTACACCTATCAACCCGACAAAATCTTCCACAGGTATACCCACTAATGTTTAATAATATTCAGCTTAATCCTGCATCATCCTTGAACATGCTTGGGGTTTCATTTACTCGGGACTTATCTTGGAAAGATCATATTACATGTCTTGTAAAATCTGCTTCCAAGAGATTGGGTGTGCTAAGCCGACTCCGCTCTTTCTTTACCCCTGCACAACTGTTGACTCTATACAGGGGTTTTATCCGCCCCTGCGTGGAGTACAACTCTCATGTGTGGGGAGGCTCCCCACATACAGCTCTTCTCAATAGGGTGGAGTCAAAGGCTTTTCGTCTCATTAACTCTCCTCCTCTTACTGACTCCCTTCAACCTCTGTCTCTTCGCCGCACTGTTGCATCTTTATCTCTTTTCTATCGCTACTTTAATGGTCACTGCTCCTCTGAACTGTCTGCTTGCATTCCTCCACCTCTACGACAGGCGCGTAGCACCCGTCTGGCAGCAAACTCTCATCCCTTTTCTGTCCAACTCTCTAATGCAAGAGTTAACCGTTACTCCCAGTCTTTCATTTATGCAACAGGTCAGCTCTGGAACTGTCTCCCTCTGTCTGTATTTCCTGCTGCCTATGATCTCCAGTCTTTCAAACGCAGTGTGTCCAGGCATCTCAAAATGATCGGATCTTAAATTTGGCTCTCTATTGTATTTTGTTTTTCTCTTGGAGGGAACTGTTACTGCAGGCTCATGGCCTTTGGTTCCTTCTTCCTCGCATTAAAAAAAAAAAAAAACCCTCTCACGTTCCCTACATCTCCCCCCTCCCCCCCGGCTCCCATGTTTACCTCCGTTTTCTGTTGGGCTACGACTCGGCGGCAGAGATACGAGCGTAAATGATTTTCGCCCAATTTACAACCATCTCTCTCTCTCTCTCTCTCTCTCTCTCTCTCTCTCTCTCTCTCTTACCCCCATAATAAAAAAATCTTAAAAAACGCAGTACTTATGACTTTGCCCTCCCAGAATTATTGCCAGAGTCGTATTTCCTGATTGATCAATTGTAAAGGAAAACGTCCGCATCTTTACTGCGTCTCACAGCTTCACGTTATGAATTATTAGCGGAAAATGTTCGACTTAAGCTAATAGGGGGATTACACTTTTGCATTTGTCTGTGCTATTGTAAGTGGTTAAAGCAGTTTGCTATTATTGCTATTATTATTATTAATATTATTATTATTATTACATACACAATTTTCGTTATCATTTTCATTATTTTTGTTAATGTTATTATTACAGACACTATTCTAGTTATTATTATTATTAATACTATTATTATTATTATTATTATAATTATTATTATTATTATTATTATTAATTAAGATTTATCCAGTCTTAAGATCCAAAGCATGTACAGAATATATAAAGATAATATTACTATAATTTATAAAGATAATATTACTTTCATGATCATTACTCTCATTATTACCATTACCATTACCACCACTTACCCTTTATTTACCTGCACCCAAACGAGGTAACGACCCGTAACGCTAAAAACGGCCCCAAACAGCAGCTACGTAAATGTAAAGCCTATTTCCTAGCGCCAAACACAAATATACATGTTTGCCCTAACTAAACACCAGAGGGGAGACTCAACAAAACACGGCTAGGGCAGAATGTGTGTGTGTGTGTGTGTGTGTGTGTGTGTGTGTGTGTGTGTGTGTGTGTGAGAGAGAGAGAGAGAGAGAGAGAGAGAGAGAGAGAGAGAATAGATCAGGTTTAAAAAGGGGAAAGGGAGGGCTTAATGGTAATTGTCCTTGGATTGGTAAACTATTGTGTGTGTGTGTGTGTGTGTGTGTGTGTGTGTGTGTGTGTGTGTGTGTGTGTGTGTGTGAGAGAGAGAGAGAGAGAGAGAGAGAGAGAGAGAGAGAGAGAGAGAGAGAGATTCAAATATCTTTATACTATGTTGCAACATTATCATTATTATTATTATTTCTTCCAAGCTCACTCACTTCACCGTATTGTTACCTCGTCGTATTCAATCCCCCAAATCCAGTTCTGTACCAAAATATCTGAAAATCTGGGGCGAGCGAACCTTAATGAAACTAAAACCCTCCAGGCGAACGAAACTTTATGACACTAATCCCGTCAAGAGTCACAAGTATGATTCTGAATGTTTCACGATTCATCCCCCCCCCTCACACACACACACACACACACACACACACACACACGAGTAATACCTTTGTAAACATCAACGAGCACCCGAACACATCGATCGAGTGCATCTGTCTGAACACACGTCAATACCGACTAAGCACTCTTTTTTCCTCTCAACTCCACAAAGTGGGTGAAGCACGGTCTCTCTCCGGGGGAACGGAAACAGGGAGGAGGAGGAGGAGGAGGAGGTTCTAAACGAAAACATTCCTTGACAACCGGAAGCGTCTTGGGAGAGAGCGTCCACAGGCGTTACGGTACAGAGAAGTTCTAAAGCTATTTGTTAACGGAAATCTCTATGGAAATACCTACGGTGTTGGCATTTGCTGCGAGTTCCTGCATTACTACACGACTTCACATGTCACCGCCTGAGCTCTTAACATTACCTCTCCATACTGAACACAAGCTACAGCCTCATTCATGACTGGTGAGAGTGTATTAGAGAGGATCTTTTCGTGACATGTAGGTGACTTTTGAGGAAAATCAGGACAGTCTAGTTAACGAAATCTAGTCTACAAAACAATGTTCACTGTACTTGCATTTGCCGGACTTTCCAAAAGGCATTACTAGACCACACACACACACACACACACACACACACACACACACACACACACACACACACACAGCCAACGCAAATACAGCGGCATTCAAACATTTTCAATTCCTACCCCGGTATTGAAAATCACTAAACCTCTTTAACAAATCACATTCATAAAACGTCTATAAAAGTGGATTAATAGAGGCAACCAGTACTTCAGTTAAGCGCATTTTTTTTTTATATATAATTACGACCTGAATTCCAAGCTGCGGCCTTCATCCCTACTCCATGCTAAGTTTTTTATGAGCAGTAGTTCTTTTTTCTTTGCACTTTTACTCTTTTTCATATCTACCCATCTATGCATTTTTATCTACTTAATCGTTCACGTGGAAACAATTATTAGCATTTAGTTCCATGTTTCCCCTTTAAAGCGTAGGGTCCCGCGGCTAGGCTATCGTACTCCAAATCGTTTAGGGGTAGGTGATCCGTCTGTACCCCTGATGGCAGCCCGTCAGCGAAAAGCCACCACCCGCCTCTTAAGGAATCCGAATCGAAACGCACGCCGACTGTCATTTATTCATCATAGTCTTTTAAATTGCTTGATTACTTACCTCTGTCTTTTGTCTTCTCATTTTCCATCGCTCGGGTCTAAGACGTTATTTCAGGCTTTTCAATTTGTCGGAAACTAAGTCTTACCCTGTCTTATAAGGACATGTAACTTACTAAGCTGTAGGTTTACAAGGAAGCTTAATTCAAACCTCAGTTGCTGCTTAAAAGTTTATATTATCACAAAATTCACACACTTATTCTAAACAGCCCTACCAACAAACTGAAAAAGACCCTCATTAAAGAAGAAATATGGATCATTAATATCAGAAGTTCACTAGCATCATTTTTACTTAAGATATCCTTTGCTTATACAGGGACGGTGGGTAACGGTGCCGAGGTGGTGATGACTGAGACACCTGTATATGAGTAGACGGTTGGATCTGAGGGGGCGGACTTCTATCAAACAGCAAAATTCAGTGACATTGTGGTACTAAATAAAAATTAGCAGCTTAACCTTTATCTTGCGCAACTTTTCAGATATTTTCTTAATATATTATGAAAGTATTTATCTCTTTAAAATAAACTGGACAATGCACACACACACACACACACACACACACACACACACACACACACACACACACACACATTTATTTCCACCAGTCCATCTACCATCTTATTTATCTATGTCCGTCTGTCTATGTGACATATATAAATAAATAAATAAATAAATATATAAATAAATATATAAATAAATATATATATATATATATATATATATATATATATATATATATATTATGTGTTGAAATTTACATATCCATCCTTCCATTATCCATTTATCCATCCATGTATCAATCCATCTACACATCCAACCATCTATCAATGCATCTCCATGCATCTACCTACCTATCTCTATCAATCAATGCATCAACCCATTACATGTACCTACGTGTATCCATCGCAAACACACACAGTCCCAACATCCCCCTAATCCCTATTTGCCTACCCCGTCAACCCCCCCCCCTTCCGATTTCTTCTCAAAATGTATCCAATCGACTCTACGGCCATCCACGTCCCTTTTCCAATCACTTCAACAGTTTGTACAATCAGTCGACTCCCTCCCTTCCACTTCAAGCACCGGGTATGCTAGCGATACTCTCTCTCTCTCTCTCACACACACACACACATACACACACACACACACACACACACACACACACACACACACACTCAAATGGCCTTTTGACTAAGTCCCCCCAACCCTCTTCTCATATTTTTTTTTATAAGTCTTTTAGTATGAAGTGCAGGCCTGTTTCATATTTCCATCTCTCGTTTTATTGGCATCTTTTTTTCCTTTTCTTTCTTCTATTTATGTATAATATTGAAGCCTGTTTCATCCTTCTCGTTTTTCTAAGTACTGTTTATCTCAGTTTTCTATCCTTTCTCGGTCCCTTACTTAGTTTCGCGTGCAAGCCAGTTTCGTCTATTTCGATTCACCATTTTCTATGTACATTTTACTATCAAGCTCCTTGGTTTCTACTATCCTGTTTTCATTAAGTACTGTGTTCAAATCTGGAAAATCTGGCGCTCTTTACTGCTCTTCTGTCCTGCTTTGATATTATCCTGTCAATCATTTATCAGTCACCTAGTCCCAGAGTTTGTGTTATGCAGCGATTCTCAACTTCCTTCTGTCAATCTACTCCCTAAGCTTTGTGTAACCAGCTTTTTATTCTCCACGTGTAAATTTACCTTCAATCGAGAACCACTGGTGTAAAGAGACGAACAGATATTCTCTCTTCACTCGCCCCCTTTATATGTTTTTATATGCGGAGGGAGGCCCATCTGATGGACTTTACTCTCTTCTATCCTTTATTCTTTTAACAATAGGTCTTTTAGTCTCGCTTGCAGACAGTGTTTACTTTCTCATCTATTTCCTTTCTGTCCTCCTCTTTACTGTCATCTATTTTTTTCCCTCCCTCTCAATTCTGCAAACATCCACCCACCTCTTCATCCACGGCTCCCTCTCTTTCTACTTGCCAACCTCCCTTCCTCCCTCCCTTTTGGCTGCCTTTTTTAACATCTATATTTACCTTTTTTCAGTCTAATCCTCTCTCGAGTGGTGTCCAAACCCTTATAATCTCTTGAGGACAGGGCTCAGTTCCACTCCCAGCCGCTTCTTGCCTTTCAACCCACCATCCACTTATTTCCGACCGACCCTCCATCCATTTCTCCCTCCCTACCCCCCTGGCGCCCTCTCGGTTTGTCACCCTCCCTCTTTCCATTCAATCATCCATCCAACCACATCCAACCTTCCATCCATTTAACCGAATCCAACCTTCCATCCATCCAACCACATCCAACCTTCCATCCATCTATCCATCCTTCTTTTTCCCTCTATTTCTGTGGCAGCGTCCATTCCCTCAGATACCAGGGCTCTCTATCCACTCACCCCTACCCTCCTCTCCTCCCAGCAGTCATTTATCCATCCATCCACACATATGTACAACATCTCATCCATCCATCCAATCATCCTTTCATTCTTCCCTCCAATCATCCATTCAATAATCCATACATTAATCAACACACATATATAGCCATCCATTCATTCCATCCATCCATACATTAATTCATCAGTCCATCAATTAAGCCAGCCAACCATCCATCCATCCATCTATCCATTCGTTCATTCTTCTTTCCCTTTTGGCTCCTGCTCTACTTTTCTCCTCTTCTGTGTATGATTGTTCAAACCCTTATGCTCTGTGAAGGACATGACTCTCTCTCTCTCTCTCTTTCAGTCGCTGTCCCCATTTTCTATCCACGTAACTTTTCAATATAGGCACAACGCAGCAGCCACGCGGTCATCTCACGGAAATTTTGTACCTATTGTGTGTGTGTGTGTGTGTGTGTGTGTGTGTGTGTGTGTGTGTGTGTGTGTGTGTAATACTGCACTAAAGCCACTTATATGACTCATCTACATCCCACAAATCCTCCCTTTCAATTCAACGTAAGTATAACAACATGACTAAATACTATAATAACATGTCCTTACTCTCTGACCTTCACCTTTACCCTATTTACATTCTCTCTCTCTCTCTCTCTCTCTCCCTACGGAAACCATAAAAAGGGAGACTGAACTAGCGAATGTAAAGAGACATAAGGGGAAGGAAGAGGAAGGGGAGAAAGGAGAGGAAAGAGCAAGGGAGAGATGGAAGGATGGATGGAGGACTAGAAAGGTAAAGAGAGTAGATGGGAGGGAAGGAAAGGGAGCAAAGAATAGAAACTGAGGAAAAAGAATAAGGAGGGAAGAAGGAAAAGAGGAAATGAAAGGGGGAAGGAAAAGAAACAGGAGAGGGATATAAAGAAATGGGGAGAGGAAGTCAGGGAGGAAAAGAGGGAGAAAAATACAACAGGGAGGAAAAAAAGATGATGATATCTGCAGGAGAGAGAGAGAGAGAGAGAGAGAGAGAGAGAGAGAGAGAGAGAGAGAGAGAGAGAACGTTACATAACCCTAGATCTAGTACAGCGCAGCAGATCGTGAATGAGCACCAGACATTAACTCTCTCATGACATGGGCAACTCTAGTATTCTATTTCACCTTATGCGAGACGGTTTTAGTTAAGTGAGTGAGTCATAATTCTGAGTGTTAATTTCTCTGATGTTCATTATAAAAGATAAAGAAAAATAATACCTTCATGATAAACAAAAATATCTTTAACTACCACTACAATTATTATCAGTATCACCTATCATCAGCATCATCACCTTACTGAAAACCACATTATAATCACCATCATCATCATCATCATCATCATAAATACCTTTCTCTCTCTCTCTCTCTCTCTCTCATCCGGTCCCATTTCCACACATCATCCTATCTGTCTCCTCTCCATTTCTTCCCTCCCTCCCTCCTTCATCTTATCTCTTCTTCCGTCTTATTTTTTTCACTCCTCTCACATTCCTTCCTCTTTCGTTTTCATTATTTCCTTGTATTTTTTTTTAATATATTCGACTTTTCTCCTAATTTTTCACTCCCTAAATTAATCTGAGTATTATATTTTACATGTTTAATATATTTTTTTATTATTATTATTATTATTATTATTTCATATCTCACTACAAATTTTATCTGATTTTATTTCACTTTTATGCTCTAATTTATTTCTCCTTATTTTCGTGTCACATTCTGTTAACTTATTTATTTTTCTCTTGTGATATCTTTTTGTTTTTGTAATGAGGTTGTATAAATAAAAAAAAAACAAGCAGACAATGACCACTTGGGTACAGGTAATGACATTATCTTTTACATGGATATTACACACACACACACACACACACACACACACACACACACACACACACACTCTCTCTCTCTCTCTCTCATAGATCGACGGATAAACTAGATAAATATAGATAGATACATACACAGTTACACACATTGACCAGATAGACAGATGACAAATGGCTGGCTAGACACAGACAGACAGATAAACAGACAGACAGACAGACGAGCAGACAGACATAGATAGACGGATTGATAGATAGATAGATAGATTGACAGATAGATATTTTGATTCTCACTCCTATAAAAACTCCTTCTTTCTGTTTTTCCCCTCTCTATCTTCTTTATCTCTCATTGTACTTCCTCCCTCCATTATTTATTCTAATAATCCCTCATTTTCATATACTCAGTCCTTTAGCCACTTTTTCCTTCACTCTTTCTTCTCTTTCTTTAATAATCTCCTTGGTTTTTATTACGTTTACGTATCCTCTTTCCTTCCTTTCTTCCGGCCTTCCTTTATCTACGCTGTTTCTCTCTGTCTCTGTCTGTCTGTCTGTCTGTCTGTCTGTCTCTCTCACTCTCTCATTTCTTTTCCTCTCCCTTCATTCTCCTCTCCTCCCTTTTCCCCCCTACTCTTTCATTTCCACCCATTCTTCACCCTCTCCTTTTCAGCTCATCTCCTTTTCTCCTCCCCTTCTTCTCTCCTCTCCTTCCTCTCCTTTCCCTTTCATCTCCCTCTCTCCTCCTCCTCTTCCTTCCTCCTTCTCTCCCCTCCTCCCCCTCTCCTTATCTCCCAGCGGATCTCTCCCCCTCATTTGTCTCCCTCTGTTCCCCCTCTTCAGTTTTGCCCTGCCTCACTCCTGATTTAAGAGAGAGAGAGAGAGAGAGAGAGAGAGAGAGAGAGAGAGAGTGTGTGTGTGTGTGTGTGTGTGTGTGTGTGTGTGTGTGTGTGTGTGTGTGTGTGTGTGTGATACAGATACATAGATCACACGGACTTTGTGTCTTACTAGCTACCCAGGTCATAATAATAATAATAATAATAAATAATAATAATAATAAATAATAATAATAATAACAATAATAATAATAATAGTAACAGAGGTAGCCCACCCGCCATAAGCATTAAAGGAATATACATAGAAACAGGACTAAAATTTCTGAGGGAAATTTCATAGCAACGTCAGAAAGCAGCATCAAAGTGAAGGAACAGAATTTTGAAAGCAATGTGTAATAATGCTAGTTGTGACAGAAGGGAGGTAGAGAGAGAGGTGGAAAAGGAAGGAGGGGGGATGGAAATGAAGGAAAGGAAAGGAAAAGGAGGAAGGGAGGGAAGGGAGAACAGTAAAGGATGAACAGAGGGGGATGGAGGGAGAACAATCATGGAAAGGAAGAAATGGAGGTGAAAAAAAAAAATGGTGGAAAAGAGAGGAGGAAAAATAATGGAGGAAAAGGGAGGAAAACCAGACATAGATGAAGGAATAAGACGGAGAGATTGTGGGATGGAGGAATGACCACAAGAAGTAGGGAGAGAGGAAGGAGGGAGAGAAGGAGAAGGGAGGGAGAGAGGGGAGAGAGGAAAGGGGGGGGAGAGGTGTAAATCTTCCTTTGCTCTCGATTTTTGCCTCCTGACGAGAGAGAGAGAGAGAGAGAGAGAGAGAGAGAGAGAGAGAGAGAGCTGTAGTAATGGATACGGTGAGAGATAAGAGAGGAAGGAGGAGCATGATGAAAGATTAAGTTTTTTATCTCATTTCCCTCTCTCTCTCTCTCTCTCTCTTCCATTCTCTTACCTCCCTCCTCTCCTCCAGTCCCTCTCTCCTCTCCCGCACCCTGTTCTCCTTAGTTATGCCTTCCTCCAAGCATGCAAGGCTCTCTCTCTCTCTCTCTTTAATGCAGTATCTAACCCCTTCAGTTCGAAAGATGGAAAAAAAAATCGTCTGGGAGTGTCAAGAATATAACAAAAAACGAAAAAAAAAAAAAAAGTTACCGTGACGAGAGGGTTAATCTGCCTACCTCCCTGCCTCACCCAAGCTTGACCCCCCGCCTGCCTACCTCATTCCCTCCTGCCTTCCTGCTTCACCCCAACTTGCCCCTCCCCCACCTGCCTACCTCATTCCCTCCTGTTTCCTTGCCTATCTTCCTGTTTCCTCCAGCCTGCCTATCGCCCCTCTTCCCTACCTTGACTATCCTCCCGTTTGTTCCCCTGCCTACCTATCTGCCTGCCTGCCTTCTTACCTCACCGCCTGCCTAACCTCCTGCCTTCCTGCCTGCCTCAGTGCGTGGTGGCCTCAGTACCGTCCTTCTCACTGCTTACTTGGCTACCCTCCAGAATTCTAACCCCCCCCCCTTACATGCTCTCTCTCTCTCTCTCTCTCTCTCCTTGCTTCCGGTCTCCTTCTGCATCCCTCCCTCCTTCCCCTCTTCCCTTTCCACATGCCTTCCCTTCCCCTCCTACTTCATGCTTTACTCCCTCCCTTCCTTTCACTTTCCTTCCCTTTCCTCTCCTCTCTTCCTCATCCCTCCCCCGTCTTCTCTCCCTGTCTCCCTCTTCCTCTCCTCCTCCGTGCTTCCCTCCCTTCCTCCTTCCCTCCATACTCCTCTCCCTCCCTCCCATCCTTCCTCCATGTTTCCCCCCTTTTAACTTTTTTTTTCCTCTTTTAAATTTTCTTCGTATTTCCTACCTTCTCCCTTTTTCTCTTTATATCTCTCTCTCTCTCCTCATTTCACCCTTATTTGCATACCTCCCGCTTTCCCCCCCCCCTCTCTCTCTCTCTCTCTCTCTCTCTCTCCCTCTCAACTTGCATCCTTCTCTCATTACCGACACCCTCCCTCCCTCCTGTCTCTTCGTCTCCGTCCCTCCTTTCTTCCCTCCTCCCCTCTCCCCCTCTTTTCTCCACAGCTCCTTCGCTCCACTCCTCCTCGTCTCCTTACACATTTCTTTACCTTGCTCTCCTTTCCTCCATCCTTTACTTTGTCTCTCTGTATTCCCATCTTCCTTTACTTTTCTCTCCTTGTCTTCGCCTTGAAATATTAAACTCTCTCTCACTCTCTCTCTCTCCATATCTACTCTTTTAAGTATTTCTCCTTCTTCTTCCTTCATATCCCCTCATCTTCTCTCCTCCTCCCTCCCTTGTTCCTCTCTCCTCTTCCTCCTCTCACATTCACTTTTCCCTCTTCCCCTCCACATCGTCGCTTTCACGTGTCCTCCCTTCTTCCTTCATATCCTCTCATCCTCGCTCTCCCTCTCTCCCTCCTTCTTTGATATCCTCTCCTCCCCACTCCTCCCTCTCCTTACCCTACTCCTCTCCTTTGACATTCTCTCCCCCTCCCTCCTCTCCTATTCCTTCCACCTTCCTCCTCCCTCGACATCCACTCCTTCCTCTTCCTCCCCCCCCCTTATTCCTCTTCCTAACCCCTTGTTGTCCCCCTCCCCCCTCTTCCCTTCTCCTGTCCCCTCCCCAATTCTTCCTAGCGGTTCTCCCTCACTGCGCTTCTACTTGTCGCCTCCCCCCCTCTCCCCCCACTATTTCTTCCACTCCTCCCCTTCCTCCACTACCATCCCCCCTCTTTTTCTTCCCCCACCACATCACACCCCCTTTCCTCTCCCCCTTCACTCCCCACTCTGCCCTCCTTCCCTACTCTCTCCCCTTCCTCTCCTTTCTTACTTCCTCTTCTCTTCCCCCCTCCTTCCTCTTAACCTGCCTCTCTCCCCTCTTTTCCTCCTCTTCCTCATTTCCTTTCTCCTTTCCTTCACCCACCTCCTTCACTTCCTCCATTCTCCTTCCTCTCCTTCATCCTCCCCTTCCTCTCCCTCATCTACTCCTTCCTCTCTCTCATCACCTATCCATGACTCATTCTCTCACTCTATCTCTCTCTTCCTGTTCCCTCTAGTATCCATTATCCCTGCTATAATTCTCTCTCTCTCTCTCCTAAGTCTCTCCGGCTCTTCACTTCTCCCTCCCTCCTTTCCTACTTCCCTCCTCATTCTCCTCCCTCTCCCCTCCCTCCCTCCCTCCCCGGTATCACTTGCAGTGTCAACAAAGATATCCATTTGGATCATAAACACACACACACACACACACACACACACACACACACACACACACACACACACACACACAGAGCTGACATATACACACACGAGCACAAACACAAATACACAATCTCTCTCTCTCTCTCTCTCTCTCTCTCTCTCTCTCTCTCTCTCTCTCTCTCTCTCAAAACTCCCTATTCAAAGCGAGTACTCAACCCTTTCATCTCTCCCTCCCACTCTATCCTTGTCATTTTTCTCTCTCCCTCTGTGCTAATCCCTTCTCCTCATTTTCTCCCTTTTTTCTCACTCTCTCTCTTTTTCTCTCTCTCTCTCTCTCTCTCTCTCTCATCATCTTATTATGCTTATCCCTTGTCCGGTTGGAATTACAAGCCGTTAAGCTGCATTTGTGTGTGTGTGTGTGTGTGTGTGTGTGTGTGTGTGTGTGTGTGTGTGTGTGTGTGTGTGTGTGTGTGTGTGTGTGCGTGCGTGCGTGCGTGCGTGCGTGTGTGTGTGTGTGTGTGTGTGTGTGTGTGCGTGCGTGCGTGCGTGTGTGTGTGTGTGTGTGTGTGTGTGTGTGTGTGTGTGTGTGTGTGTGTGTGTGTGTGTGTGTGTGTGTGTGTGTGTGTGTGTGTGTGTGTGTGTGTGTGTGTTTGCTTGTCGGTTTCATCTTGCTAATGTTGGTGTTTTGTTTGTTGTTGTAGTTGCCGTTTTGTGTGTGTGTGTGTGTGTGTGTGTGTGTGTGTGTGTGTGTGTGTGTGTGTGTGTGTGTGTGTGTGTGTGTGTGTGTGTGTGTGTGTGTGTGTGTGTTTTCTTTCTGCTGATAATTCCTCATTTACACTTTCTTTCTCTCCTCTTCCATTTTTCTAACTCCTTCTGCATCACATTATGGTAATCCCTGTGTTTTTCTGGAATTAGGGACCAAGTGTGCTTTTTTTCAGTTTTTTTTTCCCTTTTCCTTATTGATGTTGATGTTGTTGCTATTAATATTGTTTTTCCTAAGTTACTTTATTGCAATTCTTATACTTATCATCATTATTGTTCGCATTATTATTATTATTAGTAGCAGTAGTATTAGTATTATTATTAGTGTTATTATCATTATTATTATTACTGGTACTAGTAGTAGTAGTAGTAGCAGCAGTAGTAGTAATAGCAGTATCATCATCATCATCATCGTCACTTGTTTATTATTATCATAGTTATCAACCCGCTAATCATAAACACTGATATTTACTAAACTTCTAACTCCCTATCCATCCTTACATCAACAATTTTTCTTGGTAAATATGTCTTCTTCTTATCGCAATGTTAATCTCAATCTTTCTCAGGTCTTCTTATGCCCTCCTTTTCTCTATATTTCTTCCCATCATCCATTCACTTCCTATCCTCTCCCAATCTTCTCCCTCTGCATATCTCTCCCTTCCCCTCCGTCCTTCTCTCCATTCTCTCCCTCTTCCTCTATTCCCTCCATCTATCTTCCATCCCTCTCTTCCTTCCAACCCCTTAAGCTACCGTATGTCATTTCTCCCCTACCACCTCCCTCTCCCATCATCTCTCTTCCTCCTCCACTCTCCTTCCCTCTCTCCTTCATATATCTCTTTCCTTCATACATCATCCCTTTCTCTCCTGTCATAGCCTTTCTCCTCTCTCTCTCTCTCTCTACCGATCTCTATCTTCCTGCCAACTACCTTTCTCCATTTCCCTCCCTCTCTTTCTCTCCCCTTCCTTCTCTCTTTCTCTCTCTCCCCCACCTTGCTCCCCTACTGTTCTCATTTCTTATCTCTATTCTCCCCTTCCTAGATATCCAACTCCCTCACATTCTCCTTCCCAGAAGTCTTAATCTCCCTCTCTCATTCCTCCCTCCCTCCCACATCTACTTCTCCCTCCGTTCCTCCCTCCTCCCTTCCCTCCAGACTCTCTTACCCTCTTTTCATGCCATTCTCCTCTACCTATCTTTCTTCCTTTTCTCCCTCATTATCTCTCTCTCTATCCTTCCTTCCCTCCCTGCCTCTCTTCCTCATTTATCTCCTCCTGTATTCTTTCCTCTCTCTCTCTCTCTCTCTCTCTCCATCCATCTTCTGCCTGTCTCCCTCCAATCTTCCTTCCTGTCTTCTCATCTCTGTCTCCAACCTTGCCTCCTCCGTACCTCTTCCCCTCTGCCTCCTCCCCTCCCTCATCTCTCCCTCCCCATCTATCTCTCCCTGTATTCCTCCCTGCCTGTCTCTCTCCCCGGAGCAATAACGTAGCTCTGAGGACAATCATTGGACATTCAATCAGACTCACAATATCACCACACTCACCACACCACTACTCTCTCTCTCTCTCTCTCTCTCCCTCTCTCTCTCTCTCTCCACACCGGGAGTATTCCGGCCAATTCTTGTCATTCAACATAAAAAATAAAGTAGAATGCAGTAAGTAGTAACAAAAATTATAAGTAAATTTAAGAACAAACATTCCAAGGAATTTATACATGTTTAACTTCGACAGCTCATACTAACAGGAGATCCAGTCGATGTGCACAGTTTTGGAACGCTACAATGTGACAAACGATACTTCACTACAGACAGGTCGAATAACAACACACATACAACACCTACAAAATTACCGACGTGTCCAGTCAAATGTTAAAAATAAGAAATACAAAAATATAACAAAACATACAATAGCTACAAAATGACCGACAAGCTTCCAGTCAAATGTTACAAATAGGATACAAACCGCAACGCAGCCTCATAGACTGTAATAGATTTGTAACATTTAAAAGTCATCTAATAAATAAATAATGTCTAATCTCACACGAAACACGCTCCTACCTGAATAAAACATAAATATCGCCTCAATATCATTTTCTCTCATCCACACCATACGAGTACAAGTCAAAGAGTGAAATATCACTATAATTTTACTTTTCAATTATCGTATAAGACAATGAAGATTCTACATTTCCTTTCACCCTTTCCTTATCATATTTACGGGCTCTACAATCTTCACTCTTAACCTGGCCCATATTTTCTTCATTTTGCAGCTTTTTTTCCCCGAAGCTCAGTGGCAAAGAGAGAGAGAGAGGATACTACCACTCTACATTCTCTCCGTGGCACTTCTTTGTGACTAGCACCATATTCTAGTGCTATAACTCTGCATTCAAGATGGAGAGATGGCAAATTTTCGTCTAAGTTAGATTAAAAAGAGAATTGTTTATACACTACACTGATTCTCATTATTTCCTGCCAGCTTCGGTTGGAGGACTGGGGGGGATCTTTTTGATGGGGGGGTCTTTTTTTGTGGGGGGTCTTCTTTTGCAGGGGGGATCTTTTTGCTGGAGGGGTCTTTTTTTTGTTGTGGGGTGTTTTTGCTGGGGGTCTTTTTTGCTGGGGGAATCTTTTTGCTGGGGGGTATTTTTGCTGGGGGGTTCTTTTTGCTGGGGGGGGGGGGATCTTTTAGCTTGGGGGGGATCTTTTAGCTTGGGGGGGGATATTTTTGCTTTGCTACCCTGGGAGAAATTTAATTAGAACGGCTCAAAGCAGTAATTGTGTAAAGGTATTATTGACATGATACTGAAAGTTATTCTGCTTTTTATGCAATGCTTCAGCTAGATACAGAAAAAAATTGAAGAATGCGTAGAAACTGAAAAATTCTCACAGACAGACACAGACAATAGAAATACATAGACAGATTGATAGATAGACAGATAAACAGATAGACAGCCAGGACAGGAATACCTAGAGAGAAATAAGAGGTGTGTATCTGCTTCTTTCCCTCTTTAACTTTGCACTCTTTATCATTCCACTTCCTCTTCACCGCCATTTCTTTTAGTATTTACGATAGACTAGGCAGTGTGGTCTTGATATTCTCTCTCTCTCTCTCTCTCTCTCTCTCTCAGATCCTCACATTCTGGAGGTGGACAAAAAGGAAACATGATCTGCGTCCGTTTTCGTTATCACCCCACGTCCGTTTTCATTACAAGCGAGACTAAACATTTTTCGCGTGTGGGGTCCGCGAGAAAGAGAGAGAGAGAGAGAGAGAGAGAGAGAGAGAGAGAGAGAGAGAGAGAGAGATGGACATGTTTGTTGAAAATGTATGGACTTGTGATAGATGTAGTTAGATATATAGATAGATTATTTATTTGATGAGATGGAGATAGATAAACACAAAAAGACAGCCAGATAGATACATACACAAATACACTTTACCATCACTATACCGTAAACTTCCTCCACCTTATTTTTATTTTTATTACTTTTGTGTATTATTTCCTGTAGCTCAGCAGCAGAATAAAGCAAATGGTCTCTACAGCCTTTCTTTAACACTTCTTCGTGACTAGCACCATATAAAAAGTTACAACTCTGCATTCTTCATACAGCACTTCTTCGTGACTAGCATCATATTCTAGCATTTAAATTCAGCATTCAAGATGGAGAGATGGCAATTTTGGGGACAAGTTAAAGCAGAAAGGAGTATATACTGTATTTCTCTCCTGCAACTCCCTCTTCTATGGCTGCTGCTCTGAGGTACTACGTGGGGTGAAGGGTGAGTATCCTCTGCCAAGGTTCGAATCACAAAGAGGCGGATATAAAGTTTGTGATCGCGTAAAGCCACCAGAAGCGTAGGCTGGACTCTCTCTCTCTCTCTCTCTCTGATCTTCAAATATTCCGCCTCTCTCTGACCTTTCCCTTTCTCTCGTCCCACCCGATCTCACCTCAGCATCATATATACCTATGTTTTGCCTTCTCCCTCCACCTAACCTAACCAAACCTAAAATACCCTAACTTAACCTAACTAAACCTAACCTAACCTAACCTAACCTACCCTAACCTGATCTGATTATTTATACGTTTTCCTCTCTCCTAATCCAGCTCAAGCAAATTAAACCCAACCAATCATAAACCAACTGAACCTAACCCCAACTAACGAAGCCTAACCTCGCTTACCCTATTCTTCCCTAACTTTTTTTTTTTTTTTTTTAGGTGACCTGACCTCACCTGTCTCGTCCGGGAGCTCAGTCCACACTTTTTCATATATGCTCATCTTTTTTTCGATTCGCCATTTTTCCTCTCCCACTTTCGGTCAGGGTTGGCGGGCAATTTTTAATCAGCGCTGACAAGGGCTGACGCGTCGGTAATCAGGCGATGCATAGCTGATATTTTTCGTCCAGATCCGGTTCGGTGAGAGAGAGAGAGAGAGAGAGAGAGAGAGAGAGAGAGAGAGAGGAGCAGATTTGGCTACACAGAAATTACCTTGCTTGGTGCTCAGTATTACTTAAATTATCAGACATATAACTCACACAAAACCCTTCATAACCAACCCTACCGTTACTTTTCATTCAGTTATAGTTTTATCATTTACTTAATCTTTACTACGCTTCATTTTTATTCTGATTACTCCGCAACTCTACCAGTATTTTTCGTTCAAGAGCAATTTTCAAAAGGTTCAGTGATCTTCGCTCCAAAATTACCCGAATGATCAAGCACATAACCTGTAAAGAAAAAAAAAAATGCCAGTACTATCCACCTATCGCCCTTTTTTTTTTCACCTGTATTAACTCATTTTCTGTTTCCGTAGACGCAGGTAAATATGAACACCACTGACACTACCTGGTAACATTACCTCTCAGTTGTCGCGACAACTGATTTACCTGAATTTATTATCATTACTCCTACACGCCATTACGCCAAGCAGGTAAGGACGGCAGAGGAGTGGGTCAGCTACCGTCCCAGTCAATGATTCCTTATATTTCTAAGGAAAGGGAATGACAGGATGTTAAATTCCAGACCAGGTGATTAAGGTTATATCTATCGTTCTACCTATCTGTTTATCTTCCTCTCTGTCTACGGTACCTGTCTGTCTATCTATCTATCTATCTATCTATCTATCTACCTATCATCATCTATCTACCTGCTTGTCTGTCTGTCTCTCTCTCTAAAAACCAACATACTGATGGATGGTGGGGTAAGAGGTGGGAGTACACCCTGTAAACTTGGCACTGTAGGTCTGGCTGTATTGGCAAGACACTAAATAGTAATCACACGTTACTCTCATATACACTGCATCTTTCGCCGCAAATAAGAACCAAAGCGATAAAACCACTGATAAGCACAGACAACGATTGAACTTCGAAGAATAGGAAAGAGGAAGAAACGCTACATCTTATCTCCATCTTCCTTTATTTCCTATCCTCTTCCATGCCATCCCTTATCCACCCTTCTCTCCCCTGATTCTCCTCCTCCTCCTCCTTATCTCTCCATCCCATCCTTTTTCCCTCCACCCGCCTTCCTCCAATTTCTCACCCCCCCTTATCATTAAAACGGAGAGTGAGTGAGAGGGAGAGATTAGCAGGGAGAAGAAGAGGGTTATCAAGAGCTTCAATTACTCTCTCTCTCCCCGCTTCTTTTCGTCCTCCCTTTATCTCTCCTTCGTCTCTCCGTATCTGCTTCTCCCTTTGGTCTCTCCGTTCTTTCCTAACCGTGTCTTTCCTCCATCTCTTTTCCTTCCTTCCTTCTTTTCATCCCACCTCTTTATTCTCTCCCTTCCTCCTATCCCTCTTCCTTCCCCCCACTTTCCACCCTCCTCACCCCTTCTGTCTCCTCCTATCGTCTCTCCTTCCCACCTTTCTCTACCTTTCTTTCCTCCTTCCTCCTCTACCCTCCATCCCTCCTTCACCCCACGTCTCCCCCTGTCTCCCTTTTTTCCATCCACTTGCCATCCCTCTTCTCCCTCATCTCTCTCTCTCTCTCTCTCTCTCTCATCCACTATCTTCCTTTCCTCCACTTCATTTCTCTCCCCCTTATTCTCCAACCACTTTCTTTCCCTCTTCCGTCTCACTTCTCCCATTCTCCCTCCTTGTCCATCCACTTTCCCTCACTCTTCCTCCTTTCCCCTTCTCCTCCTCCTCCTTCTCCCATCCCCCATCACATCCTCGGGGCAACTCTGTAATGACTAAGAAACGTTAATCTAGCAGGGTTTTAATCACAGGAGGGCCGACCACCATACGCATATACCCTACGCCAGGATGGAGAGAGAGAGAGAGAGAGAGAGAGAGAGAGAGAGAGATGGGGGAGGGGGGATGGAGACACGGAGAGAAAGAGGGATGGAGGGAAGTTACCGATATGGAGAGAAGGAGGGTTTTAATTACAGGATGGTCGGCTGTACTCATATACGCCCAACTGGAGGGAGAAGAGGGAGGGAGGGAAAAGAGATATGGAGGAGGAGATGGGATGGAAAAGAGATATGGAGGAGGAAGAGAAGGGATGGAGAAGAGATATGGAGGGAGGAGATGGGGGGAGAGGGATTGATGGAGATTTAAAAATAATGCGGAGAGAAAAGGGAGAGATGGAGAAGAGAAATGGAGGACAGAAGAAAAGGGAGGATGAAGGGAGAAGGAGGAATGAATGGATGAGACGCGGAAGGGATGAGGGGAAGTAAGGAAGGTGGGGAGGGAAGCAGTGGAAAGGATAATATGAGAATAAAGGATAAAATGACATGATGAGTGAAGCTTGTGGAAGAGTTAAAGTGGGGATACAAGGGAAGTAGACACAGGACAGTAGATGAACGAGTAACAAGGGAGTAAAAATGAAAGAGAAGCCAGGAAAAAGATGATGAATTAAAGAAATATATACAGTATAAGAGTTAAAAAAGAAGATATGACAGGAAAGGAAGGATGGAAAGGATACCATGGGACAGAAAGTTAGAGTAAGGATGGATAAAAATTATGAAACGACCAAAGACATAAATTTAGAGGAATGGGAAAAGTAAGTGAACGGATGGATAGATGAAGAGAATATGAAAAAAGATGGAAATAATGAAGACGTTGGAGGGACGGATGAAGCGAGAGAAATGGTTAAGGTTCAGATGTAAGGAAGAATGGAAATGAAAATACAAGCGAGAAGGAAAATATAAGCAAGAGACTGAAAGAGGGGAAAACTGGACATATGAGTGTAAACGTTAAGCGCTTCAGTATTAGATGGATATATCAGAGTTTTTTCCTGAGTCGTATAAACGCGTCTTGAAGTAAATAAGAACGAAATTGAAATATCTCCATCGCAGTGAGGCAGGTAAGAGAGGATGCTTAGAGATGAGGGAGAATACGTAATAGAGGCCCAGTCAGTCTGTCACACCCTATGGATTTTCACACGTAAGGTAGTTCATTCCAGCGAAACCCTACATGCTTCCCCACCAATAATATCTAATATTTCTGAAATGTGTCTGTAATTCACTTCATTATAATTATCCTTCTTGTGGTGAATAAAATCGTCAAGAATGTGACAAAGAAAATATAAAGGCGTCATCGTACTGAGAGAGAGAGAGAGAGAGAGAGAGACAGACAGAGACAGACAGAGAGATTAAAGTGTACTGCTGAAAGGTATGTGAGGTGAAGAAAGCAGGTGGGAAGAAATGGTAAGTGGGAGGGAAGGTGGGAGGAATGAGACATGTGACAAGAGGGCGTGGAGGGAAGGGTGGGAGAAAAGGGAAAAAGAAAGGAGAGTGTAAAAGGAAACGAAGCTCCAGAAAAAAATAAAGAAGCACAGAAAGAGAGAGAGAGAGAGAGAGAGAGAGCTAACTTTAATATTCTCTCATCAGGGCTGTGGTCGTGCTTAGTCAATTTCGTGGAGTATATATTGCGGGGTGGTCACGGGGGGGGGAGGGGGAGGGGGACGGGGGAGGGAGAGAAGGAAAGGGAGAGAATATGGGCTTAAGGAGATATACGGAGGGAAGCCTGAAGAGGGAGAGAATAACGGTTGAAAGAAGACGGGAAGGAGGAGTTACACAGATACTCAAACAAAGCAGACCTTAAACAGTTGCATCGAGGTTGTCCAGTTTTAAGTTGCCGTTTCTCTCTCTCTCTCTCTCTCTTACAAAAAAAAGTTGGATGAAGGAATGGAAGAGGACGTATAGACAGAAGGAAATGAGGTACAGAGGAATGCGAGGAAGGCTAAGAGAGATGAAAGGATGAATGAACGAAAAGGAGAAATGGTGAAAAAAGGAGAGAGGACGGAATGGGAGGGCAGGGAGGTTTGATGAGGGAGGAGGAAGAAGATGAGAGAGGGAGGTAAGGGGAGAACACGAAGGTCAGAGGAGGAAGGAGGAGAGGAGGAGGGAAGTGAAGGAGAGGGAGGGAGATTAAAGGAGTGAGAAGGGAAGGATGATTAGAGGGACAGAAGGGGAAGGAGAAAGATCAGAGGGAGAAGAGAAGAGCTTGAGGAACAGGAAGTTTTCTTAAGTGAGGTTCGAGAAGGAAGAGGAAGGAAGCTGACAGAGGGAGAGGATGAAGTGAAGGGTTAGAGGAGGAAGAGAAAGAGGGATGTTAAAGGAGGGAGAGTAAGAAGAGAAGAGGAAGACCAAGGAGAAAGGAGACAAGGACAGACGCTGGAGGAGGGCGAGGAGAGCGGTATATGAAAGGAAGATTAGAAGATGGGTTGGAGGAGGAAGGGAGGAGGAAGAATTAGAGGATGGAGAGAAAGAGAGAAACTGGCCTTGAGAGGAGGAGAAATGGGGAGAGGAAAGACAAGGCATGATAGGGGAGGGAGAGGAGAGAAGCTAAATGAGCAAATGGAGAGGAATAGAACGAGAGAGAGTTATAGAGAAGAAGGGCTCAAGAAAGGAGAAAAAGAATATGAAGTAAGAACACGGACAACGAGAAAATTTAATAAAGAAGGTGACTGCAAGAGATAGAAATGACGGAGGAGGAGGAGGAGGAATACTACTGCTACTACTCAGAAGCTGTAATAAAAAGATCTGATAAGAGTCTGATGAAGAAATATAACCCGAACAAATGAAGTGGCTGGACGAGAATGCGAAACAACAGTGAGTGAAAACGGAAAAGACGGGGAAAGGCAGATAAAATGAAAGATAGAAAAGGCAGGTTGAGGAATAAAGAGAAGGGGGAAGAGAAAAGAGAACGGAGAAAAGAGAAGGGAGGTAAAGACCGAAAAGAGCTGAGCACAGAACAGAACTCAGGATGAAACAGGTAATTAACACAATTCTTTCACCTTTTACCCACTGCCGATCGAGGCAAGTTGGGTCAAATGAAAGGCAAAATGGAAAAAAGACAACAGCAATATCCCACAAAAAAAAAAAAAAAGTCTCCATGAAACGTGTCTGACAATGTAAAAATCTTTAAAAAATAATGAGTAAAAATTAGCATCAGTCCGAAACTTTTAAAAAATCACAAACTACCCTCAATCTGTACCAAACGTATTTCAATATCTGGCATTAAAAAAAAAAAAAATGAACACTAAAAATGAAACAAAAAGTAGTGAACAATTAAGAAAATATTCGCAGTGCTCTTAAAAGTCCATTATTACTGATGCATGAAGAGGGTGAGAGGGGAAAGGGGAGGGAAGATGAGAGGTTGAGCTGATGGGAGGAAGAGGTGATGAAGAGGGAAAGGTGAATAAGAAGGTGCAGAGAGGGAAGGATGAAGTTAAGGCATGTGAGGGGAAGAAGGGAGAAAAAAATGTGCGAAGAGTAGATAAGAGGAGGAAAAAGAAGCAAGGAGAAATGCTGAAAAGGAGAAAGTGAAAAAGGAGTAGAAAGGAAAGAGGAGAAACTGAAAAATAATGTTGAAGAAAGGGAGAGAAGAATCCAAGAACGGAAGCTGGGGAAGGGAAGAAGCTAGGTAAGAGGTCAACGATGAAGGGAAAGATGAAGATGAAAAGGGATGCTGTAGGATGGGGAGACCAAAATCTGATATAATGTAAAGGGAAGATAAGGAGGGAGAAATCTGGGATGGTATAAAGAGATTAAGAATGGGAAGAAAAGGAGGTTGGGTTGACAGATCGGGGATAAAGGGAAAGGTGAAGTAAGGGTGTGTACTAAAATGGGGAGGAGGTTGTGGTAAAGTGAAGAGAAAATTAAAAAGGGTACAGAGAGACGAAACTTGGAATGGATTGAAGAAATTAGGAAGAAAATGAGGAAAGAAGCAGTGATAATGGAAGAGAAAGGGGGAATGACGAAAAATAACTCACAAACAAGAAGGGAGAAAAGTATAAAGTAATGTTTAGTGAAAGCCGAAGGGGCAGAAAAGAATATGGGAAAGAACAATTATATTAGTAGGGAGGAAGTTGTAAGGACGGTGATGAAGGATGGCTGGGAAAGAAGGATGGAAGGTGCAGGAAGGTAAGGAAAGGGCTAAACGAAGGGTGAACGGGGAGAAAAGAGCCTTAGGGGGGGATGAATGGCCTAGAAAGTACACAGGAGAAAACATACGTGTGCAGACAACCATGTAAAGAGAAGTGTGGAGAGAGAGAGAGAACGTATGTAAGCATGACAAAATATATTCGGTGTGTCCGTAAAAGGCCCTAAACATTTCAACTCTTCCAGAACGATGACCTATTATTCCCAACTCGAGACCACTTTTCAGGTTATCATATACTTTTCAAACTGGTGGAACTGGATGCAGCCTTCATTAACCCGCTGTGTATAAGAACTGAAATAAGACGTCATCGCGCTGAAAGGATTAATCTTACAAATTTTTCAAGAGCATTTACCGGATACAATTCCGAAACGAGAACCATTCAAAAGGTCAGGTCAAGAGGTCAGGATATACTATTTCGCTTAACAATGTCAACATGAGCGCCGCGCGTGGTACCAGCAATCACTATGCAGCCTCCCGCCAAACTTCTCCCAAAAACAACTTGGAAATCTTTACAACTGGTGCCTTCCGTTCCGCAAAACTTTTAATGCCGTTGCCAATGGATGGACATTAACATAAATACACACATACATCACATACAACACAGATTGATTGATAAACACACACACACACACACACACACACACACACACACACACACACACACACACACACACACAGAGAGATATATATATATATATATATATATATATATATATATATATATATATATATATATATATATATACCTCGTATAGATAGATAGATAGATAGTTATACGGTATATATATAATTTTAACTTGAAAACTGCAAGTCAGGGACTCCAGCACCATGAAAAACTCAAGTGGTGACATCTAGTGGCGGTACTTGACATCAGACTCCCATTACGCGCTTCCTCGCAGAGTTTCTCCTCTAGCTCAAAGAAAACGAAAGGAGGCGGGAGAAAACGAGGCACATTAGAGGTGGAAGGGGGGAGGGGATGAGGCAGGATAGGGAGGGCAGGGGGCTAAAAGCGACAGGGGATGGAGTCTAGAGAGGGGTTGGAGAAGGGAAAGAGGGATGGAGGAGGTGGTAGAAAGCAGATGAATAATTCTGATGCAAAAAATAAAACAATAATGTACCATTTAACCTGCATAATATCGTGAAGCATATTCATCACAGAAATGCCATAATTTCTATTTAGCTAAACAGACAATTTTCTAGCTCTCATCTCTTCAGGTTGTGTGTGTGTGTGTGTGTGTGTGTGTGTGTGTGTGTAGCATATTTACATTCCACAAACTTTCTCTTCCTATTTTTACTTTTAATTCTCTCTCTCTCTCTCTCTCTCTCTCTCTCTCTCTCAAACTCCCCCAGTAAAAGTTGGCCAGTACTATAAAAAAAAAAAAAAAAAAAAAAAAAAAAAAAAGTCCAGATCCGATCACAACATTTTTCCACAAAACTAAACGGAAGGAAATTTATGAAGGAAATAATCATGGACTTTTTAGAGTGGAAAAAAAAGGGAAAAAACATACTCGTGAAAAATATATACACAGAGATGAAAGTTAACATTATTTTTTTCTCTTCTTTCTAGTACTGTTCTTTATTTTTACATGTCCTTAATCTGATTCTTGGTATTTATTTAATCTGAATGGCTTAGGTATAGTAAAATATATACAATCTCTCTCTCTCTCTCTCTCTCTCTCTCTCTCTCTCTCTCACCCCGGTACTTTCCTCTTTAATTTCCTAACACGTTCTCTCTCTCTCTCTCTCTCTCTCTCTCTCTCTCTCTCTCATACACCGGTACTTTCCCGTTTAATTTTCTAACAAACTTTCTCTCTCTCTCTCTCTCTCTCATACACACCGGTACTTTTCCCCTTTCATTTTCTCATACACAAACGCTCTCCCCCTTCCCCTCCTCTCTCTCTCTCTGTTTGCTCTCTTTATCTACCTATCTATATATCACACTCACACAAACACACACACACACACACACACACACACACACACACACACTGGGGGCAATTTGGTGTGGACAAATTTGAGCAATTGATATGCAATTTTCGCCCCGCCACTGATGAAGGTAGACGTGTGTGGCAATTGCACCGCTCCAAAATGTGCACACGGGGATATGTACGTTGAGGAAAAACGCACATAGACCGGGAAATTTGCGTACTATATGGAAATGGCATGATCGACAAATGTGCACACGGAGCGGCATGACTGAAAAATGTGCACACGGAGCTATGTACGTCAGTGAGGAACGTACATAATACTAAAAATCTGTCTGTACGTGGAAATTATATACCTTAAGAACGTACACACTGAGACACAACGACTGATAAACGCACACAGAAATTTACGTTCATGAATCCAACTGTGTGTACGGTACTCGTGTACAAACTGCATGACAAAGGTTCACACAAGGGCTATGTGCGTCAATTAAATGTCTACATACAGCTGAAAATTTCTGTACGTGAGTGATGGGCATTTGGGTACAACAGCCATGGAAATATACGCACATGAGTGAAAGGAAAATTACGTACATGAAAGGTGGAAATATGCAACCACGAGAAGAAATCCAGCGTTCATGACAGACGAAAATACGCTAAATGAGAAATAGAAATTAATGTAGCTACTTAAAAGAGACGGAAATTCGTGTACATGGGTTATGAATATTTGCATTTATAAGTGACAGAAGTATGCGTGAAAGAGGGAGGGAAAAACTACAGATAAGCGTGATTCAACTTTTCTTACGTGAGTGGCGAGAATTTGCGTATATGGGTGATTGAAATTGGCGTACATGAGTGATAAGTGGCCATAGCACATTGAAAAAACTTACCGTACGTACAAAAGTTTTAATATATACCGTATGAATCATTATTAACGCAATATGGGTCTACAGCTGCACGCACACACACACACACACACACACACACACACACACACACACACACAGCCCTATTACACTATTTTACCGCAATTACATTCATCCAGAACAATCTACCTTCCTACCTACCTACCTATCTACCTACACTATTCATCTCCACTCCCCTTTTGACTCATACTACACTCACATCCACATTTTCCCACCCACTCATCCTCACCTGTATCTCTAACATAATTATACAGCACGGGAACGTATACACCTAAACCTACACCACTTACACCTACATACACATACACAACACCCTCCCCTCACTCCACACCCACACATAACCTATACGAGTACTTCACACCTAAAACGACTCCCACACATACATCTAATTCTACCACCTACACTCACATCCACACCTGAATCTACACCCACCCACACCCTTCTACACCTGAACAATCCTCAAAGTGGATGATGGGAGTAATAAGCGCACAAAATTCCCGCAGGTTTAAATTTCGCGGCGATCACAGTAGATTCCCTCGCTAATCCGCCACATTAACCTCGCCAAAATAAAAACCGGGGGCGGGAATTTTTGGACCACTGGATTAGGTGCAGGTGGGTGTAAGTGGGAGGGGAGAGGGTGTAAGTGGGAGGGGAGAGGGTGTACGTGGGTGTATTAGGGTCTGGGAGGGTGTAGGTGGTTGTAAGGGAGAGTAGGAGGGTGTAGACGGGTGTAAATATGTGTAGGTGGGTGTGAGACGGTGTAAGAAAGTGTTGGATAGTGTAAGTGGGTGTAAGATGATGCAGGTGGGTGAAAAAGGGTGTAGGAGAATGTGGGTGGGTGTAAGAGGGAGTGGGCGTGTGCAGGGGGAGTAGTGGGGGGGTAAGGGTGGGTGTCAGAGGGTGTAGGTGTAGAAAATGTAGGAGTGTGAAAGAGATGTAAAGAGGAGAGCTTGTTGGGCCGTGAACTGTGTGACTTAAAGATCTGAATGTCAATATCACAATTATTTTTTTGTAACCAGAGACAGATCACAAAACACCTCTCTCAAGCCATCACACAAAATCCGAATATCATCTCTAGCACATCACAAAAATAATGGTGGATAACACAGTCCAAGTGGTGGCATGTGAAGGGTTTTGGAGGCCGTCGCTAATCTGGTTGTGTGGTAAAGAGACTAATAAACATAGGAAACGACCCTGCTTAGTCGGATGCATAAAGAAAAATGTGGTGTGGTGGGGGAAAAGTGTGTGTGTGTGTGTGTGTGTGTGTGTGTGTGTGTGTGTGTGTGTGTGTGTGTGTGTGTGTGTGTGTGTGTGTGTGTGTGTGTGTTTGAACAAGTACAGATGCTATGAAAAACGAGTTGCATTCTAAAACATGTACCCTAGTTGCATTTACACACACACACACACACACACACACACACACACACACACACAGATACTGACTCACCTCTGGCAGTACTAACCACGTCTTCACCTATCACCAATCACACTCAGCTCACCTGTAAAGAAAGAAATTATTAGCAATATGTACAATAACGTTACAATATCCACTATACTACGTTTGTTTTAACTTGGCAAAGATCTGTAACTCTATCAGCTTGGTTGATGGCCAAGTTCAGCCAGACTGGAGGGTCGATTTGACTAGTAACCAAGGAGACTCATTCTTATCTCGTCGAATTTCTTGCAACCACGGCTAGTGTTCATGGTGTTAAATTAGTCCAGTTCCGTCGTATGAAGACAAAACGACTAAATACGCACAAATACCAATGCCTTTAACCCCTTCACTCCTATGGCCTAATGCAGCAATGGAAGGAAGCAATGACATGGCAGGGAGGAAGAGGGGAGGAGAGGGAAGGGAAAACATAAAAGACAGAAGTACTGGGTAGGGAATATGGTTTTGTGTGTGTGTGTGTGTGTGTGTGTGTGTGTGTGTGTGTGTGTGTGTGTGTGTGTGTGTGTGTGTGTGTGTGTGTGTGTGTGTGTGTGTGTGTGTGTGTGTGTGTGTGTGTGAGAGAGAGAGAGAGAGAGAGAGAGAGAGAGAGAGAGAGAGAGAGAGAGAGAGAATCAAGTAGCATATAAAAGAAAAATCCCTGGTCCCAATCTCTTTGCACATAACGACAAATGGAGAAAAAAAAAGTTGAAACACACACACACACACACACACACACACACACACACACACACACACACACACACACACACACAAACGAAATCTCAAGACTCCTCTGATCACCATTCAAGCCATCATTACTCGTGAATACAATGAACGCATCAAGAAAACATAAAGCTGCAGATATATAACCACCATAATTAATGCAATTTTTAAAAGATCCCTCAATTTACATAGTACTTGATCTTGAAAAATATTTAATGTAATTTTTTTCTTTATATGTTACAGTAAAAGTTACTCAAAAGTGAATTACAGTGTTTATAAAATACTGTTTTACAAGAACAACTCTATAAACAAACTAGTGTTTTGAAATACTGACCAAAAACAGTTCATGTAATACCGATATATACGGCATGCAACAAACCTGGCGCATTTTTTTTTAAATAACACAATTAGTTAAACACTAACAATAACAAAACGTCAGAGTTTATAAGTGTTTCAGCAAAACACACATTTTTACGTTTTTTTTTTATTTTTTACGTTCAAGTGTAGGTTACTAAAAAACAATATTGGTGAATCAATATAATAAACGAAAACAAGTGACAGAAACAAACACACGTAGGAAAAAAAAAATACTTTCCATACGCGTAGGCTACCTGCATCTACTCATCACTTAAGCCTTCAAAAATTTTTACCCATAAATAAAAACTAGAGGGGCACTCAGTGGAGCGCATCTCTCCGACAAGGGCAACTTAAATTTCCAAACCACTCTTCATAATAGGTTAGGGTTTCTCACCGCTGATTAGGGTTTCGCATTAAGTGTCCGGATCGAGAATCTGTAATACGATCCGGGTTTCAAAAGTTAATGGACTGTTCCCTGAGACACGGGCTATCTACCCACCAAATTTGGTCCATATGTCTCAGTTTTTGAGTAACCCTGCTAACAAACAAACAAACAGGGGTGAAAACAAACTCTCCTTGCTAGAGAGAACGACGCATCAATAGAAAAGAAAAAAATAAAGAGTCCATCAACGACAACAATACATCAGTTCAAAAAAGTGCAATAAAAGGGCCAGCAAAAATTAAACCATTTTCAAAAACGTTTCCTAATTTACTAGTCTAAATGTAATCTTTTAAGCCTTCCAAACTGCCTATAATATAAAACAACAGAGACGACTGGTAAATGGAAAAATAAAACAATTCCTACACAGGAGCTGCAGATAATTGTGTGAGAAAAAATCTTCTGGAAGGGGAAAGGGAAAGATGACAGTAGGAAATATTTTTAAAGGTGCTGAGAGAGAGAGAGAGAGAGAGAGAGAGAGAGAGAGAGAGAGAGACTGCGGACGTTGGGGAGGAAATGAAGGTCTGTTGTCTAGGCTGCTTATTCTGCATTCTTTTCTGCCTCTTCTCTTCTCTCACTCTTTTTTTTTTCTCTTACTTTTTTTTTTGGAGGGGGGAGGGGTCACTGTGAACCCTGTCAGAGTGTTTCCTCTTCTACTTCCATTTATCTTCTCTCCTCTCCTCCTCCTCCACAGCATTATTATTATTTTTTCTTATTATTATTATTTCTGTTTATCACCACATCTCCATTTTTGTCTTTCATTATTTCAACTAGAACTGCGAGACGCCAGGTACATGAATGCAACGTGTACGTATAACTCCAAGACCACTCCCCCCATAAGTCTGATTCTTTACACATGCCTTCTTAACCATGGTCTCAGTCCATCTGTGTGGACCGGAATTAATTTGACGGACATGAAACTGACCAAACAGGACCTAAAATGACAGCACAGGCGTAAATTATTCCACCTGGGTCTGATCATGACTAAATATGAATATGATCAAAATAGACCTAAAATAACCCGAATGGATGTGAATGAAACTGAGCTGGCATGAAGTTTCGTGAATGTGTCTGAAGCTACCTGAATGAACGTGAAGTCTTCTAAATGGATCTGAAACGACGAGCGTAGGTGAACCGGAACTGACACTAATTAACCTACCTTAACGGAACTCAGGTGATTTGAGGGGACATGACTGAATGTAACGGCCCTGCATGGAACTAAATGGGCCTGTTCTAAGCCGACATGAAATGACCTGAGGAATCTGAGAGGATGTGAAAAGGAACTGCTGACCCTGACTGACCCTAAATGACCATACTGGGGCGAAATGCATGTGAAGGACTGGGATGGACGTGAAGATGCCTACCTGATTCTAATTTGACCGAACAGAGAGAGAGAGAGAGAGAGAGAGAGAGAGAGAGAGAGAGAGAGAGAGAGAGAGAGAGGGAGAGAGAGAGAGAATCAGACTAGGCGAAATGGGTATGAAGGCTCTCCGAAAATCCCTTAACTGACCACTAAATTACTGTAATTTGTTCCTAAATAAATCACGCAAGAAAATAACAGGCCATTAAAACTACTGCTACGCTAATGGGTAATGGTTCTGCCGACGCGACGCAAGTACACGGTCAATGAAGGCGTTGCTTATGTTATTTATCTACAGTTTGGATGATGTTAAATTTTCTCTCTACGTGCAACTCTAACCACAATTCTAACCTCAAACCAAACCCCGCAAAAAGTCCAATGAAAAAATGAAGGACGAAAATGTTAAAAGGAAAGAAATAATGAATGAGTAAGTGAGTGAATGAATATATAAACGTGAGTGAGTGAGTGAGTGAGGGAGTGAGTGAATGAATGAATGAATAAATAAACAATCAAAAAAAGGAGCAAACGGGGAAGACATAGTTGGAAGAGATAATGCATATAAAACATAATTTGAAAAACGTGTACTTGTGAGTAAAAATACTGGGAAATTAAAGAGAGAGAGAGAGAGAGAGAGAGGCAGACTTGGGAAAAAAAAAATCCAGACTAACTTCTCACCCTACGATAATTCTCTACCATTTTTCAGGTCATAAAAAAACTGTCATTAATTGCTGATGATTTATGTCTGTTTTTGCGGCAGTCATCTTTCTTTCTTTCTTTCTCTCTCTCTCTCTCTCTCTCTCTCTCTCTCTCTCTCTCTCTCTTTGCTAGCTCGAGAGGACCTTAGAATTAGCGAGCAGGGGAAGGCAAGTATTACCATAACTGTATTCTCAGCATTTTGGGAGGAGAGAGTGAGGTGAATAGGAGAGGAGGGTGAGGGGAGAGGGGAGCGGGGAGGAGGAGGGGTAGAAACGAGGGGAGAAATGTTAGGTGAGTAGAAGGGGTTGGAAGGAGGATTGTCGGAGGAAAGTGGGGAGGAGGAGAAAAGGAAGGAGAGGAAAAATGTAAAGCGTACACGAGGAGCAAATGCAAAGACAGAGGTGAGGGGAGGGAAAAACATGAGAAAAGAAATGGTGGGATTAAGTGAAGGGAGGGAAGGAGGAAGGGGAACGGAGACAATGGAGGGAAAATAAGAAGGGTGAGGGGAACGAAGAGGGGAATAAGAGGAGTTAAGGGGATGAAACTTGTAAAGCTAGTACCTCTTTCTCTCTGTCCATTCCCCTCTCTCCTCTTCCTCTTTACCTCTTTTCTTCCTTCATCTTGTACCCCTCCCTCTCCTCCCGCCCCCACTCAATGCTCAAGTCCCCTCTTCTTGTCCCTTCTCCCACTCTCTACACTCCCTTCTTCTCTCCTCCTCATCCACGCTCTATTCTTCTCCCCTCCTCTCTTATCCTCCCCAACCTGCAGTCCTCTCTCTCCCCTCCCCATAATTCGCTCCTTTCTCTTCTCCCCTTCCTTTCATGTTCCATCGCCCTCCACTCCCCAGCCAGACCGCATTCTTCCCCTCCCACCCCACCACATTCCATTCCTTTCTCTCTGCAATCCCCCCTCCCCCCTGTATTCTTCCCGGCCCTCCACCCCCTCCTTTACTCTCCCTCTCCCCTGCACAAGTATTATTCTTCCCAATCCCTTCCCTCCATCCTCCCCTCCACTGACTACTCTCTTTTCCCCTGCCTGTATTTTTTTACCTCCCCCTTCCCCTTCGTTCCCTCTCCCTCTCTATGCTGCATCTCCCTCCCCTCATCACGTAGTCCTCTCTTTCCATCCCCTCCCTCCCCTTTCCTCCTTCATACTGCATCCCCTCTCCCCCTCCTCTCTCCCTCTCCATACTTTTCCCCTCCCCGCCGCCAGCTGCAATCTTCTATCTCCACCCTTCTCCCACCCCCCGCATTTCCCCTCCCTCCCCTCCTCACCTCCCTCTCCACGCTGTCCTCCTAGGCTATCTCCCTTTAGATTGTACTTTCCCTCCTCCCCTCCCCTCCTCCCCCCTCCCCCGTCGTAGTGAGCCCATAAGGTGAACTACAGTTGAGCAAGTTTGGCAACACTCAACAATAATTACCACCATACTTCTACCCTCCACCCTTCTCCCTTCCCCTCCACCTCCCCTCTTTATCCTCTCTTCCCCGCCTCCCTTCCTTATCCACAGTGTTCCTCTCTCTCTCTCTGGAAGTATTAATCTTTTGTTTTTGTTATGAATACCTTTGAATCTGAAGGTGACTAACGCTTCCTCTGCCGTTTCAGACACATTAAATTACACGGCCTTTTCTGCAGAGCTTAGGAAACTTTGCAGCACCCCCAACAAAACAAGTGTATATCCAACACCTGCCCCACACAAGTTTATTTCTATCACTGCTGTATCGTTCTTTTCGTATATGCCACTTGAAAATCGAAGGTGAGAACAGTGTAGTAAATATCCACGGAAGCAGCTTAAAGATACTGTAGGTAACATTAAATTCGGAAAGTTACCTACAATACGCACGTTAATTAATCGCGGTTAAGTGTTACTATCCCCTGTCGTCCCTTGCCTCTCTGTCCTCGCTCCCTTCCCTCTCTGTCCTCGCTCCCTTCCCTTTCTGTCCTCGCTCCCTTCCCTCTCTGTCCACGCTCCCTTCCTCCCTCAGACTCCTAAATGAACAACTTTAAATCAGTTCGGCATTAACTCTCTCTCTCTCTCTCTCTCTCACCTTCCCTTTAACCTCCCTTTCCATTACTTTCTCTCCTCCCTACCACTCTTTTCTCCCCAAATACCTCCTCTTCACACTTCCATCCGCCTCCCATTCCTCATGTCCATCCCTCTCTATCCTTTCACATCTCCTTTATCCCCTCTAATTCTCCTCTCTTCCCTCTCTTCACATATCCTCCTTTCCTCTCCCCTCTCTCATTTCCATCTCTCCACCCCCTCTCTCGGTTCTCTCACTCCACACGATCCTCCCCAACTCCCAGTCCACCTCACACCTTTCCTTTCCATCCTTCCACGCCCCCCTCCTCTCCTTACACCCCCTCCTTTTCATTCTTCCTCTATACTGTACCCCTCCTTTCTCCTCCTCTTCGCTCCCCCTACACCCTCTCCCCCTCCCATATCGTCCTTCCCTCTCCCCTCCCCTCCCCTCCCCAATGGATACGTAGGGAGGGCCATAAAGCAAGAAACTCAACCACCAACACATCTCCAACCTGAGGCTCTCTTAATGGGGGAGGGGAGGGGAGGGGAGGGGAGAGGGAGAGGGAGAGGGAGAGGGAGAGGAGGGGAGGGGGAAGGGAGGAGGGGAGGGGGAAGGGAGGAGGGAAGGGGGAAGGGGTAAGGAGGAAATATGGATAAAGGGAAAGGAGTGGCGGGACAAGAGGGAGATGGGAGGGAGAAGGAACAGAGAGAGAGAGAGAGAGAGAGAGAGAGAGAGAGAGAGAGAGAGAGAGAGAGAGTCTAAAGAAATAAGAACAGGAAAACAAAAGATCTGAATAAGAAATAAGATGAATGAGAAGAAAGACGAAACAAAGGAGGATGAAGAAAGACAATGATGAAAAGCAAGCAAGAATAAGACAAGGTGATGAATGGGAAGTGATAAGGAAGATAACGGAAGAAGGAAGAGAAGGAATGGACCAAAAAGATATGAAACGTCAGAAAGGAAGATAGTGTGATGAAGAAAAACAAGAAACGGTGATGAACTGGAAGTGATAAGAGAGACAAGAGAAAGCAAATGGTAAGAAAATGGAAGGAGGGATGGAGACTTGGAAGTGACAGAGATAAGGGAATGAAATAGGGAAGAAGGAAATGCAGGAAAAAGCGAATGTGAGAGAGTAAGAAAGTGTGAAAAATGTGAAGTGATAAGAGAACAGAGTGGAGATAATAAGAGAAAGGAAAAAGAAGAAAATGGATTAAGGGAAACGGGGAAAAATCGAAAACAAAATATACCAGACAGAACGAAAAAGGGGAAAAAGCAGGACAAACTGATCAATGGAAAAGATACGAGTGGAAGTAAAAGGAAGAGTAAAGGGAGGAAACTGGATGGGAAAGGGAGAAAACCAGACAATGCCGAATGGGAAATGATAAAAGGAAGAGGAGAAACAGAAGATAAGAAGGGAATGAGAAGACTGGAGAAATAAGATGGAGGAAAGGAATATGAAGATCGTCAGTCAGTGTGTATGAAGGAAGGGAAGAGAGGGAATGAGTGGATGAGCAAGTAGTGAGGGAAGAAATGGTGAGAAATGGAGGAGGTGACAATGGGAAAGAACATGCAAAGGAAAATAATCGGAGGCCTCTCTCTCTCTCTCTCTCTCTCTCTCCTTACGTAGTACACTCTTATTCATACATTCATTCATTCTTTTCACTCTCCCTACTTCCTTTCCTTCCACTCCAATCTTCCTACCTTCCTCCCTTCCCCTCCCAATTCCCCCTTCACTTTCCCTCTGCACCCCAAATTTCATTCATCCCTTCCTCTCCTCCCTCCCATTTCCTTCCTCCAATTAAAATTTCCCCTTCCCCATTTCCTCCATGTTCTATCCCTCTCCCCTCCCCTTCTCACCATCTCCCTTACTCCCTCTCCCTCTCACCCTTCCCTAATCCTTTCAACTCCTGCTTTTCCATTCCATCCGTTCCCCATTCCTTCCCCCCTTTCATCTTTCCTATCTCCTCTCACATTCCCCTCATTCCATACCACTCGCCCATTTCCAATCCTTCACTTATTTCCCCCTCTTCTCTCCTTTCCTATTCTCCATCACTCCATAATCTCCTTTTTCCTTCACCCCTCGCCTCATTTTTCTATCCTCTCCTATCTCCATCCTGCTCCCTCCTTTATTTCCCCTATCCTTTCCTTTTATCTCCCCCTCTTCTTCCTTCGTCTTACCGTCCTCTTCCTTCATCCCCGTCTCTTCTTCCTTCACCTCTCCCTCCTCTTCCTTCACCTCCCCCTCCTCTACCTTCATCTCCCACTACTCTCCATTAGCTTCCCCTCCTCTCCCTTAACTCCCTCTCCTCTCCATTAGCTTCCCCTCCACTCCCTTAACTCCCCTCCTCTCCCTTCATTTCTGCATCTCCTTCCTTCACCTTCCTCTCCTCTTCCTCTTCCTTGATCTCCTTCTCTCATTCCTTCTCCCCCTCCAGTTTACCCTCACCATCTTCCTCCTCTCATTTTCGCCTCCTTTCATACATCCCTTCCACCTCCTCCCCTCATATCCCCTTCTCTTCTCCTTTACCCCTTCCACCTCCTCCCCTTATTTACTTCTCTCCACTTCTCCCTCATCCCTTCCACCTCCTCCCCTCATTTCCTCCTCTCATCTCCCCCCCCCCTCCGTGATTAGCTATTGCACCTCCCAGACGCTCCAACTTTGCCGATCCTTTGTATATATCACCTCTCTCTCTCTCTCTCTCTCTCTCTCTCTCCTACACCCTTTGTCTTCCATTTTTCTCCATCTTTTCCTCAGCTGTCAACCCCCTTTCTCCTCCTTCCTTCCTCGCCCTCTTTACCGCACCCCTTCCTCTCCGTTTCCCCCTTCTCTTCAATCCTCTTCTCCCTTGATTCTCGCTTTCCCATCCCTTCTCTTCTTTTGCTCTTTTGCTTTGCTTTCCTTCACCCTTGCCACCACTTCTCTTCTCACTTCCTTTCACGTGCCTTTCCCTCTCTTCTCCCCTACATTTCTCTAACTTCTCTTCCATGGTGTGCAGGTGTAACTGACAAGGAACCTGTATGTGGCTGCGCCGTACCTTGGGTGGAACGAAGCACGTGCGTCGTCCACCCAGATGTCAAACCTCCTCATATTTCCCAACACCTCGCCGTGAGAAAGGACACCGGTCTGACCCAAGCGAGGTGCTGTCTACCATAAGGGGGCGCCGATTCCCTACGTGGTGTGGTGTAAGTATTGTACTGTACTTGTAGAACGGCGACACTAGCACGTGCGGTCGACGGGTCAGCTCGATCAGACACAAGGAGGTTAAGTAACAACAAGAAGCAACTTCTCCTCCCTTTCTCTTTCCTTCTCTTCTTCTCCCTTTCTCCCCCATCCCCATCCCTTTCCCTTCCCTTCCCTATCCTTTAACCTGTTTCTTTTCTCTATTTTCCCTTTCCCTCTCCTCCACTTTCCCCCCCCCTCAACTTCTCCTCACTCCTCCCTTCTCTTTCCCTCTCTTCCTTACCACTTCCCCTCCCTTCCCTTTCCCTCCCCTTCCCACAGGAACATATCTCACTCCCCTGATCCTCCAATGACCTCGATACGGCATTCCCTTCCCCCTTCTCTCTCTCTCTCTCTCTCTCAAAATACATTCCCATCCCTCCTCCTTCCCCTTCCCCTCCTCCCCTCTTCTCCTAATCTTCCTTTCCCCAATTCTCCCCTACCTATACCTTCTGCTTCACCTCTCCTCCCCCCACATCCCTTCCCGTAACTCCATCTCGCACTCTTTTCCCTTCCTCTTCCTCCATTTCCCTCCACTCCCTGATCATACAGTAACCTCCCTTCCTCTCTCTCTCTCTCTCTCTCTTCCTCTTTCTTTCTTTCCTCGTCTTCCAAAACATTTTCTCCCCTCCCTTCCCTTCCCTTATCTCCCCTACCCTCTCTCCTTTCTTCTCTTTCCCTTCTCTCTCTTTGTCTCCTCTCCCTCTTCCTCTCCATCCCCTCCCATCTCCCTCCTTCCCTTCACTGTCGCTCCCACTAACTAAATCTTTCCTTCCTCCCTTTTGAACACACGTCCTTAGCTGCCCTTATCCATTCCTCCCTTTCCTATCTTTCCCTATCTTTATCTCTCCTC
Source organism: Coenobita brevimanus (assembly GCF_032717465.1). Lineage (NCBI taxonomy): Eukaryota > Metazoa > Arthropoda > Malacostraca > Decapoda > Coenobitidae > Coenobita > Coenobita brevimanus. Next base: position 36,913,782 of record NC_136979.1, read on the forward strand.
CTTACCCCTTCTACATTCGTCCCTTGCCCCTCTTTCTCTCTTCCCTTTATTACCGTTCCTTCCACCTTTACGGTACCTCTCTTCCCTCTCCCTTCTACGTCCTCTCTCTCTCTCTCTCTCTCTCTCTCTCCCCGCCTCCACCATTTACACTGTTCCCTTTCTCCCATCTCCCTCTCTTTCCTCCACTAGCACCTCCTTTTTACCTCTCTTCCCTCCTCCTCCTAGACCCCCGTGGCCCTTTCTACACCCCCTCCCCCCCGGAATAAATCTCCCCCCCGCTGATCCCACAATGACCCGATGCGCCATTCCCAACTTTCCCAACAACGTGAGACCCACATCAAATAATCCTTAATACTCATCATAAAAACTACAACCACACAACAACAACAACCACGCCCACTATAAAACAACCACGCCTACAACAACAACAACAACAACGTGAGACCGCAATAATAAAAGGGACAACAAAAAGGTAGTTTTAAAAGACACACCACCATGAACAACAACAAAACAGAATTGACAAAAACAATAACAAGCAGTTCAACCAGCAAGGGAAAAAAATCACCACAGCCGCCAACTCCATCAAGAGCAATAATGCAGCCTCCACCAGAAAAAAAATGTAGTTAATAATAATAATAATAAGTACATGCAGTCATTAACGTGGTAACTTCTGGCACTCGCACAGTCTAACAACAAACGTAAAGGAATCTGATTACAATCCTTTCTGTCTTTTAGGAGTTTTATGAGAGAGAGAGAGAGAGAGAGAGAGAGAGAGAGAGAGAGAGAGAGAGAATAACCCATTACGATACAGTGCGCGAATACGTGAGAATCATACAAGTACCATTTACGTTCTTCGTTTACATGACTGTTAACGAATGTACATTTAACTTCCTGTTCTATTTATTCCCATGGGCTATATCACCTGAGAGCATAATTAGTTCCGCCCTAATCATATTGCATTCACCGTACTGCATTCAACATCACTCACTACATTGCACAATACATCCACTACGATTTACTCTGATATTACATTTCACCGTGGCAGCCCTCACTTCCCACCGTTATTTATATCACTTCATTTGCCTCATGACGGGTGATTTGCTGGCGTCGCTGGCCGTTGCGCAATAAACAACATATGCCGTCAAATGTCAGGGTAAGGTCACTAATAAACCACGGAATATCAGGGAAAGGCCAACCCAGTAATCAAGTTATATATATACATTATTAACATCGCAGTTATTATGAAGCTGTACGAATCACTGACGAGTATGTAGAATTACTGGCAAGATTCAAGAATAACTGTCGAGATTCAAAGACATTATCATTATATTCTCCAGTAATACAAGGTGTGGGATTGTGGCAAGTAGTGGTGACCATCAACCACTTACCTCATGTAGTGCTGCCTATTTCTTCCTTCACCATTATTTTTTTGTGTCTGCCTACTTTGCTTCCTATTTCTCCCATCCTTCTGTCACTTTTTGTTATTCTTCTTTCCACTTAGGGGGACTCTACTGTAACCCAGGAAACCACCTACAATGCTGGATGGTAACCACACAACCAAACTAGATAGCACTCAGAGAGCGTATACCTCCGCCAATGCCACTGCCATTTAAAAGGATCCAGATCCGGATCCATGGATATTTTGTGGAATACATAGGATCCGGATCCGCCTCAAAATTTAATCAATTATTCCTTGACCCATGGCCCATTCTTCCACAAATTTTTTATGAAATTTATTGAGAACTGTTGGAGATACTGTGTGGGATACATAGGATCCGGATCCGCCCAAAAATTTCAACAAATCTTTCTTGACCCATCGCCCATCCTCCCACAAAATTTCACTGAAATTCATTGAGGACTTTCGGTTATATCGTGTGGACAAACAAACAAACATTCAAACACAGGTAAATACATAACCTCCTCCAACTTAGTGGCCGGAGGTAATAACGGTGTGACATGGAGCCTCCTATGCTCCTGTTACCCGGGTGGAGAGACGCAAAAGCGGAATTCGTCCGGGAACCAAACCTCAACGCTCTTCCCCGCGCCTCGTTACGCTAGGGTGCTGTCTGCCACAAGGGAATATATATAAGTTCACGGAATAGGACACTTTAACATGGACCACTGCTTGCCTGCAGATGATAGGTGTGCTCGGTCAGACAGACCGAGGTTACTCCACAACAAAAAGGTGGGAGGGTTCTAGGAAGAAAGTAAAGGAAAACACAATTTTTAAAACAACAAGAATCACTGACGAGAATCAAGGATCATCATCATCATCATCATCATCCCTACTTCTCAATAGATAACGGTGTTGGCAGACGGGCTTCCCTTCATTTTCAGTTTCCAGGACAACAATGAGTATCAGTATATGTATCATTAATATTACTGTTAACTCTGGCCATAATTTCCACTGCCTCCTACCCATGGCTAATCTAGAATGCTAATAATTTACCACCATAACAAGGAACTACCGAAAGTACACCATCACACCAGAGTAGCCTATTCTCAGCATTAACCCTTTCAACACAATGGCGTCTGTTGTAAGCTATCTCTGCTGTCTTCATTGCAGAGATTTTTTTTTTAAGGGAATTTTCCATTTTGTGGGGTTAGATATGGCTTTCATTAACCCCTTCACTATAAGAGAGGTTCCCTATCCTGAAAAAAACAGAGCCACATCATAACGGAAAGACGTCCTTAGTATAATGGGGTTGTCAGCAGCCATTTAAACAGCACGCAGGATTACTATCACGTGTGTGTGTGTGTGTGTGTGTGTGTGTGTGTGTGTGTGATAACAGCCGGCTTGCACACGTGACATGGGAAAGCAACTCCACTAAACACTTTCAAGCCACGCAGGTTATCGGCTCTGAAAAACAACTGATCCGTAGAGCCGAGAGACAGTGTGGATGGGAGAGTGACCCATTCCCACCCAATACCACAATCCCAGGTTCGCGTTTAGGTTTCGGAGGCTTTTAAAGTGAAGGTGAGAGGAGCATGTTGAGCTGTGTGTTGTAGTGGCAGCGATTGAAACAGCCAGCATTAAGACATTGAGAATATCTAAACGGGGTGCAAATATGTGAGAAGTTAGAGTAAATAGGGTTATCTTATTGCCATACCAACAATCACTCCATTCCTGCCTTAGACATTCTCAGCTGTATCCCAAAGGCTGTTTACCTCTCACACAAACATATAAAAACATACTCCCTCTGACGCTACATCACACTCAAATCTCACCAGTCCTCACCAGCTCATTGTATTTATCTAAAAAATATCTTCAAAATACACAAACATACACAGGTAGAGAAGGTATGGCCAACTATGCCATAAAAGATAATAAACAAACAAAGTATACCAACAAAACATACACCTTCAACTATACAAAACATACAGTGCACTCCCCCTCCCTCGCCACCCCCGCCTCTACAACCAAACACACCAGTCCTCATTGGCACATATGTTTTAGACACGCCGATATTGACACTCCATCATGTGTGTGTGCCTCATATGACCTCACGCCTCCACACACACACACACACACACACACACACACACAGCCAATACACAAACAGACTACACAAATCCAATCACACAAGTACTCACATAATCAGTCACATAACATCCCCCCGTCTCTCTCTCTCTCTCTCTCTCTCTCTCTCACTCACTCTCTGTTTTTAAGCAACTCAGCATCCAATTACACGACTGCCGCAGTGTCATTCAGACCGGGCGATGGCCAGCGAAAAATGTAACAAAAATAATTACAAAAAACATAACACGAGACATCATAATCAGGGACAGGTGTGTGTGTGTGTGTGTGTGTGTGTGTGTGTGATGGGAATGTGACTGAAAAGGGGGGAGGGCTGGGAATAAGGGTGAGGGCTTAGTTATAAGTTGGCTGGGTTTGGAATACGAAAGAGTGGGAATTGAGAATAAGGCAGGGATAAGAATGAAGGTTTGGAATATGGGTAAGGAATGGCTTAGAATAAAGGTAGGAGAAATAATATCGAGAGGCTGAGAATGAAAGTGAAAAAACTGAGAAACGGAATAAGGGCAGGGGTTGAAAATAAGAGTCCGGCTGAGAATGAAAGTGGAGACTAGGAATAAGGGTGAGAGTTAAGAATAAGGGAAGGTTGATTATAAGGGTGGGAATTAAGAAGAGGAGTGAGAATGAGGGTTTAGGCCGAGAGTAAGGGTGAAATCTAGAGTTGGGGGTTGAGAATTAGCGCGAGATAAGGGGATTGGGTTGAAAATAAGCCTGGAGGATGAGAATACGAATAGAGGCTGAAAATCTGGGTGAGAATGGGGGAAAGATAATGAAAAATGAGGACTGGAAGGCCAAGAATTAGGATGTGTGCTGATAATACGGACTGGGTTGAGAATAATGGTGAGGGTTGATGTTAAATGTGTAAACTGTGTAAATAAAGTTGGCTTCTCTTGTTTCAGGGCACCACCCCACAGGAGCGGATGATAATAATAATAATAATAATAATAATAATAATAATAATAGACTTGTTTCGTCTAGCACACTGGACACCCCATACCTATTCTTCCTACAGTAATCCTCGTTTTCTGTTGCTTTACTTACTGAGGGGGTCCTATGCCAGTACGGCCCGCTCTCCATTTATTTATTTATTCCTCAGGTGCCAAAAAGGTCATTAGCAGATATTGTTATGGCAATAAAATAAAAAATGTATGGCTTGGAAAAGAGTGCCGTGGCCAACACACACACACACACACACACACACACACACACACACACACACACATCTACACAGCCACAAATACAGTAGTTACAAATACGAATAGCCACGAAAAATACACATGCACGTATTTATACATACGCAAAAAAATACATACACACAATGGCAAAAATACACACACACGTAAATATAATCTACACAGGCAGGGAAATAAGCGCACGCACACACACACACACACACACACACACACACACACACACACACACACACACATGGTACCTTTGTAGGGGGAGCAGCAAGGATCAGGTATAAGGGGGGCGAGGGGGAGGGGAGCCCTGTAATGTAATGGACCGAAGCAATGGGTAATGGGGAAGGTAGTCAGGCATGGAGGGAGGGGAGGGAGGAAAGAGGAAAGGGAGAAGAGGAGAGAAGGAAGCAAGGGGGTGATGGGGTAGGGGGTACTGGAGAGGAGAGGGGATGCAAGGGGAGGGTGGGGTCAGTACAGGGAAAATAGGGGGAAAGCAGAGGGGATGGGCAGAAAAGAGAAGATGGGGAGACAGGAGAGAGGAGGAGGAGAAGGGGAGACAGAGGAGAGAAGAGGAGGAGAGGGGAAGGCAGGGGGGTGAAGAGGAGAAGAGGGGGAGACGGAAGAGAGAAAAGGAGGAGAGAGGGAGACAGAAGAGAGAAGAGGGGGAGACAGAGGAGAAAAGAGGAGAAGGGAGACAGAGGCGAGAAACAGGAGGGCAATGGTGGCGAGGAGAGGGACAAAGCAAGAGGGGGGAGGAGGGGGATGTGAAAATGGGAGAGTGATGGACGGATGGATGATTGCACTGATGGACAAACATTTTACCTCCTATTAGCCTCATACATTATTTAAGTAGCAGCTGTTTTTGTCTGATAAACTTTTTTTTTGTGTGTACTACCGACTTTTACAGTGATACAAGAATTCATATCTATATTTTTACTGCATGAATGTGACACAGATCTATTCATATACTGCTTAACTCGAAGTTCACTTGCTTAGTTTTTTTGTAATTCCGCTTTGGACATTAGACAGGCAGTACGTTATAGAGGAGGTCCACTAGTCCCCTTTCTTATAACATTTTTATTTCAATGTATGACCATATTTCATTAGTCTCTTCCCTTGGGGCCCAACACAGTTACAGTTTCACCTCTTCTCCGTTCACGTCACCAGCCTGAGAACTGTTATTTTACTCACCGCATTTTCAAGATACCGGTACTGAGAAATATACAGTACGGTATTACATAAATGGGAAGAAACACGCAGGAAAAGGGGAAGGAAAACATAGGAAACGGGGAAGGTAAACACAGGGATGAGGGGAGGAAAACACAGGAAAGGTGGTATAACAAGAATCGGAGAGAAAAAAACACAGGAAAGAGGGAGGGAAAACAAAAGAATCAGGGAGAAAGAACACGAGAAAGGGGAAGGAAAATACAGGAAAAGGGAAGAAAACCTGGGAAACTGAGAAATATACATGAAAGGGGGAAAGGAAACACGGGAACCTGGGAAATACACGGGAACGGGGAAGGAAAATAGAGGAAACAGGGAAATACACAGGCAAAGGAGAAGGAACACACAGGAAACTGGGAAATGCACAAGAAAGGGGTAAGGAATCAATAGGAAACTAGTAGAGAAAACACAAGCAAAGAGGAAGGAAAACACAGGAAGAAAATACAGGAAATGGGGAGGGAAAACAAAGGACAGAGCTTAGACAGTTCAACCGATTATTTGTCCTTTTATCCCTACTACCACCAGACGATATTTTTCAAATTTGGAGAGCATTTTCGAACACTGTAAATCTGATATATAGCCTTCATTAACTCCTTCACCGTTAACTGTCTGCCCAAGTTGACTAAAATCGCCGATGGGAAAAAACGGTCACCGGAAAGAAAAGGTCACTGGCAAGTTAAAGTCAACAACACTACCCAATTCTAACTTCCCGGATTACATTGGGATTCAAACCTGCGTTATCATCAATAGCTGCTAATTCCATAACCACTAAGACATGGCTATTACAAACTGACGTGTGTAGCACTCAGTTGGTATCTAAATAATAATAATCATAATAATAATAATAATAATGCAGAAATTGGGATGATTTTAATGGATAGTTGGACGTAGCAGTAAGTACGCTGAACTGGAACTATGAGATACAGGAACACAGGGAGATAAACACTGTATGAACGTATGTATGGACGGATGTTTAAAAATCTTACTCACTACCTATAAAAAAATTATATCTTTATGCACACTACATACCGTACGAATGAGAGAGAGAGAGAGAGAGAGAGAGAGAGAGAGAGAGAGAGAGAGAGAGAGAGAGAGAATCCCCATTTAAAGCGAATGTTCCCCGTTTAAAATCCCTCACCACATGATGCGCGCTTTAAAAACATAACACTACGAACTACGCTCTGCACTTTACCTTATCATCTAGCTCTTCAGTGCCCTCTTACCTTATTTTCAAGCTCCTGATTATCCTCTTAAGCTTTACGGTATCGGCAAACGCACATTCACTTGGGTAGATCAACACGAACATTCATCAAAATGAAAAAACGAACTCGTACAATCCAAACATCCGAGATGCAAAAAGAGAGAACCAACCTACCACTGCACCAAATCAAGATCTATCATGTTGACGTGTTCCAAAGCCTGTTAAAATCAAAAAGCCTAAAACACTGCAGGATGAGGTAAACAATAGAATTCCAGCAGCTCTTCTTTCATTTTTTAAGAGGATTATATTTACTTGAGTGAAATGAAGATACGTACAAGACACTCATTTGACAATGGGAATAAAGGTTACAATGTTCACGCATCATAATATATCACCGTCAATGAAGGAATATCCGTCTCTGGCAGTCATGAAGGATACAGCCAATACAAAATACTAATTAGAAATCGGCAACATCATCGTAATCGAATCATAGAAAGAAACAGCATAACAAATTTAAAAGTAGAGAAAATATAAAAAAAGTTTCATACAACTATACGTACGAGAGTTGCCAATCCGTAAATTCTTACACAATTAAAACGCAATCACACAGTCAAAGCCCACGCCAGTTATCAGCGTCACTGAATAAAATCATCAAAAAACACAGAATACCAGTAAAAACGACTGAAAATCTCTAGAGCAGCGAGGGTAAGCAGAAAACTTGCTCGTGTGTTGCCATCAAGTGAGCCTTCCATTGCCGCCAACGAGCCGTGCGTAGCGTCACTCATTTAATGGCGGGTCAGCAGCTCCTAAACGGAAGGTATAAATTGCTCGTCTCTTGGGCTCAGTCAAGGGGCGGCGGTTTGGACTGAGCTGGCCTGATGGTGGAGTTATGGTGGAGCTCTGTGGGTCAGGTGTTTGCGTACGAGGTGAGTTTCTATGCTGTATGAGTTTGTGTAATGTGGGAAAGAGTGTCTGCAACAATGTAATGTTTACGTTGGAGTATGTAGAACTTTATATAGTGTAATATGGAAATACGAAGCTATATGAATGAATAAACCTCAAATTGAGTCCAGGTAGGTGGAATGTGATGAAAAATGTAAATATGAGATACAAATTTTTGATAGGTTGTGGTAGGTATGACAGTTTATTTAAGGTCTAGGATTTATGCAAGTAATGTATGGTTGAGGTGTAAGGATACAAATTATGGAAATTATGTTGATAAACAGCATGGAGCTCACCGTAATTTTACTATACTGAGGTAAGCTGTTTAAAAGATTAGTGAAAGGAAGAGGAAATATTTCGTGTGAGAAGTCATTAAGCGAAACTAGAAAATACCGAAATAAGTAGATTCAAAGACGAGAGAGAGAGAGAGAGAGAGAGAGAGAGAGAGAGACAGCGCGCTGTCAGTGCTGTTACGTGTACGCTTATTAGAATTCATGAAGGTAATGCTGTCGTAAATAAGTTAGCAGGCTCTTGTCTTCAAAAAATAAATAATCTTAATAATCCTAAGTTTAAGAGCTAATTTGCTACATTTTGAAAAGGTTCTCCATTGCTCTCGGTGTAGGGGGGGGGGGAACGTCCTACATTTGCTGGGATGATAATTATCTTTTTAAAATTTCTTCTTATTCCGCCAGATTATTGCACAGGGGGAAAATCTGTCGTAGTGAAGGAGATGAAAACTTGCCATTCCATATATAACCAGGGCTGTTGTAATTCTGTACATTACGGCCGGACCCCGTACCCTATCATCACAAACACGTCAACAAACAGCCCGCCATCATCACAAGCAGCGGCCCTGATGAGATACACACAGATCTGCCTCGTTATAACACTGCATATCATATTATCACCGCTGCAGCTAATTAGGAGAGTCGCCAATGCAGCCTCCCTTCACTGCTAGAATTATGATAGGATTTGCAGCTTTTACTGGTTTGTTTACATAATGCACAAAGTTACAAAGTGATGCATGTAACAGTGAAAGATAAACATTAAACTACAAATCTGCACAAATGTTAGTAATGTTTAAATCTATTACAGGTGTGAATGAGTTAGAAGGCTCTTGGTAAACTAATTAAAGGTGATGTTAGCAGATGTAAATCTTGGCAACTCATCTGTTATTCTACCGGACTTTAAAGAGATTTCCTAACACTTTTTCCTTGGCGATTAATTCTATACATCACACCTGAATATCATGTTGTGTTACTGATGCACACTATATCGATATTAAGATGATATAAATAGCATACAAGTGAAAGATAATGTGTAATATGCAAGATAAATCGCTGAGGATAAGATGCCACGATGCCTCCTTTGTAAATATAAAGCTCTGAATTTTTATGCAGAATTTCAGGTTCTTTTCTAGCTGGCATAAGATTCTTCGTAAAACATCATCATTAGCGATTTATTTTCCACTACACTTTGGCCCGAATTCTTTTAAGGTAAGGAGGCACCCGAACACTTCCTCCTTGGCGATTTATTTTTCTATACAGCTGATTAAAATCCCTCTGTACGTTATTTATGCAGTGTATGACAGATGTTTGAAGAATTTATTTAACATACAAGGAGGGTAAGCTGTAAACGGCATAATAAATCGCTTAGGGAAAGGTGTTAGGCAGCTTCCCCAACTGACGAGAATACAGGCCCTTGACTTTCCCTTGTATGCTATTTACATCTTTGCGGTTAACAGATAAGAGGGTACTGGGGGAGGCGGTGGCTGAATCGGTAGAGAGGCGGCCTACAGTCCTGATGGACCCAGGTTCGAATCCCGGCTGGGGCAGGGAACAGTTTAAGGATTTGAATTTCATAAAAGCAGACTTTCCTGATCTACCAGATGACCCGCCGACATGTCATAAAAGTACCCCCGCTAATACCAATACACAAGTCCTGTATGAGACAGCCCTAGCATGTATTCAATATGGACGGTGGGTGTTAGCGCCGAAGTGGTGACATGTAGAGAGGTGTATGGTAAGTAGGAGGACTACTGGGCCTTGAGAGCAGGCTGTGAAGCCTATGCCCAGAGTCGGACACATAAAAAAAAAAAATGGGAAGAATAGATCGGTAGGGAAGAGGTGTTACGAAATACCCAAAGCCACTTAGAATACTACCTGTACGGCCGTAACAAAAACAAGATCTTCAGCTGTTTCCATCCCTAAGCAACGACTCCCATCCTTCCATAACAAACCATCCTCCCTCATGCGATCCTTACATATACGCATACACCAACTGACCACTTAATAATCATAATAATAATAATAATAATAATGTGTCTGTTAGCTGCGGACTTGAATGTACTCGATAAAAGGATTGCAGTATACTTTTCAGGGCCCAGTTCAGTGCAACCACGTTCTGCTCCAACACGCCACCCTCCCCCACACTTTACACACACACACACACACACACACACACACACACCGGATTTATCCCTTGTTTGCCACTATTAAAAAAAAAAAACCTGACCTGACGCAAGCTTGACCCCGTAACCAAATAAATAAATAATAAAAATCTTTGTCTATACTAGCAACAACCTTATCCATCGACTGTACTTCATTCTCCTGTTGCAATGCCATCCTTAACCAGCCAATTATTTTTCACTTAATCAGAAAAAGAGAGAGAGAGAGAGAGAGAGAGTTGATTATAAAACTACAAAACGTCCCTGCATATTTGTCCTTACTCAACAACGATCCAAACACCATCCTCCCACATACTCACCCTACATACACACACACATATATACGTTAATAATCACACGTTCACACACACTTGGCAAATGACATGTTAGAATTTCTCCAGGTATTTTTATCCCTATCCATCAATGACCCCACGATATACCACCCTACTTCATACCCGTACAGCACTTACACACACACACACACACGCACACACACACACACACACACCTGGCTCAAAACATACCATAAGCCAACAAATATTCCTAGGTGTTCCTACTCAGTAACAAACCCCCATCCCGACCACAAACGCCACTCTCCCTCATACAGACATACTGAACATACGTCTACCCACTTGTTTGCCACAGTTCACCCCAAAACACCCCCCCCCTTCCCCCCCAACAATTAAAAAAAAAAAAAAAAAAACTGGGTGACGTAGCCTTGGCAACATGGCATCAAAGCGTTCGCGGATCCGGATTTGTGTATTGATATGCGGCAACAATCCGGCCTGATCCTGTCCCGCGCCTACCATTAACGAAGTCCCATTACCCACACACCACCATTAACCTTCATATAAAGCCACCATTACCATTTCTAATTCTCTCTCTCTCTCTCTCTCTCTCTCTCTCTCTCTCTCTCATCCGCAATGGCTAACAAGGGGTCAGTGGTTACATAGAAACATATTTGTCTGCATTTTTTTTCCCACCACCATCAGTTTTTGTATATTCTTTTATAATTCGTATTGGCTAAGAAAGAGATAGTGAATGTATTAAAAACGGATTATAATTAACAATTCTGCACATAATTGTTTCCAACACCATTTTAGTTTCGTGAGTAGATAGATAGACAGATAAATAGATAGATAGGTAGATAGATGGATATCACCGAACACGTTAACAAGAGTTAATGGATATACAAATGTTTTTTAGCTTATACTTTCTTTCCCTTTTTATGCCATTACTATACAAGTTTATTTACACATCGGGGTCTGTAGGTAAATGAAGATAATTATTACTGGCATATAGGCATATTTTTTTCTTATTCATCCATTGTATATATATATTTTTCATGATTTTCCAATCGAAGCACTGATTACCAGGGATTATATATATATATATATATATATATATATATATATATATATATATATATATATATATATATATATATATAATGTGTGTGTGTGTGTGTGTGTGTGTAATGAAAATTTTGAATTATTTTGCAGGCTTTTATTTAAGGCATAATGTCGTTACTGGTATACCTAAGATTAATGGGTTAAGATACGAAACTATTTTCCCAGAATAATCACTGTGTGTAATACTTGATCAGTTAATTAGCCTAACCTCTTTACATTGAGACAGGAAATTCCTCATTTCAATAACTGTCGTTGGCCTCAAAGTAATACAGTAGTTAAGACATTATACTCCGCGCAAGCTTAGTGAAGACTGTCCATTCTTACTTGTCACACACACACACACACACACACACACACGAAAGTCATACCTTCAACCAGTTCCCCACAGTCCCTTCATGCCTTCACCCTCATAATCCGAGAGAACCTTACTGTTATACTCCAGTCCTACACACACCCCTCCCCTCCCACTCGAGTGCCACGTGTTGCATTTTCCATCAATCCTATTAATCAGTCACATCAGTCAATCATATCATTCAATCGCCACATCAGTCATATTGATCAGTCACCACATCAATCTTATTAGTCATCACATCAATCAATTGGGCGTCATTTTTCTCGTATAGAGCAGTCAAAGGTTGATCATGGAACACCTAATGCTTTCTCTATGGATTAGAATCTTAATTAACGTCATAACCAGGTAATTACAGTACCTTCTAACTATCGCTAGACTCTGTAGGGGAAAAGCTAGTGTTGTACAGTATAACATAGCTAATCAGTATGTGAGCCCATCTTTACTCAGTGTACTTGTGGCTGAGTTCCAGGCCTGAGAGTGATGATTGTGTGACATATTATCAAGCTTGTAGAAGAACATCACTACTTTGTTTGTACCTCCAGGGATCAATAGTAGCCAGCAATCGACTAGGCTACCTCTGTGCCATATTAAGGTAAGGTAGTTGTGGATGAGTTCTCTGCCTACAGCGTGTGTATTCTGACCTAACTGACTTGACACCTTTCTGACGATATCTACCTGTAGTGGAACTGGAGGGTCGATTTAACTAATAACCAAGGAGATTCATTCCACCCTAATGACAAAGGCTCATCAGAATTCATACAACCGCCACTTAATATTCAGGTTGTGCCGGTGATCCAGTTTCATCAGGCGATATTAAACTGACTATAAATACCAGGCCTTGTAGCTAAACATCACTCTCATGCATAGTACCTCCCAAAGCAGCCACATCCAGGACACCACCTTCATACTATTCTTTTTTTTTAAGCTCGGGCAATAAAGAAATCCATTTTTAATGTATTCTATTGTACTATATTCTACTGCTGTATTCTAGTTTATTTTACTGTACTCCACTGCACTGTATTATAAAGCGCTGTACTGTATTCTTACCTTGGATTTGATGGAGTAGGGTGACCAGGAGCCAGAGTCGAATTGTGACCCCGCCCCTGCCCCGCCCCGCCCTCATCCTGCCGGCCGGGGGATCACCTGGGGGGCTAGGGGCTGTCCTGGGGGGGCCTGTGGGAGTTCTGTGTTGTCTGGGGGGACTCTTGGGGGCCCCTGGGGTTGACCTGTGGCGAGGGATTGGGGTGTGACTTGTCGATGCGCTGAAGGAATTTCGGGTCACCTATCGATGGATGCTCTCGAGTGATTGTTGAGGCGATTAGGGGATTTTCTGGGGACCACTTGTTGATTTTATAAGGGGGGATTTTTACGTCACCTATTGATATTCTGAAGGGGGGATTTACTGATTTCTGATGGATCTGAGTGACGGTGATTTCTAAAAGGATTTCATGAAGGTCACCTGTCGTTTCTCTAGGGGATTTTGGGGATCACCTGTCGATGTTCTTAGAGATTTGGAGATTACCCGGTAACACTTTTGCGTATTTCTTGGTTAGCTTGTAAAATTTCTGCTTTAGTTTTGTTTTGCTTTTCAGGGGGTAAGGGGGTTGTCAGCTAATGATGACTAAGGAGATGCGTTTGAGGTCAGTTTGGTGATACAGGAGATCCTGGAGGTTAAATTAATGTCACCTTTTTACACCTTTAATAATATCAACAACCACTCCTCGATTTTCTGCAAGGATTTTGGGTGACCTGCCGATTTCTTTGGGAGTCACCTAGGGAAATTTCTTTGGAGGGTTTGGGGAAGGAGACTTGATTAGGGTATACCTGAGGGAAGCTGGCACGTTAGAATGACTGGGTGGAGGTTACGGGCTTCATACATAATAAGACAAACAGTAAGCTGATTTTAGGGAATGTGGTGGATGATATGGTGTAAATCTGGGCGTGTTTTGATAGTCTGGTGGGTGAGGTGGATGAAATGGGGTGTATTATGACAATTTAGGGACCTGGATGGATGATTATAGTTGGTGTTCAAGAGACTGGGTGGAAGAAATTGGGTGTATTTTGGTATTTTAGGGAGATGTGGAGACAGACTGAGGTATATTCGGTGTATGGGGGAGTTGGCTAGATGAACAGAGATATACTTTGGTATTTTCAGGATGGTGTGGATGACTGGGGTATATTTTGGTATTTCAGGGACTGAGTTAAATGAATTCTGATATATTTGTGGTGAATCTGGGGACTGAGTGGTTGAATTTTGGGTATATTTTGGTATTTTTAGACCACTTGGGGACGTGGAAGGGCTTTAAGGTAATTTAAGGGGTGCCTGGGTGACCGTAGACCATCATTTTCTTTTTTTCTTTACTTAATTTGACTCTTGAAAATACTGAAAAGCCTGAACTTTATTTTTAAGACCCTTCACCTTTTTTTTTTTTCTTTTTATTATATTGTTTCACTTCTCTCTCATCCTACCTTTATTATATTCCGGAGCTTCTTGCACTTCCGCATGACTTTCTTCTATATTCCTTCGACTCGTATTCTCAAAACACTCTCTGCAACTTGCCACTTTTTTGCCACTCTCTGCCTCTTCCTTCAGTCTTTGTTATGTCTCTTCATGTAACTTTCCCCTCACTTTATTTTATATCACTGGTCACTGCACTTTCCTGGTACCTTCTGCAAATTTGTTTTCTCTCCTTCAACCATGTGTCACTTTATGCAACTTGGATATTTCTTGCACCTTTGTCACTTTTTTCAGCCTTATACACCCTTTCTTGCAATATTTGATAACTTTTATAACTTCATGCTGTATTTAGCACTGTATTTTTCAACTATCAGTTATCTTTTTCATATTTCTACAGCATTTTTCGCAACTTTCTTGCAACCTTAATGTTACATATCTCAAATTACAATAATTTCTTGCTCCTTTCTGTCTCTTTTGCAATGTTCAACTATAAAACAACCTTTTTGTCAACCCTTAGGTATTTTTGTGTACCTTGCACCTTGACTGCTGCCTATTTCCACCGCTGTGTCACTGTTTGCAGCTCAATATGATCTCCAGTAGCCAGGAATCACGCGTTTCCTTCATAAAGCTCTCGCAGCTTTAAATCACTTCCAAGCATCTTTCAAGTGGTTCATGGTCTATGGAAAAAAAATATAATCTTCGGACTACATATATCACTTCAATCTTTAGCTATCTTTAAACACACAATCCTCCTCTTATCACTTGTCTTTATCTTCAGCTACCTTCCTCCCCCTTATATTACCGTCAGTCTTACTCCCAAACCCTTCATCATCGTTCTGTATTTCCCGGATCTTACCCTCAGACCCGCAGTAATAATCCCCCTCCTCTTAAATCACGTGCACACATCCCATCTCGCTCTGTGTACGGTTCCGAGCTCCGTGTTTGTTTATCTGATTGTTTACATAGTCCCGTGGTACACATAGACACACACATTCACATACACACACACATGCACTGCTCGCTCTGTGTGTGCGTGTGTGTACGAAGGTTCCAATCAAACTAAATCCACTGTATATATATTCACGTAAGCCATAAATACTTAGTTACAGGAACCTCTAAGATGATAACTAATTTTTTACTAATATTAATTGGTATTCCTTTTCCTAGTTCTGTTTTCAGCCATAGTTTCTTAGTTTACTGCGCATTTTTTTAAAACTTGGATGTTCACTTTGCACCAATCTGCTCCTGTTTCAGAGTCCTGTATATATCTGCGCTGTGGAGAGAAAAAAGATAGGTGAGAGTATGAACGTAATATTGGATGTTAATAATAATAATAATAATAATAATAATAATAATCGCGTTAGACTATGAACGGGGTGTTGATGTTGTTGTTGATGATGATGATGATAAGAAGGAGGACAGAAAGGATCTATGGTTAGAGAAATGAATGAAGATAAGTGTGTTTTGATGCATATATTTTTCCCAGTTTCTCTCAGTAATAAATGCTCGTAATGGGAACACTGTATATCTTTGTACAAATGCTATACTGGCAGTGTATATGGGTGTCAAAATTCGTATTATGTATGTCATCAACCATCTGAAAATAGGAAGAGAAATGAAAAAAAGTTATTGTTTGTGTCACAGCAGTGATATTTGAAGTGTATTGGCTGTCTTTACTGAGCCTAATGTTTGCTGAGTCTGTAATGTTTGCTGAGTCTGTAATGTTTGCTGAGTTTGTAATGTTTGCTGGGTTTGTAATGTTTGCTGAGTTTGTTATGTCTGCTGAGTGTGTAATGGTATAAGTTCATTCCCGTGTACTAATACAACTTAAGTAACATTTATATTCGTGATAGAAAGGAGTCAAAAAATCATGCCACCCCAACAACATAATTTCTGCCTGACGTACTTACCTAGATATCGAACGGAAAAAAAAAAAAAAAAAAAAAAAAAGAAAAAAAAAAAGACGCTACTGTTTTGAATGGCCATTAAATACAGAAAAAAAAAATAAAAGTACAACCCCAAATCCGTGCTATATACAAATACCATACACCTCCCAAAATCAAAATTCCATCCCTCCGTATCGAAAGCAAGAATAAAAAAAAAAAATCATTGAAGTGAGAGAGTAATGCTAAAACACCATTAGCCACAAAACAAACACATACATCTAAGAAATCATATCGCTCCCCAGAACCAAAATTCTGATATATATATATTCGCCTCGGTATGGAAAAAGGGCAAGAGTGACCATATTTTGCCCCGGGTTAATAAACTTCACATGTTTTTTTACCCAGAGATATTCCAAGATATATATTTTTTCGTCCCTCTGCTTCTTGCCTCTGTTATTTCCTTCCTTGAGTTTCATCATTTCTTCTTTTCCTTCCCCTTTACTCCGTTTCTCCCCTCCTTCCATTTCTCTCTATCTGGTCTTGTCTTTTCCCTCCTTTCCTCTCTCTCTCTCTCTCTCAGTTCAGCTCCTGCCACGGTCTCTGCCACCACCCCCCTCTCTCTCTTTCTCCACTCTTTTCTATTCCCCCCTCTATCTCTCCCTGCCTCCCCTCCCCCTTTCTCCGTTCATCATATCTCATCCACTCCCTTTTGTCGCATCTCCCTGCCCCTGCTCTCCCCCCCCCCACCGTCTCTCCTTCACCTTGACTCCCCACTCACTCCATCTTACTTGTTTTCTTTCTTCTTGATTTTTCTTCCTCCTCCACTTTTTTTTTTCCTCTCACCCTTTCATCACACTACTCTTCCTTCCCTTCTCAACCTAAATCTCCCTGCTTCAGTCTTCTCCCTCTTTCTCCCTTTTTCGTGCCCTCCCTGTTGCCCTGTCCCCCCCTTTCAGTGCCTTCTCACCTCCTCTTTCCTCTTCTACATTCCCACCTTTCCCCCTCTCCTCTCCCCTCCTTCCTCCACTAATCTTTCTACCACCCCTCCAGTTAGTTTACTTCCTCCCCTCCCACCTCCCCTTATCTGTGTTCTCTGTCCCCTCTTCTCCCACTCTTCCCCTCTTCCCTCTATGTCTTTTTCCCCTCCTCTCCCCTCCCGTCCCTTCACCTTCGCTGTTATCTCCTTTCCCCTTCTCTCCCCTCCCCTCTCTTCCTTTTTACTTCCCTTCCACCTTTTCATACCTACCCTCCTTCCTACCCTCGCTCGACTCCCATCTCCCCTCCCCTCCCCTTCTTATTCATGCACCTCCTTTCCCTTCCCCTCTAATCCTCCTCTGCTCCTCCCCTCCTTTTTCCCTCTTTCGCTCCTCTCCCTTCTCCTCTTTCCTCTTACATTCTTTGCCTCTCCTCCTCTCTCCATTTCTCCCACATACCCTCTTTACCCCTTCCCGCTATCTCCCATCTCCTCCTCTCTTTTCCTCCTTTTCCCCATCCCCTCCCCATCTCCCCAACACACTAGCATGACAGTGTAATTCTTAACTCTGAAAAATAAGGTTGACATTTTGATATTTACATTTCTGTGCACTAAAATCATTCTGGTTGCGTGTGTACTCAGGTTTTATGTTTATTATCATTTTTGTGGCTGCCAGAGTAATTTATTTTATATTTTTGGAGTAATAGGTGAGAGAAAAGAGGCGGGGTGATGATGATGATGATGATGATGAAAATAATAAGTAATATTAATAAGAGTAATTATAATAATAAAAATAATAATAATAATAATAATAATAACAACAACTTATTATTCTTATCATCATCATCATCCCTAACTTTCATCATGTCCAGCCTGACCTTCCTACCTACTGATCTACACACCTACCTGTATACCAGTCTACCTTTAAAGGCCCCCTCCTACCTACGTGCTTTCTGCCTACTGTTCTACCTACCTAGCTGCCTATTTTAAAGTCTCTCCCCTCATTTCATTCTACTACTTCCTTGCAGAAAAAAATTACTCTCCCCTCTACCTACCTACTTCCCTATCAACCTGCCCACGTACCAACCTATTTATCTTCCTCCGTACAGTCCTGACCTTCCTGCTTACCTGCTCACCAATCCACCTTCCTCTCTGCCAACCTGTTTACCTTCCTACCTACCCATCTACATGCCAACATAACTGCCTACACATCGATCTTCTTTTCTACCTACCCTCCCACCTACCTTCCTACCTACTGCAGATATTTGGAAGAAACCTAACCTATTCAGTCTCAATTAGTAATTTTAGCAGAGTTTATAGGCAATTAATGCACTGAGAGAGAGAGAGAGAGAGAGAGAATTCATGGCGCGACACAGGTTACGTGGTCGATGAACTGGTTTCCCCCTAGAACACAAACCCTTCTTTCTAGTAACACTATCACAAACCCCGGGTGTTTTTCACCCGAAATTGGAAAATTGGAAAAAAATACTAAATAGGCCTACAGACTTTGATAAAAAAAAAAAAAATGTACAAGAAAAAACTTTAGGCTTTGTACTTTAACATTACAAAGGATTGAAAATCACATCACTTTGTTATGGGAACTGAGTAATAAAAATAGAGACTAAAAGTAGGGAAATTTTGGCTTGTTTCAAGAAAAAATCACACCCCAAAAATTCAGCATTTGCCTTTGGAAAACCACCCACGTCCTTCCAGGTCCTTTGGAACACCACTGAAGGGGTTGCCATGCCCCTGCTGCTGTGGCAGAAACCCAATGTTCACTCTGGTTTTCAGCCTTTGCACATACGAACCAAGGCCTGCAGCAGAGACCCACGTGCAGACAGTATTTCTCTCTCTCTCTCTCTCTCTCTCTCTATCTATCTATCTATCTATCTATCTATATAGATAGATAGATAGGTAGATAGATATTACGTTTGACAGTCTAGTTTCGGTTCCTTCATCTCTCTCTCCCTCCCTCTCCCTCTCACATTTCCATCTCTCCCTCCTCCTCATCCTTCACCTGCCCTCATCCCATCATCTCACTCTCACTAATCTCCCTTATCTCTCCTCCCATCATTCTTACTTTACCCGCACATATAATTCCCTTCTCTTCCCATTTACATCAACCACTCCCATTCCCTCACGTCTTTTTTGCCCTCTCATCTCCCTCCGCCTCCCTCAACCTCCTCACCCGTTCTTTCCCTCACTCCCTCCTTCTTCCTTGCCTCCCTTCGCTCACTTCCCTTCTCGTTTAAATCATTTCATCCCTCTCTTCCCTCCTCCAACTCCTCATTTCTTATCAGACCCACTCCTCCCTACTCCCTCCCTCCTGTCCACACTTCTACCCTCCCCTACACATTCCTCTCCTCCCTTCTCACTCCCTTCCTTATCAAAAAACTCTCCTTTCCTAACTCTCTTATCTTCCCTCTTCCTTCTATCTCCTTTTTTTCCATCACATCTTTTTCCCCTCTCCTCCTCCTCTCACCTCCTTCTTCTTCCCTCCCAACTTACTCCTCCTCACAATCACTTTCCCCTCCTTTTCCTTCTCTTTCCCTTTCCTTCTCTCCCTCTCCCTTCAATCCCTCACTCTTCCTGACCTCTCTCAATCCCTCTTCCTTCCTTCACTCCCTTCTCTTCCCAACCTCCAATTCATCTTCACACCCTCCCCCTCTCTCACCACTTCTTTCACTCTATTCCCTTACTCTCCTCTTCCTATCTACCTCCTCCCTCCTCCCTCTCTCCTCTCTTCCCTCCTTACCTTTCCTCCCTCTTCCCCCCCCCCATCCCTCCCTCCTCACTAAAACACCGATTTTTCCACTGAATTAGCCCAAGACCTGCATATTGGCCGAGAGAGAGAGAGAGAGAGAGAGAGAGAGAGAGAGAGGAAGTAAGCAGAGAAGAGAGAGAGAGAGAGAGAGGAAGTAAGCAGAGAAGAGATAGAGAAGAGAGAGGAAAGGAAATATCTGATAAGAGGGGAGAAGGAGGAGGAGGAGGAGAGGAAGGAAGGAGAGAGGAGGAGAAAGGAAAAATATCAGCCTGAAGGGGAAGGGAAGGAAAGTGGAAGGGAGATGAGAGTGTAGAGGAGTAATGGCGTATGGGGGGAAAGAAAGTCGACAAGAATAAGGGAAAAGAGAAAAAAGGAAAGTAAAGGTAAGAAAGAAATGGATGAGGAAGATCACCTAGACAGGGTTGGAGGTTAGAGGAGGAAGGGAAAAGGGGAATGTGGAGGGAGGGGAAGCGGGAATATGGAGGGAAGAGGGGGAAGGGATGTGAAGGGAGACAGGGAAAATGTGGTGTGGAGGGACGGGAAGGAGGAATGTGCAGAAGAGAGGAGGTTGGTAGGATAGGGGAGGGAGGGAGGGGGATAAGGGGAGGCGGGGAGGGGATGTGGGGGGAGGGGTGGTCGGCAGGAACCCGGTGTAATCTCCCGGTAAATCTGAAAATCGGCGACTTTACATCCGGGACACAAAAATTCAGACTAACATACAGGAATTGGCCTCTCCCCTCCCCCTCTGGCGTCCACACACACACACACACACACACACACACACACACACACACACGTAGTATATCCTTCTTTGTGATTTATATATTTTTCCTACTACACTTGAGCATTCTCGTGTTTTGTCCATTTCGCACTGATATAGAGTTTGCATCAGTAAGACACAAAAAGATAGTGAGGCGTATGGTACAGAATAAATCACTTAGGGAGAGGTGTTACGAAATGTCAGAGGTAGCTTAGAATACGACTCTCCATGCCACACCTCATGTCACGATCACCACTAAAAATAAAATAAAATACGATTAAGGTGTTTACGGTGTACAGATGGCTTTGAGAATATCTCCGCTACACCATCACAGTGCTATATAAACATTTACACAAGCACCACATCCATTCACAGTCCACAGCCAAACACACACAAACACCACATCTATGCACAGTCCTCAACCAAACATACACAAACACCACATCCATCCACAATCCCCAACCAAACACACAAACACCTCATCAATCCACAATCCCCAACCAAACACACAAACACCTCATCAATCCACAATCCCCAACCAAACACACAAACACCACATCCATCCACAATCCTACACCAGTCACACAAACACCAAATCATCCAGCCATAATCCCAGTCCAAACAATCTTTCATGAACCTCCTTCAGAAATTCAATCCACAGATATTGCCCTTCCCAGCGAGAGGCGACTTCGCTTCACCAGACTGCTTGACCCAAATAGAGCCAATAAAAAAAAAAAAAAAAAAAAAAAAAAAAAAGCTGAGATTTCTAGGTAGAAGAAGACGCGGAAACTTACCTACAGACAGGTACACCGGCAGACAAACGTAGAGACAGACACACAGACATAGGACAAACACAGACAGGCAGACACACTCGCAATCAAGAGACAGACAAACCCATACAAAGAGAGACACACAGAAGGGCCAAGACTCAGACAGGCAAACACACAGACAGACAAACACACAGGAAAATCAAGGCACAGACAGTTACCAAACAAAAGACAGTTACAAATACAGGCTGCTATACAAGGACAAACACAGACAGACAAACTCACAAATACACAGAGACACAGCAAGATGACACAGACAGAAGAACAGACTTACTGACACACACACACACACACATACACACTCACATACATACATACACACACACACACACACACACACACACACACACACACACACACACACCATTATAAGGCATGCACTATATTTATGATCTATCTATATTTAACTGTATCTATATGGCTACCTACATATCTATCTGTCCGCGAGCATTTGTAACTGTATAGCAATCTGTCTATCTATCTCACACTCACAGTCGTTCTCTCTCTCTCTCTCTCTCTCTCTCTCTCTCTCTCTCTCTCTCTCTCGTATAAAAAGGTCAGCAAAATACTCAACCATCCACTGCCAGTCTGAACTTTGGAAAATAGCCAAGTAGGCCTTATGTGATCAGAAAACAGACCGACAAACGGACAGACGGACAGACTAGGTCCTAGGAGATGGACGGATGAGAGAGAGAGAGAGAGGGGGGGGAGATGACTGAGACAAGACATAACAAACACATACCATATATATATATATATATATATATATATATATATATATATATATATATATATATATGTATATATATATATATATATATATATATATATATATATATATATATATATATATATATATATATATATATATAGAAAGACGGAAACAGACATAAAGGTGAAGGTTAAAGTGGACCGGTAAACAGAAACAGCAGGTAAACAACACAGGCAAACAGACATACTCGTGAACAGACAAACATCGCAATATTCGAGGCATTAACTGTTCAGAGAACAAGGTCGTGATACTATACCGTACATGCACTGCATTCTGAGTTCAGACGTGTGAAACACTTGCCTTTTAGAACCTGAAAGTTGTTTGAACATAAAAAAAATAAAATAAATACGGAATCGAACTGAAAGGATAAAATCGACAGGAGATAGCAAAAGTACAAAATAAACGGTTTCACTGTCCTCCTTGCGTCAGTTACAACAAAATCGATTGAAGAGAACGCGTACCATACAATTCTATCCAGGCCAGAGAAGCATCCCACCCCTAGGGACCGAAATTAACGTCAGGGCTGAAATACTAGGGGCGCAAGTGTGTGTGTGTGTGTGTGTGGGGGGGGGGTCCCTCAAGCGGATTCAAACCTGCGCCCCGAATTTGCGTTAAGTATAGGGTTGCATCTCGAAGTGTCCATCACGAGAGAGGCGGAGCACATGTCAAGTCTAGCGGTGGAGTCTGACCTTTGATGTGTTTGTGTGTAAAGGGAATATTGGGGCCTTTGGAACACAACTGGTTACGGGAATGAAAATTACGTTGACCGCAAGAGAACACACACACACAAAAAAAAAAAAAACGCAAAAAGGTCGAGAAACTATAACTCTGTTGGAGAATTCTGACCTTTAGTGTGATTGTGTGTAAAGTAGGTATTAGGATCTTCTGAACACGACTAATTATGGACTGAGGATATGCTGACTGCAAGAGAAAAAAAGGAAAAGAAAAAAACGAAAAAGCCA
Source organism: Coenobita brevimanus (assembly GCF_032717465.1). NCBI lineage: Eukaryota > Metazoa > Arthropoda > Malacostraca > Decapoda > Coenobitidae > Coenobita > Coenobita brevimanus. The sequence continues at coordinate 36,937,480 of NC_136979.1, forward strand.
CGTAACATATGGACGAAAACATTTAATTCTTGCAGTGGATTTTGACCATTAGTGCGTTTGTGTGTAAAGTGGGTATTGGGATCTTCGCAACACGATTGATAACCAATGAGAATGTGTAAATAGGAAATGAACATAAAAAAAAAAATGCTAAGGAACATAAAGACAGAGCACCTTCAAGTGTAGTGGGGAATTCTGACCTTTTCTGTGCTTGTACGTAAAGTGATCATTAGAGTCTTTGGAAAGTGACTGATTATGGACGTCACGACATATTGATAGGAGGCGATCAAATTAGAATACAGAAAATAACCCAAAGCCAAGACACATGAAGGCAGAAAGAGGAATTTTAACTCCAGCTGTATCCGAAATGGGTCTCAAAGTCTTTATAACAGGAATTAGAATGTTTTGACTAGATAATATAAAGTAATTCAGGGCTAGAACACATGTTAAGTCTAGTGAAATATATTTGACCTTTACTAAGTTGTTATTAGGGTCTTTGTGATGTTGCTAATGATTGAGGTGAGAACAGTTTGATAGACAAAGAACATAATTATAACAACATAAAAACATTAAAGCAACAAGGTGGAACATATGTAAGTTAAGTGTAGGATTTTGACCCACATTGCTTATTTCTAAAGCCTCTTAGTGGACTGATGATGGAAGTGAGAATCTTTGGACAGGAAAACCATGGCACTAAAGATATATAAAGAAAAAATCCATAACTACGTGTACTGTTATCACTACTATTAATTTTTTAGCTTTACTGTGTTTACATCAAATGTTAATACTAGTTTTTTTTTTTACATTAATGGTGATAGGAGTGAGAATGTCTTGATAGGGAAAGAACAAAACAAAAATAAAAGATAAGAACACGAAGGAATGAGGGCAATTACGATCTTTACTCAATTTGTGTTGTATCTTAATAATATAATAAAAGTCTGAATAATAAGACTGTTGAAAGGGGTGGGAATTTTTTGATTGGAGAAAAACATAAAAGAACAAAGGTATAGCACATATAAATCTACTGGAGAATTTTCACCGCTATTCACTGCGTCTAAAGTGGGTGGCTACTGGAGTTCTTATAATTGTGCTGATGATAGGAGTGAGAATGTTTTGATACGAAACGATATTTATACTCACAGTCATATCTCAAAAATATCATTTCTACCAACAATGCAATAATAATAATAATAGTAATAAATAATGATAATAATAATAATAATAATAATAATAATAATAATAAATAATAATAACTGGTTACCTATTTCATTATTGTGTATCCACAATAAGGAAGCTTCGCCACAACTATTCATGGTACTGATTGTCTTTCTAGTTTGCAAATGCTGCTTTTTCTAAACTACGGTAGCTTCTTGTGTACAGTTATTATTCAGTAAAAACACAGCTTAACAGATTCTGTGGTTTTCTCTATAACGTGTTACAAAGATAACACTGAGCAGGTTTGATGTCGGTACTATCCACCGGACTAAATGGCAAATTATTTAGCCAGATTCTCGATAAACTTTTTCATCATAGGATTTTCAACCAAACAGGTGTATCTCAATTAGTTTATGAGATATTTCAATTTCAGATATGCAATTTTTGGACCAAAATGATCTTCAAAAAATGGTCAAAGTCATTAAGATCTAAGAAAAAAAAAAGTGCAAAGAAAAATAATAATAATATAAAAACAATAAGCTTCGTCATATACATGGCGAAGCTTAACGAGAGTAATAATAATAACAATAACAATAATAATAATAAATAATAATATAATTATAATAATATCATAATGAAAGAGAGAGAGAGGTAACAACAACCATATCACTAACATTCCTCACCCCACCCCATCCCCTCCCCACTCTGTCACCCTCCCACACCCCAGGCACCCCATACCGCCCCTTCACCAACCCATTCCCCTCACCCCAGCACTGTATCGGATCGAACAAAACCACAATCATTTATTAACAAAGAACAATCCATTCGTTATTTACAGTGCCATCCTGCTCCCCCCCCCCTCCAACCCCATCATTTACAGCCTCCAAACTTTGTTCCCCACACCAACAATTTACATGGCGAAGTTCTGTGTGTGTGTGTGTGTGTGTGTGTGTGTGTGTGATATTAAAACTCCTAGGCGATAAAGTGTCAGAAAGTTCTACACTAGATATACAATATTCTGATTTTCTTGCCATGCAGTGTAAGTCACGTTGTGGGTCTGGTTCATGGATTTAGTTTTTCTTCTTAAATCAGATAAATACTTGTGCTACCGTCCGTGGGATGCGGTTTAGATGTTTAAAGATATGAATGTTTGGATGTGGCTCCTTGCACTAAGCACTCTGTTCAAAGAATATTCTTCTACAATGTTTTTAGTTCAATGTTGCTGTAACTTACCCACCTCAACGATGATAATGATGATGATGGTGGACGACGACATCGGTGATGAGGATGATGATAATACTGTAATGATGGTAACAGTACAATACCGGTGATAAAATCTACGGATAATTATACCCATGTTTCGATATAGTTACTTCACTTAGCTAAAACTCTACCCCTTGCGAAAAATTCCATCATACACTATCAAAATGAGGGGAGGAGGCTCAGTACCTTAGGGTTCTTGATATGCCTTGATTACTACTAATTTTCACTATATGATACTTTTACTGGATAAACCTATGGCTGAGATATACACCCACTGAAAAAATACTGGGTACCCTTGGGTGCTATGAACTCTGAAATGATTTGTAAAAGTTCAGAATCCTAGGTTCCTACGAGCATATCACATTGTATCACAGCACAAGGGTAACGAATATTTTTTTAGTGGGTGTACGATGTTACTCAGATTCAGGGCACGCGGATTGGAAATCAAACGCGATTATATTTAAAAGAAAAAAAAAAAAGTGGCTCCAGCTCTATATACAGGATGGCTCATATATAACTCTTCTCTTCCCTTCTGGAGGCCGATTACTCGTGCATTGTGGGGACGGCTCAGATAATGCCATCAGTGTCTACCCATTGTATTATCATTTATTCGTTTCCTACTCCCACTGCCACACCCACGCCCATACCAGCCGACTGAGCCACGACACACAAGATAACAAAAAACAGCAACAAGAATTTCTACCTGTATTTCTCCCTACGTGTCAAGTGGGGTTGGTGGAAGATTAGTGTCCCTCCCTGTAAAACAATTAACTCTAAGCCCTTGGCCACCCCATTTGGGATACATGGCGTCTGGCAATGAATGAAAAAAAATTTCTCTTTCTAACCCCATCGCTGTGAGGAAGTCTTGACGGTCTTAATGAAAACTTTAAGACCCCCATCACACCGCAGGGGCTAAAAAGGAACACTGGCACTCGCACTCAACCTGGTGGCATTCCGGCAGGCAGTGGTGAGGGAGGGCATCAGTGTGAGAGACCAGACAGGTGAATTACCAGAGCAACACCTGAATTATTCCTGCCCTTCCTGTCGCTGGGAGTTTTAGCAAGGGTGGAGGAGAAGGAGGAGGAGGAGAAGGAGGAGGAGGAGGAGGAGGAGGGAACGATGTTGTGAGTGGAATGGTAGAAAATAAAATCATTCGCAAATGTACTGGAAATCACAATAACAACAACAACAACAACAACAACAATCATCATCATCATCATCATGATCATGATCATCATGATCATCATCATCATAATAATAATAGATAATAATAATAATAATAATAATAACAATAACAATCAGTTATGTACATAAACATATACTACTACTACTACTACTGCTACTGCTGCTTGTAGTAGTAGTAGTATTGGTTACAGTAGTAATCAGTTGAATACAGAAACATTATATATATATATATATATATATATATATATATATATATATATATATATATATATATATATATATATATATATATATATATATATATATATATATATATGGAGCCTCTGTGGTACAGTGTTAGAGTGTGCGTTTCGTACACGGGTGAACCAGGGTTCGCGCCCCGCCAGGGTAATAAACTTTGGGAGTGTTCACCCAGCCACGTACTGCATTGGCGGACACAAGGGGTGCTGTGGTTGAACCAGTGTCGCATACTATAAAGTATGCGTGCACCCAGTCGGCTTGCGCGAGCCGATTACACATGGTTCACAGACTACACACACATCCAAAGCCACTCCAACACAACAATACACTTACAAGCACTTCTCACCGTACATGCAATCTCTACCAGACAGCCTAAGCCACTTGGTAGAGATACATTGGCTGTATCGTCCCGACTTCGGTAGGGATAGGCCGGTCCTGCAGTGGATACTCAAACGGCTGATGATGATGATGATATATATATATATATATATATATATATATATATATATATATATATATATATATAGCCTCTGTGTTACAGTGGTAGTGTGTGCGTCTCGCACGCTGGTGGACGCGGATTCGCCTCACGCCAGAGTTCTAAAAACTTTGCGAAGCGTTCACCAAGCCACTTACTGCTTTGGCGGACATAAGGGGTGCTTTGGTTGAACCAGTGTCGCATACTAGTATGCTTGCACCCAATCGGCTTCAGGCAGGCCGATTACAGTTGGCTCACAGACTACACACACATCCAAAGCCACTACAACCCTACAATTACACTCACAAGCACGTCTCACACTACATACAGTCTGTACCAGGCAGCCTAAGTCACTGGGCAGAGATACAGTGGCTGTATCGTCCCTGCTTCGGTAGGGATAGGCCGGTCCTGCAGTGGACCTCAACGGCTGATGATTATATATATATATATATATATATATATATATATATATATATATATATATATATATATATATATATATATATATGAGAGAGACCTTGCTAATACTACAAAGAGAAACTCTTCCTGATACTACAAAACAGTCAGTCGTCTTCGCAGTTCCCATCTGTAAAGGAATACCCACTCCGCGTTATCACCCCCTAAATACAAAGTAGGTGACGCCCAAAACCAACGATTTCCATTAATTTCAAACCAAGCCAACAACAAAATTAGCAGTCGATTAATGCCATCCAGTAAAAGCAACGTTGATACAGCGGAGTCTGGAACAGGGAGGTATTTCCAGCTAAAGGGTACATCAGGAACTTAACATTAACTTTTCTCAAACTGCAGGGCGCTGGACACGGCATAATGTTATCCCGTAGGTCACATCAGCGGTACTATAATCAGCCTTCCCTCCCTCTAGTTCCGAAGTACAGTTCTGGACAAGAATCTCGGTCCACTTTTCGATTCAAGAATTCTGAAACTCTTGCAAAATATTCTGAAATGTTTGTTGGAATCCTAAGACCGCAATCTGGGTTACAAATGTTATTGTTCTCTGTCTCCGTATTTATCGTTATAGGAGGATCAGTGTTTATGTCCGCTGTCTATCTATAGCCTTCTATTACCTAAGCTATCTATTTCTAGTCCATCCTAGTCCGTAAATCCTACAGTACATCTACATATTGTTTCTTCGTTCTTTCATTTATTATCGATCAAGACGATGATTATGATAAAAAAAAAAATAATGACAATGATGATAATATACCATGGAAACATTATTGTGGATAGTAACTGGAGAGAGAGAGAGAGAGAGAGAGAGAGAGAGAGAGAGAGAGAGAGAGAGAGAGAGAGAGAGAGAGCAGTGACAGCCTAACCCAAAGTTCAGTCTGACAGGCAGCAGTGGTGGTGGGCGGGGAAGGATATGTGTGTGTGTGTGTGTGTGTGTGTGTGTGTGTGTGTGTGTGTGTGTGTACCAGCCTACGAACCCACCTTGCTACCTACGTATCAGCTTACTTATCTACCTATCTACCCATCTACCAACCTGACCATTCCCTGTCCACCTATTAATCCATCATGTACCCCTCGCTCTCTCTCTCTCTCTCTCTCTCACTCACACACACACACACACACACACACACACACACACACACACACACACACACACACACACACACACACACACACACACACACGTCCATCACATCCCACCAACAATTACTCAAGTGTCTCCTTCTCTACCAACTACCCTTTATTATCTACCTGTCTGCCTGTCTCATGTCAACATCTGTCCGTCGACCTGCCTCCCTACCTGTCATCTTGGCCTATCTACCTACCTATCTGCCTGTCTATTACCTACCTTCCTTCTTACCTGCCTAGTAACTTATCTACTTGTCAGCCTACCTACCCACCTGCTTACCTATTTCCCTATATATCTATCTTCCTACTGCCTACCTACCTGCTAAACTACCTACTTACTTATCCACACCTATGCTCCCAATTATGACCGTGAAATGACACAAAAGTCATGTTATCTCTCTCTCTCTCTCGCCATTTACCTTTTGCACTTCCTTTCTCTCCATCTCCCTCACTCTCGCTTTGTCTCCCTTTCTTTCTCTCCTTTTGTCTTCTTCCCACTCCTCTTCCTCTCTTCCATTCTTACTCCCTAACTTTCAATTCACACACCCTTTCTCTATCCCTCCCTCTCACCGCCCTTTCCTGTATCCCTCCTCTGCCTCCCCCAGCTTCCCTTCCATATGTCTCTCTCCCTACCTCTGCCTCCCCCTCCTTTCCTTCCCCTCCTCTTCCCTCCCTCCCCAACTTATTCACACCAAATTTGTGCAACAGCTTTGTGTCCTCATTGAGATAATCCTCCTTAATTCCCAGATAAATAAAGCCGGAGTCAAGGGCGCTGTCACGGGCAAATTATTTTCACATCAAACAGTTTTATATATTTGTACAGGTAAATCCACAGATATAGTATCTTATTAGGTCTGTATTTTCCCCCTTTTACTTCATTCTTCCAAACGCTTTCTCAGGTTCGTGCGATTCCTTTATTTCTTCACCAGTTCACTTGACACTTGGCACAATTGTTCCTTGGGCTAACAACCCCTAAAGGCGTTTATTGGATCAAACATCAAACCATATTTTTAGATCCTATATTTTTTGCATGTTCATTAATTATAATGACAATTTACACAGGAGCAGGCCAGTTTACTTTAACTTTGTGGAGACCACCTTGCACTCCCCTGGGTATGGAGGCAATGTTGTTTGCTTATATTTGTCAATTGTTTTAGTTTTTTGGTTATCCCTTTTTCTACCGAATAGTATAGTCGTTGATTTAAGTACTTCTGTTTTTATCTACAGTATGATTTGTATGATTTCTCAGAAAAATCGTTTGATATTGACCTTCCAAGGAAATAAGAGAAATGCTGGCCTTGTAATATAGATGTCATTGATATAAAGTGTGTTTACTCTCCTGTGTAACCATAGGTCTTTCACCCTAACTTGGCCCACATTTTCGCCCCTTATCAGTTTATTTCTCAGTAGCAGAAAAAAGATAACGCTAAGGCTTTGCATCCGTTCCATAACACTTCTTCATGAATACCACCTTATTCTAATGTTAAACATTTGTTATAGCTCCGCATTCAAAGCAGAATGGTTGCAGTTTTAGGCCAAGTCTGTGTAAAAAGGGTGACTTATTCTATTACCCCCTAGTTGAAGGCAAATATAACCGCCTCGATGGTGGTAAGAATAAACCAGAAAAGACGCCATGAAGCTGAAGGAGTTACTGAAATACGCTTCTAAACTCCTTCAGTACGAGATATCTTACACAAAATGATAAAATCGTCAAGCGGTGACAAGAATAACATGTTAAGGACGTAGTCGTCTTGTAGGGGCTGCTGGAGATCACCAATTATAATAACAGTAATGCAAATAAATAATATTAATGATAATAATAATAATAATAATAATAATAATAATAATGCAAATAATAATAATAATAATAATAATAATTATTATTATTATTATTATTATTGTATCATTAATCAACCCTTCGAAAAACACTGTTTCTGGCCTCTTCAGTACGGGGACGTCTGTCAAGAAAAAAATGGCATTACCTAAAAGAGAAAATAAGAGACGGTCGTTTCAAATCGTGCATAAGTCCCTGATTAACCTGAGGAATATTCAGTGCTTTACAAATAATTAAATCCTTCAATACTGTGACACCATTTTTAATTTTGGGACCAACAGACGATTTTATTCAGCTGAGGGAAGTCTTCTCGAAATGGAGGGGTTAGACGTAATATAAACACGCCAATTCACTGCTAAAAATCTTCCCTAAGCCAAACAAACCCGACAGGAGCTAGCAAGAAGACAGCAAAGCGATATAATGGGGTTGAAAGCATTAAGTACCAGGTTAACGTGAGGAATATTCAGTAAATTTATGGGTGGAGTATATGGTCGAAGTACACCTGTCCTTGAACTGGTCACCTTTCATTCACCTGTTTGATATTTAGGTGACCTTTACACATCGTTCCTCTTTAAAATCTGGTGTAAGCTCTATACGCACCTCTACTGACATCTCTATACGTTTCAGAACTTCCCCTTTTGCCTGTTCAGTACGATGGCACCGTAGTTAGACCTTAGTTTTTGCCACTTGATATTATTTAACTTGTGCAACACCCTCTGTGCTGAAGGGATCCATGACAGCTGAAACTAACCCTTGAGTTCGAAAAGTTTGTCTTGATCCGAAAGAAACAAATATCGTAGTCATCTTAGTCAAAGGGAAACACAGAAGAAATATCGCTGTCTGTCCACTGCCAACGCCTAATCCCAGACTTCCTCACTGTTAACAACGCAAAGACTCGATAGCCTCTTCACTTTCCCTTATCTACTTCATAGCCTTAATAAAACACAACATACACTCACATAAAAAATCCTCTCAACGCAATGATACACGGTGTTCGCGTTTTAGATTATCCTCATTTATATTTTGAAGTCCTAAGTTCAAAAGGGAATCGGGTGTGAGAGATTGCAAGAGGATACACAGGTTGTCAGTACAGGTAGTGGGAGGAAGGGGAAAGCCGGGAAGGAGGTGGGAGGATGGTGGAAGGGAGAATGGATGATAAGGCATTGAAAAAGAGGGTGCGTAGATCACAAGGAGAGGCTGTGTGTGTGTGTGTGTGTGTGTGTGTGTGTGTGTGTGTGTGTGTGTGTGTGTGTGTGTGTGTGAGAGAGAGAGAGAGAGAGAGAGAGAGAGAGAGAGCGTCCATATTACAGATCTGAGCATCCACATGGGTGAGAAGCGTATCTGGAACAGCGCTAATCGGAGCGAAGTAATATATCCCAGAACGACCCGCTGTCAGAAACCTGGAACAAAAGAGTGGTGAAGCGATCGGGGTAAACTGTAGAGTATTAACGGGGCACTGACTGCGGAATGTTGAAGTTTGCACAGGTGTACAACGTTATACAACAGCTGAAAGAGTGAATGTGTATAAATGAGGTTGATAGCTTCAGTTTTCAGCCGCATACTAGCAGAATGTATAATAACAAAACTACTATTACCAAAAGCCTCAATCTCGTAAGGGGTGGCCACAAACAAATCGCCTCCATGTCGCCCTGTCCAATGCCACTTCACTGCCCCGTTCCTAGCTCACACCCCCCTCTCTCATGTACGTACCTCTCCACTCCATCCCTCCAAACAGGTACACTAAAATATAATTAGGAAATGTAGCAAAACAGAGATGTATTAACACAGAATCACGAAATAATTTTGTAGTATGCTGTCCTGTATACAGCTATTACAGAATTGTGAGACATGAAAGGGAATGTTTAATCAGCTTTATTTCAACTCACATTAAAAGTACTAGTAATATTAACAAACGATGTGCATCAGATTAGCTTCCTCTCTCTCTCTCTCTCTCTCTCTCTCTCAAAGAAGTAAGACAGCGTGTAGAAAATGAAAAGGTACGCGTATTTTATGAACAGAGAAAGAAGAAAGACTGAAGCTACGGAGGACGAAAAAAAGAGGCCAGAAGGAAGGGGGGGGGTGAGAGGGAATAAAGAGAAACAGACAAGGAAGCAAGAGGAAAATGGAGACAGCGGAGAAACGAAAAGTAAAAAAAAAAATGGAGGAGGTAATAACAAGTAAGGAAAAGGGGGGGGGGAATGGAAAAGAGGAGAAGGAACAGAAAAAATAATGGAAAAGGGAAGGTGGAGAGAAGGAATTAAAAAAGCCAGACGAAAAAGTGGAAGCAGAGGCAGATATCAGCTCAAAATATGGAGATAGACCGAAGCGAGAGGAGCGACTGAGGTAAGCAAATAAATATGGATATGAAACAGGTGAAGACAGATGGGTCAGAAAGAGAGGGAGGAGATGTGTGGACAAAGTGATAGATGTAGAAATATATACGGAGTTAGGAGACGAGTTGACACTGACAGGGTGAGAAAAAAAATTAGGAAAGGGGACACAAATGGAAATACACTGGCAGATACAGAAGAATTACGGAGATGGAGGAGGGAGTCGACCGAAAGCAATGCTGCAAAAACAGAAATAAACAATTAAACGCATGATGACCTGCAAAACTGATACAGATGCCTAAATACAGAAACGGAATTTTAAACGGACAGAGATGCAGGGGAAAATGCGGAGATGGAAGGAAAGAGTGGAGGTGAGTAAGAGCTGCGGAAATAAATACAGATGATGAAGTGGACGAAATTAAAGAGAGATGGAGATACAGAAAAAAAAAATCGAGATGGAAGAAGGAGAGTATAAAGGGAGGGATATATATATATATATATATATATGAGTGAAATGAGGCAGCAATATACTGCAGACAGAGATACGAAAATATATGCGGAGATAGGTGGCGAGGAGTACTCACGAAGATGCAGAAATACTATATATGCGGAGTTGGAAGGATGAGGCTGGAAATAGACAATGAATTGCCTAAACAAAATTAATACGGAGGGGGAAATAATACTCAGATGCGGAGAGGACAAAAAGGATAAAGACGTAAGAGACGAACGTCACCATAGAAAAGAGGAAATATAAAGTCATGGTACTTAACTTTAAACTGAAACGGAAAAATCACACGAATATATAAAATTAGTATATACTAGAAGGGGTACCCGGCGTTGCCTGGGTAAAACCTTATGATCATGCATTACCTGGGACCCTGGATGGACACTCCTCGTGGAAGAAGACCCTCGGGTTCCCATTTTACTCTTGGGCCCACTTCCCCAGGGTTATATCCTCCATGGACCTATTTCTACCATGGACCTATTTTCCCACTACCCACATACCCATCAGCCCTGCCCACCCATCCCACCAATCCGTCTCTCCATCCGATCCGCTGTGGGTAATAACATGGTTTCATAAGTAAAAAATTCAACGGTAATTGGCAACCATCTTTCCACTATGTTGACTTGAGTATTTCTGATTAGTTATAATCTTGGCCATCACAGGAGGTACTTTAGCCTATGTAATGTACACACGTTTAACACGTTTAAATTCGTCGTAACAAGTTACACCTGTCAGAGCTGTTAAAAGGGGCCTATATGCATCCCCCTTGATTTCCATAGAGGACAGACAGACAGGCAAACTCACTCTGTGTGTGTGTGTGTGTGTGTGTGTGTGTGTGTGTGTGTGTGTGTGTGTGTGTGTGTGTGTGTGTGTGTGTGTGTGTGTGTGCGCGCGCGCGCGCGCGCGCGCGCGCAGAGACGTGAAACTCCACGGACATGCCCCGCCGCTTTTACCGCGTAATATAGGATATGGAAGTGTTAATTAACAACATTTTTGGTAACCGGAGGCCGATTGCATTCTGCATTTTTTTTTTGTACGCATTCTTAAAGTTAGTGCATTTTAGGAACGATGATTCAAAAATTGTTGCGCTGTAATACACCGTTTCGGCTAATTTGAGGGTACAAACGGACAAGTAGAATGGGAATTTTAGAAGCACAAAGATGGCAAGGATGTCGTAAGCCAGAATATTTAAAATCCAGTGACTGGCCTACTATCCCGCTGGTGACTACAGGATCTTATAACCATCTCGGCTGCGTTTTGGAGATACGACACGGTCCGCAGCCGATATGACTTCCACCCCGTCAGGCGCCTAAACCCACTACACCACCAGGAAATATTGCCAGATGAGAAACACGGATGAGATGATATAGAGGGGAGAGGAGAGAAATAAGAGTAATACGAGAAACCATATACGGGATGTATGTAGAGAAAAACAATAAGAAACGTCAAACAGGATGAAAAAAATATATATAACGTTAAACAAGAAATACGATTAAAAAAAAAAGGAACATGATAACAAAAAAATATTGATAAAAATCCGGTGAAAAAGAGGAAGTCCTTCGGGGAAACAAGAAATACTGTGACAAATATTAGGAATGGAAAAGAAAATATAATGCGGGATAAGAAATCTAGTGATAAAAAATGATTGGAGAAAGAATTGCAGTACAGAAAAGTAGTGATAGGAAAGGGACAGAGAGGATAGAGAGAGAGATAACAGAGAGAGAGAGAGAGAGAGACAGACAGACAGACAGACAGAGACAGAGACATATACGAAAAACAAAAAAAGGAGTTAGGTAAAAATAAGAGTAATGCAGAACCAGAAACTTGGTGATAAGGAAAAAAGACAATGGAAGAATGAAATATGGGAAACAAATAACACGGTAATAAAGAGGGAGAGAGGTAATGAGGGAATACGTTAATACGTTGGAGAGAGAGAGAGAGAGAGAGAGAGAGAGAGAGAGAGAGAGAGAGAGAAATACCCTGATAAAAAGCAAGACAAAAAAAAAAATATTAAGCATCAAAATGTTTTTTTCAAAGCTAGAAAACATGATTGGAATTAAATGACACTTGGGAGAATATCGGTGGGAAGGATGAAGGCAGAACACTATACAGTATTATTATTATTATTATTATTATTACTACTACTACTACTGCAACTACTACTACTACGGTACTACTACTTGTGCTGCTGCTGCAGCTAGTGCCAATTCTCCTACTGCTACTACTAGTGGCATTATTATTATTGTTATTGATACCTTCATCATTATTATTACTGTTAGATCAGTCATTACTAACAGCATCAGTAATATTTCTCGAATATACCTTCCTTCGGTGGAAAAATTAATTTATGATGATGATGGTATTATCATTATTATTATTATTAATATTATTATTATTATTATTATCATTATTATTATTATCATTATCATTATTATTATTATCATTATCATTATTATTATTATTATTATTATTATTATTATTATTATAATCATCATCATCATCATCGTAATCATTCACCTTCACCTTCACCTTCATCTTCATCTTCTGCATCATTATCATCACCATCACCATCATCATCATCATCATCATCATACAGTATCATCCTAAATTAAGAATCACAGCCAGTCCACTGCAGCACAAAGTATTCAATCGCGATGTAAGCAGCATATTGGTACACGCTTATTGCACGACAAAACACTGGATAGGCACCAAAAATAAGACGGCCCCTCGCAAATTAACCTTCGAAATAAATCAGCCGGATAACGCGATAGTTTACGGTTAAGCGAATACGTCAAATGGACCCGTACGATAAAACACACACACACACACACACACACACACACACACACACACACACACACACACACACACACAGGGTCGGCTCGGCTCAGAACATGCGAGGAAAAGCGAAATTATACGAGACGGAAAGAGCGCTGGATTTATACCAACCCGGTGCGGAAGGACGGAAGAAACTAGCGGAAACTTAGCACTTCCTGTTTAGCGATTTATTTTTCCTTAGATTTGGAGATAATTTTAGTCACGTAATATCTAGTTATGAAGTTATTATTATTATTATTATTATTTTATCTTTAGCACGATGTATTTTTTTTAAGCTAAATTTAGACGTAATTATGATCATTAACACTTTTTCTGTTCATTTTCCCATGTTACATTAATTTGGAAACAAGTGGAGTCATAGTGTTTCGTGTTCAGCGATTTTTTAAAAGCCAGATTTTATAAAGCACTTTTTTTTTTTTTTTTTTTTTTTAAGATATCCTTTACCACATACAAACAACCATCCAGGGCCTAGCGGAGTCGTGACCTGTGAAGCGATTTATTATAGCCAGATTTGTTGTAATTTAGATTTTTTTCAAGACAATTTTAGCAATACGTAAGCTCTACTTATACATATATCAGCATTTATATTCGTTCAGACACAATTTTCTGGGGCCCATTACCACGTTCTAACAACACTAGCCAGACACGGAGCTATCGGTATCCCGTTAATGGAAATGTGGTTTATTCACTGTTATCCAGTTTTAGCAATCATTATACTTATTTCGCTACAGCTTTCAAGAAGTTATTATAAAGTTACAGGATATTCTATGAGTTACTTGACAAGAGCCAAACATTCACATCAACATCTTGGGGTTCTCTGTCAAGCTTCTGCGATAACGTGGGAATGCCAGGAATCCTACGACTCTTATGCGAGCAATTTTTTCGTTAGATCTAATCAGGTTGATTTTTCTTGGAATATTGACAAAGTTATCATGCTAAGAACAAGTGGAATCCTAGAGTTCAATATTGTAAGGATTGATAAAAAGCCACCTTATTATAACATTAGTAGTATACTGGAGCTACATATTCTTCTTGATCTTAACGATTTACCGGTAATAATATATATATATATATATATATATATATATATATATATATATATATATATATATATATATATATATATATATATATATATATATATATATAAGTTGGAGCCTCAGTGGTACAGTGTTAAAGTCAGCGTTTTCGTACACTGAAGAACGTGGGTTCGCGCCCCGCCAGGGTAATAAACTTTGGGAGCGTTCTTCTGGCCACGTACTGCTTGGCGGACATCAGGGGTGCTGTGGCTGAACCAGTGTCGCATACTATAAAGTATACTTGCACCCAGTCGGCTTGCGCGGGCCGATTACACTTGGTTCACAGACTACACACACACATCCAAAGCCACTGCAACAATACAATTACACTTACAAGCACTTCTCACCCTACATACTATCTCTACCAGACAGCTTAAGCCACTTGGTAGAGATACATTGGCTGTATCGTCCCCGCTTCGGTAGGGATAGGCCGGTCCTGCAGTGGACACTCAAACGGCTGATGAGATGAGATGATGAGATGAGATATATATAAGTTACCATTACCACGCCTTAGCAGTATTTTTAAAACAAGCAGACTGTACACTTTGTTCTTTATCGCTGTATTCAAGTCAGATTAAATATACGGTATTATCTTCATTTATTTTAGAATTTTGTAAAAAATTACAGTATCAATATCGGCACGTTTATTAACGATTTTCCCCAAAGTATATATTTACGCGACATTGCAGTCGCTTCAGCATATTCCTTCGGAAATTTCCGGACGTAATATGTGCTTAGCAAATTTCTTGTGACACATGGGAATCTGGCCGCCAACTTTCAACCAAACTTCAGAACTCGCTTATTAGGAAAGTCTTTACCGTGGGATTTAGTCCGGATTCCCTAAGCCGACCGGATTAGCGGAATGATTTTCTTGCTTAGGTTTTACCCGAAACATAGGAGTGCGTTGGCGGCTTAGCGGGGGAGAAGGGGGTAATGAACGGGGGAGTCTGGATCATCATCATATGCCTATCTATGGGTGAGGTGAGGTCAGATACTGTAGCGAACGAAAACAATAGAATTCCGTGACATATCGGCAGTTTCATTTTCGAATAAGGTATTTGGTACATATCAACATCAATATCATCATCCATAACCTATTTTATCTAATGATCTCTAGCAGTTGTATTGATATGGATAGGGAGCTGGGGAAAAGATTATAAAAAATAGCAAATCAATAAAAACTCAGTGAAGCTGTTTCATACTGAGCCCATATATTTTTCAGATATACATAATTACGAAAAGCGTATATATTAAAAAAAAAAGAGAAATACAAAATCTGTGCAAAGGAAAAATTAATATACTTTTATATCTGCATATTTTGGTGTATGAACCGTTGAACTATTATATTGATGAAGTTTGGAAAAAAGATGAGAGAGAGAGAGAGAGAGAGAGAGAGAGAGAGAGAGAGAGAGAGAGAGAGAAGACAAGAAGACAGAAAAGAAAACCAAGTGAGGGATAGAATACACAGAAAGGATTTATACACAGCTTGCTATCAGTTCAGTTTGCTAACAACTGACAATTACTTCTGCGAACAAAGCTAACAAGAAAAAAATAGAGAAGGAATAAGAGAACAAGAACAGAAAAAAATGGAGAAATGGAGAAAAAATATTAAGAAAATTGATACAAAAGAATAAAACGTACAGAGCCTACTTTTAGCATCTCTGAATGAAATAATATAAACATCTACTCTCCAGTTCCGGAATGTTACAGGAATCGAACTCACCTGCCGCCCACCCACACCGGAACCGCACCGTACCGAACCCTGGGGCTGGATGTGACCTCAATCAGTTCTCTTGCCGAAATAAAATAAATAAATAAATAAATAAAAAGACAAATGCCAAATGTGGGTCGCCGTATTCGCGCATATAAAAAAAATAATAAAAAGAAAAAGAAAAAAAGATATATAAGGGAAGGAAAATAACGACTGTCATGTCAACCTTCTTTGGCTGTAATATTTATCCACACTACACCTACAGCCCTCCCTACGCTGCCTTTTTTTCTTTCTTTTTTTCTGCTACCGTGAGATGATTATTATTATTTTTTTTTTCAGCTTTGGTGACAAGGTGTGAAGGAGGATTTAACCATCTCCACGGGCAACTCCTTTATTTTTTTCTCTTCCCTTTTTTTCTTTTTTTTTTAACCTCCAGACGAATATACTTGGATTTTTAGTGACCCTCGTTGTGAAGGAGTTACTCAGACAACACCTGATCTGGATACCTTAATACCTTACCCGAAATACACCTTAGCACCTTATCCGGAATACACTTTAACACCTTATCCGGAATACACCTTAACACCTTAGCTGAGCCACACCTTTACATTAATATCTGGACTACGTCTCCGAACTAAACCGTAACGCCTTATCCACACAATTCCAGTATCTTATCATCTTATCCGGACGAAATGTCCTTCACCTACACCGTTCCTGAATCGAAATCCACCGTAACTGAATATGTGACTGAGTGAGAGCAATGCAACTTTCTCATTTGTTTACACTTTGAGAAAACGAGGTAATTAGGTCAAGTGAAATTATTAGGCGTGGAATAACTAAAGACCGTGATTTTTGTTGTTGTTGTTGTTTATTATTTATGTAGTAACTAATAAAATACATTAAGAAGTCAAATTTATCTTTAAACTTCTGCTAATTTTTTTTTTTTTTTAATTTTCGTTATTCTGTTGGTTGTTGTTCCCGCTGTGTTTGTTGACTGTTTACGTTGAGGAGTTTTTAGGGTACATGAACCAACAGATTATGTATTCTACCTTTTTTCTCTCCTTACGTTCCTATTTTTCTCTATCCCTGTACTCCCTTCTCTGCCTCCCTGTCTACCTCCTTTTCCTCCCTCCCTGTCTGCCAACCTCTTCTCCCTACCTACTCTCTCTCCCTCCCTCCGCTTTCTCCCCTCAGTTGCCTCTCCCTCACTCCCTCCCTCCTTAACTACCTACCTACCTACCTGTTCCTCTCTCCCTTCCTCCCTACCCCCTCTCCTTCCCTACCTTCTCTTCCTTCCTACCTACCTCTCCTCCCTCCTTACGTACCTCCTCCCCTTCCCAATCTACCTGGTCGTAGCATTGAAAAAAAAAGTCGCTACTGCTCTGAAAGGGTTAATGAAGATATTTAATCCCTTCACTCAGTTGAAAAATCGTCTGGTTAGGCAACATATGAAAATCGTCACCAAAATAATGGGTGTTATTGAAGACCGACTCTAACCCCTTAACTCCTTGCAATCCCTTCCTAATCATAATAAACAAATCCAAAAATATTTATACAAGGGGCGTCGTTGAAATAAAGGAGATACCAGATAATTCAAACTTCCATTTTTCTTTATTTCCCTCTCAACCATTTCCTTTATTTTACTCTCCTATGAGGTTTTACTTTTATTTTTACTCATCTCCTCTCCTCGAATCTTTCTCTGCTCTCCTGTGTGGTTTCTTTTTTTTCTTCTCTAGCATTTCATATATCTCGTTCCTCTTTCTGCACCAGCCTTTTTACTTAAATGCTCTCTCCAATTTCTCTCTCTCTCTCTCTCCGCCTTGCCCTACAGAACAAAACACCATAAGGAATGAAAAGATACCGACCCTCCATCTCTTTTTGCGTCACACACCATCCTATTATCGTTATCTTCCTGCCTTCCCTCTCTCCTCCCTTATCTCCATCGTTTCTTTTACCTTCAAGTTTTCCCCTTTCCCCTTCTTTTCTTTCTCTTCTCATCACTTTCCTTGTTTCTTTTCATTCCCTCTATTTTCTCCTTTCCCCTCCTTTTCCAGCTCCTCTTTCTTGTTTAGTATTATTTTTCCTCCTGGTCTCCCTCCTTTTCCTCCTGTTTTTCTTTTTCTTTCTTTTCTTTTTTTCCTGTCTTTCCTTCCTTGCAGACGTCGATGACACTCTTATTCTTCCTTACATTTCTTCCCTTTTTTTTTTTTTTTACTTTATTTCCTTTCATCCACACATTAGTGACTTCCTATGGCTCTCTTCTCACTCTTTCCTTCCTTCCTTAACTTTTTTTTTCTCTTTTCTTCCACCCAGACATTTCGTTCTTTGCTCCCTTCCTCCCATCCACTCGCTTCCTTCTTCCTTCCCTTTCATTCTTTCCAGCCAAACATTAACGCATCACTCAGTTCTCCTTCGTGTCTTTATTCGTCCTTCCTCCTCTTTTTTTTTTTTATTCTCATCCAGACATCCACTGTTCATTTCTTTCTTTCCCTTACTTCCCACTCATTCCTTTTTTTTTTTTCTTCCCAGTTTAATATTACCGCCATACCCTTATCTTTCCTTTCTTCTTTACTCTCCTCCCTGTCATTCTTCCTTCTCTCTTTTCATCTAAAGTTCTAAACAGTCACGACTCACTTCTTTCTTCCTTCCTTTCTTCATACCCTCTTCCTTTCCTTTCTCTCCTTCCATCCGCACATTAACATCTCACTCCTTTACTTCCCTACCTCAGTTCACTGCGGGGAACGGCCTGCAACGACGGTTGCTTGCCTGAGGTTGATGGGTCTGCTCGGCCAGAACAACAACAACAACAGCAACAACAACACCTTCCCTAAATTTCTTTATTTTCTTCTCTTTTTATTTTTCTCTACCACCCACATATTCATGGTTCGCTTATTTCCTTCCCTGTCATCCCCTCTGCGGCCAGCCACCTCACTAGTCATCTCTGCTTCCTTCCTTCACGTCTCCCTACTTTCCTTCTCATGCTGATCCTTCTTCCTTCCCCCCACCCTTCTTCTTCCGGATATGCTAAAGACAGGTTTCCTTTTCCCCCCACTTTGCAACCAACTACCTCCTTATTTATTTTCCTTCACATTTTCCAGCATTTTCGATTTCCTTTTCTTCCTCCTTCCCCCCTTCTTCCCTCCCTCCTTCCCTCCCTGTCCGCGTTGAAAGATAGGTATTTCCCTTTTCCTCCACTTTGCTGCCACTGACCTCATAATTCACTTCTGTTTCCTTCCTTCACATTCCCTCTACCTTCCCTTCATATTCCTTTATTTTTGCAGTTCCTCCTCCAATTTTCTTCTTCCTTACCGCAGATGAAAGAGAGAATCTAACTTTTTCCTTCATTCTTGCAACCAGTCACATCGCTGTTCATCTCTACTTCCTTCCTTCACAAATTCCGGCTCTTCCTTATATTCCTTTACTTCCCTTTTTTCCTCCTTTTCCTCACTCCTCCTTTCCCTGCTGCGAGAGGAGAGAATTTTCCTTTTTCCTCCACCTACGTAGCAACATCCTGGTCTTCATCTCAGCATCCTTCATTCACATTTTCCATTTTTCCCAGTATTCCTCCCCTCCTTCCTTACCTTCTTCTCTCCTCTCTCTCTCCAACTTTATTTGAGAGAGAAAAACTTCACTTTTGTCTCAGTGTCTTCATTAACACCTTGATATTCAAGTCTGTTTCCTTCTCCCACATCCCGACTTTACTTTATATTTCTTTAGTTCGTATTCTTTCATCCTCTTCTTTATCATTTTCTCTTTACATTAACCAGCCAACCACCTTGTTTCTTCCGTCTCACTTCTCAGCCTTCCCTCACATACCTTAGCGTTTTCATTTCCTCATTCTCATCTTTCTTTCCTCCTTCCTTCCCTACCGTAGAAGAAGAGAAACATTCTTTATCTTCCGCTTATGCAGCAACCACCTCGCTTTTCATGTCCACTTCCCTCCTTCATATTTCCCCACTTTCCACTTCCAGTTTTCTCCTTACCTCCTCCTCCTCCTCTCCCCATCTCCTTTCCTACAGCACTTGCAGCAAAGGAGTTTCACTTTTGTCTCGCTTTCCGCAGAACCACCTCGCTTTTCATCTCTGATTCCTTCCTTCACTTTCGCTTTATTTATTTTTTCCATCCTCTTTTTCCCTCCTTCCTTCCCTACCGCAATGAACCACCTCACTCCCCATCTCTGCCTCCTTCCTTCGATGTCCCTACTTTGCCACTTCCGTTTTGCTCCCTCCTTACCTCCTTCCCTCTTACCTCGGATGAAAAGATCCCTCCCTTTTCCTTCATTCCTGTAATCAACCACGTCGCCGTTTTCTTTTGCTTCCTCCTGTCATGCATCCCAGTTTTTCCTTGTATTCCTTTATTTTTCCCATTTCTCTGCCTTCATCATGTCCCTTCCAAATTTTTTTTTTTTCTTTTTTTTTTCAGCTAAGGGAAATCACTGCTCTGGATGGTGTTTTAAAATTTACCTCGCATAACCATATAGACTGACGGACATCATTTAGAAATTTTGATCCGGTTACAGTTACATGCTTTATTTGCTGAGTGTAATCTCTGCTGCTTAAGCGCTTCTCATATAGTCACCGCCCCTCCTTATTTCACTAACCCCCTCTCCTTGTTTCTCTACCTCTTCCTTTTCCTCCAGACTTAAATTCTTCTTCTCTAAGTAACCCCTCTCTCTCCCTCCTAACCTCATTCTCCCTTACTCCTATCCCTCTCTACTTACCTCTGCCCCCTTCATACCTGTCTCCTCTCCCTCCCTCCCCACCTACCTCGTCCTACTTCATAGCTGTCTCCTCTCCCTCCCTCCCTACTTAGCTCACCGCCCTTCTTACCTGTCTCCTCTCCCTCCCTCCCTACTTACCTCACCGTCCTTCTTACCTGTCTCCTCTCCCTCCCTCCTTCCTTACCTCCGCCCCATCCCACTCTTACCCCTACACCACACAACATGAGTAATTCCCGCACGGCAAATGTTACACCAAGTGCCGATGGACGGAAGGTCGGCCGGACGGAAGATAATGTCGATTTATTTATTCTATTTTATTCTTTTTTATCACAGTTTTGTTACTTGTTTCTCCTGTACCGATAATTTTGTCACTGTTACACTGTGTTGGTTATTGATTTTCTTTCATTAAATTACTCTACTTCCGTCAGCGTATCTGTTGTCCGAGGTCGCATCCTCTAAGTTGGACGGTTCTAATTAAAAAGAATTCCAAGTATCTACATTTGTCCCTCTTCATCAACGACTCTCCCTACCCATATACTCCACCTTAACTTTTCCCTCCTTATCTACATATCACAATATATATTACGTACGTACAGAACGACGATTTTCTTTATCAGCTTTTCGTAGTGTTTGTGGCTGCGTCTAGTACTACAGGTGATATTATGTTTGTGCACTTATATCTTTGGCTATTACGATATTACCTTTATAATATTACCTGGTATTAGTCTGAACAAAACACCGTGGTACATTCACAACCGAGGAGTAAATCGGGGTATTCTTAATTCTCTGACTGACAGAATTTCTCTAGTAACCCCTTCGGAATGAGGATGCCTTTTCTATTTTATTCTTAACGCCAGACAATAGACAGGGTGTCTCGCCAGATATTTTTTTAGAAACTTAAGGATGCATTTTCTAGGGGTAATATTGAGTAAAAAAATTTATATCAACATAGGTCCAATTATGAACCCTTACGGAGTTAAAATTACTGATGGTCTTATGGCAGAAAATGGTCTCTATAATTAACCCATAAGGTCATCGGTTGCTGCAGCTCCGTAGCGGTGGAAAATCGGAACTGTGTTGATAAAGCATTTTTTACTCCAGTTTAGACCTAGATTAACCTCCTGTGATTTCCTAATAATCTCGGAAGACATTTTTCTTTTATTTCTTTTTAATTCCTTTTTTATTTATTTTTTTTTATTTTATTTTTTTTTTCTTTGCTTAGGAGGGGCTTCTCTGTCTTAAGGGGGGCTACTTTTTTTTTTTCCCTTTTGGCTGAATATTATCGTTCGGCATAACAAGTATTATATGAAAATAGACAATATCAAATTTAAGAATTTTCACCTACTCTGGCCACACTCCTCCATGAATAGCGAGAAAAAAAAAAAAAAAAAGACGCCATTGTACTGAAAGGGCTGCCACTCAAACTCCTATGACTCCCTCTCAGCTGAATGAAATCGTCTAGAATTACGTGGAAGAGAATACTAGAGCTGTTCCGACCATGTGAAGGTTATTGGTAGCAGATATTAACACTGTAAATCGTTTGGCGTTGCTGGTATAATATGCAGGTAAAGAAACGGCCAAGACAGGATAACTAAAATAAATAATACTGAGGCGTGGATTAAGTGACGATGCCAATAAGGTTATAAATTCGCATCAGTGCCTATAACTCGACTCTGATGCTTTCTATTAATTATGCATTGATTCAAGAGTAGCGTATCGAGTTAATTTCACCTTAATTTTATCTTAGCGTTATCACAAATCTCTATTTATCGCACATTTTTTTTTATCGCTCCTAAGTATATTTCTTTTGGTTATTTCTGCCTAATACTAGACGATTTTATTCAGCTGAGTGAGTCACAGGAGCCTGAGTGATTAAGTGTACAGTAGGTTTCGTGCAGATGTACCTGATTCCGTACACTTTTCCTATCTCTGGACCCTACCAAATACACTGGGGTGATGAGAAAGTGGGTCAGTATTACCATGATGATGATGATGATGATGATGATGATGATGAGGGATGAGGATGATGACGATGATGATGATGAGGGATGAGAATGATGACGATGATGATGATGATGAATAAATAAATAAATAAACTGCCTACCCACACCATAAGCTGCCCTACAACTTACACACTCTCAAGCGGATCATCTGTTTAGCTTTTCAATGAGATTTTTAAAAAGGTGACGTGTTTACAATTACTGATGCGCTCGGAGTAAAAAAATAATCACAATATTCCTAGCAAAAATTTAAATATTTTGTCATGCACGACTGTAGTCAGTAATTCGCCAAAACTACATCATAACCTACTCTTGTATTCTTGTCGGGAAGCGCCCTAGCACCTATTCCTGAGTGATTTAGTTTTGGATATTGGTGATTAATAGCCTTTTGTACATCATGAAGAGCATAGCGATGTTGGATGGATTTATGTAACACAGAAGACGACAGCAACGAGTAAGAAGCAAAATCAGTCGCTTAGGAGAAGGTGTTAGGAAGCTTCCTTACCAATAATAATCGTGTGGGTTGGATGAGTTCGATTTTTGCGTCGTCATATCGTAATCCCGCACACATGAAAGAATTACTGACGGAAGCTGTACGGTGAGCAAAATAATAAGGCGGATGAACAGGACCGTCTTGAACATGCATTATCGACGTTAAGATTCTCGCTGTGTTTAGCCAGTGGTAAGTAATGTTCGGACAAAATTAGGAGAGGGTAACTGTTTCCCAGACTGTACGTTCTGCAAAAACTAACTAGATAGATAGATAGATAGATAGATAAATATGTTTCGATTTGGTTGGTCTTCCCGGCTGTGATATACTGTACATTATTTACGTGTTATGATGACCTAATGACCTACTTTGTAGATGAGTATGAAAAATGACGAAATGTACCCTTGGTGATCTAGTGGGTTTTGTCCATCGATTATAATATCCAATGGACCTTTTTTTTTTTTCCTTCCTTTTTTTTTTCTTTTTTTCTAATCCTATAATGCCACCAGGGAGGTAGACAAGTCTAGTCTTGTTAACTATTTCAGTGCGGTCACGTCTTTTTATATTATTCTTACCTCCAGGCGATTTCATTCAAATTACAAAAATTTCGCTCAGAACAGAATATTGAAGGCTTTATTTAACCCCTCCAGTTCGACAGGCCTCCTTTCAGCTGAACAAAATCGTCCAAAGGTAGAGAGAATACAACAGAAAATACGTCATCGGAGTGAAAGGTACAATTATTTCGTCTAGCCTAGGGTCCCTACGTCACCCATGTGGTTATATGGCAGTGGAATCGAAACAGAAAAAGTAGGGACAACGTTGGATATACAAGTCAGAAAATGTGGTTCTTTGTCCCATAATATGTCACATCATTAGGGTGTATTTGCTGAGTGGAGAGAGAGAGAGAGAGAGAGAGAGAGAGAGAGAGAAAGTATCTTCCCAAAATTTAACGAACACATAGCGTAAAAATCTAATCACCTGAGATACGCACTAGTGGAGTTGGGGTTTTCACTGCACTTCGCCAGAACTAAATATCCCTCAGACGGAGTTGGGACGATAATAGTTTCTCTGACTATACACCACATTATGACTTTCAAAAACCATCGATTGGTGAAGTGTACAATAATGCAACGAGTACGATTCTCCTTTTATTTATTTTCTTATGTATGTATTTATGTATTTTTTTTATTTACATTTTGTTGCCAGATTTTTTTATTCAGCTTAAGGGAGGCCTCATGACTGAAAGGGTTAGACATATTCTCCGTTAAGCTCTAAAGCCCAACCACGTTCCCCTTTCACGGGTACTGCAGCTAGGTGGACTGATTTACCACACGGGAGTCCTCGTGGGGAAGAGGCTGCAATCTCCTCCCATACCCCTTCAGTACGAGGACGTTTTAAATCCGGTTTCTTCTAACGCCACACGATGGTATTCAGCGTTGCAAAGATTTCCAGCGATAAAACTTCTATCAACCTATACACTTCCACGATGTTATTTATTTTTTTTATTATTATTATTATTATTTTTGTTCTTGCTACTTTCATATTATTTTATTCTGGGGCACCTCTTATAGTGAAGGGATTATTATGCACTCTCCATTAACCCCTACTACATAGTGATTTATTTTTATTGTGCTCCTGTTACCGCCAGACGATTTTGCCAGCACGCAGGAAATCTCTCGCTCTCGTAGTGAGTGGGTCAGACTTTATTACTCTGTTTTTACCACGGTCAATCAGTTTTATTGATTTTATTTCATGAAGAGGAGAAGGAACCAAAGGCGAGAAGTCCGCGAAGTTGTTCCTTCCAAGAAAAAAAAAAAGAGCCAAAGTCAAGAGCCAGTGGGTTCGAGATGCCTGGACAAATTACGTTAAAAAAAATGGGAGGTCATAATCAGAGGGAAATAATACAGGAGAGATTTCTCGTAGTAAAGAAGTTAAATTTTTTTTATATGGAAGACTTCTGATGACGGGGCAAGTCGTTTTCCTAATGCACTACTTGCTACTACCAGCCGATATTTTAAGACAAGGAAAACCTCGCGTATTGGAAGAGTCAGGCATTTTTATTTTCTGGCTACCATCAGACGATTTTATTCAGCAGAGTTGGCCCTTTGTAATGATGAGGTTACAAACATCTCTTCAGCCTCTTCAATATTTTTTTTTATATACCGGCAGACAATTTTATTAATCTTCGGAGGGCTTTCAAGTGCTATATATAATTCCTCTCGCACTGAAGGAGTCACACCTGGTACTATTATTCCTGGCCATCGAACGCCTTTATGCAACTTCGGTGGATTTCCTTTAATGACGGAGCTAAAATAAAAAATCTCCCCCCCCCCCCGCCAATATGCCCCCTCTCATTATCCCGGTTCTTTCCGCTGGGTCCATACACCGGCCTACTTAACAGGGTAATTGGACACCATATTAACCACCCTCATAACCTGCCTGCGTTAATGAGGCTCCCGGCCGTTACACTGATCATCATCATCATCATCATCATCATCATTAATACTAGTTGCTAATCTCATTCAGCCACCAGTTTAGCCTTTCACTGCGACTTACGTATCTGTGTTTTGACTTTACTACCGCAGACAAATTTATTATCTCAAGGATTAGTCTCATGGTGGGGGGATGACGACCAATCTTCCTCATCATCTTTGGTGTGAGGAGTCTTTACTAAGATGAATGAAATCCACTTACCGTAGCTACATACAGCAATACAGACAGATAGATTGATAGATAGATAGACAGACAGATATATATATAGATACAGATATACATATGGATATACCGGAACTGAAGAATTTAATGAATGTCATACCAAACCCCTTCACACTGACAGATCTAACAACAGGCGAATAGAATCGTCTGAAGGTAACATGAATCAAAGAAAGAAAGAAAAAAAAGAAAAGACCCGACTGAAAGTGGTGGTGGACATTGTTTCTAAACCCTTCGTTACGAGGTGTTTCTTTAAGATGACTAAAATCGACTGATTCTGACAAGAACGATGGGGAAATAATGACCCTTCCCTGCCCAAGTTGAATCTAATCGCCTGCATGTCCGTAACAGGAATAACAAATTAGGAGTAATTGTTCTTTGGGATGTTATAAAGTTCACTAAATACTTAATCCCTTCAGCACAATGACGTCTTTGCCATTGTATTCTTGCCACCGCCACACAATTTTGCATTCATCTTACGAAAAACTCCCCAGACTACTATAGAGGCTGTACCAAGCTGTATAAAATCGCCTGGTAGCAGCAAGATAAAGCTCAACATGGCGTCATCGTGCTGAAGGAGTAAGAGGTATGACACTGGTAACTTCCAATGGCGTCAGCAAGAGAATCGTCCGGCGTTAGCAAGAATGAAACAGTTTGACATTGGATACTATAACCGTTTGGCGTCAGCAGGGATAAAATCATGTGGCGTTAGCGGGAATAAATTATCTAGCCTTCGGGAAAATACCGGCGCGTGAGTTGGCGAATAATAAAATAAATAAATAAATACATCAGATAATCAATTAATCATGCGGCCTTAGCAACAATAAAATAACCTTGCTTTAGCGCAAGTAACATCCTACATTTGCAAGAAAATAATCGCCCCGAATTAGCAAGAAAAATCCTATCACTCTATCAAGAATGAAATCGCTTGAAGTTAGTAACACTAAATTCATCTGAAGTAAGAGAGTAAAAGTGATCGGCGTCAGCAAACTTTACTATGTATATTTCTCTCTTTTTTTTTCCCCTCCTTAAATTGGCCCCAGATTTTCATCTTTCTAAAGCTTATTTCACGCAGTTCAGTGGTAGCTCTACGTCCTTTCCATCAGCGCTTATCCGTGATTAATCTGTTGTTTTGAAGCAGCATTCAAGATGGAAAGATGGCAATTTGAGGACAAGTTAGAGTAAAAAGAACTGAACCAGCGTCGTGCTAGTTAAAAACATAGGTATATCAATTAGCCATTTTACGATACGCTTCTTTCTTTGTATTTATTTATTTGTTTGTTTATTTTGTTACTTATTTAACGGTGCCGCCTGATGATTTTACTTAGCCTAGGTGAAAACACACATAGTAAAGGTGATAAATATAGTCTCCCCTGACACCTTCACTACGAAAGGTGTCGCCCTAAGCTGAAAAGAACCGCCTGACAGCAACAAGATAAAAAAAAGAAAAGAAAGACAACTGAAAAGAAAACGAAAGAAGAGTAAGTATCAGAGTATGGGTGACTTTATTTTTCTTTAGACAGTTGCATCCAAGCTTAGCGGACTTTATTGAATTGGAGGGCGTTGACGTAACTTCTGTAATCCCTCCGTAGTAAAGACTTTTTGTGTTATCAAATCGCTGGTGGCTGCAAGATCACAAGTCGTCATCGTCATGGAGGAATAAACCCTTTGAGCGCGGAATTTGAACTTTTTATTTGACCAGCTAACGTCAGTCGGTTTTATTCAGCTGAGAGAGAGAGAGAGAGAGAGAGAGAGAGAGAGAGAGATCCGCCGCTGTAGAAAGGTTACCGATCTGGCTGAGAATTGTGATTTTTTTTTTTTTTTTTAGTTCAGGACCCGTATTCTCGTCATTTCAGAAGGTTCGCGAACACCTTTTCCTTAGCGATTTATTTTTCACATATGGCTGGTTAATATCCCTATGCAAGTTAGGTATGTAAAGTACGGAGATATTGAAAGAACTTACATACCACACAGGAGGACAGTAAGGTGTAATAAAGCAAAATAAATCGCTACGGAAAAGGTGTTAGGGAGATTGCTTAACCGAGGGGAATACCGGTCAAGGTGTTCTTAATGGCCGTCTAAGGAATGCTAACCCCTTCAGTACGGTGATGTCTTTTTAATATAATCTTATCTACCGCCAGACGATTTTATTCAGCTTACGATAGGTATTTCGACCTGGATTTTTTTTTCTTTACTCTTCATTAGCTTTTTACTGTCAGAGGTCTCACCTGGGCTACGGAAAATCGTCTTGCTGAAACAAAAAATTAAAACAAAACAAAACAAAACAAAAAAAGGTGCATGGCATTAAAGAAGCGCAAATCACACATGTACACTCCCTCTCAGACCCATGACGTTTTTCTTTTTTCTTTTTTTTTACATATTCTGGTCACCAACAAATTATTTTCTTCAGCTTTGGCCAAATCGCTTGAAAAATGGACGAAAGAGTACTCCCTGAATCGATCGACCGCTACCTGTGTGCAGGTAAAACATAAATAAATAAAAGCAGAGCGATAAGGGAGATTCTTCAACCGCTGACTGTAGCAATATGAATAAATGTGGATGTAACGGTAATAAATACGAAATTGAGGGGAAAACGAAGC
Source organism: Coenobita brevimanus (assembly GCF_032717465.1). Taxonomy (NCBI): domain Eukaryota; kingdom Metazoa; phylum Arthropoda; class Malacostraca; order Decapoda; family Coenobitidae; genus Coenobita; species Coenobita brevimanus. Next base: position 36,966,210 of record NC_136979.1, read on the forward strand.
GAAAAAAAAGGTGAGGAGGAACTAGAGAGGAGAGGAGACGAGGAGAGACTTTGCTACGAAGAGGAACAAGAGGAATTTAGCTAGGATAAGAAGGAACTACCGTGGCTTGGGTGAAAGAGGTGAAAGGAGAGACTAGGACATGATACCGCCTGGGTGAAAGGAAGCGAGAGGAGACGAGAGGTAACATTGCAAGGGTGTGGAGGAGCAGAGAGAGAGAGAGAGAGAGAGAGAGAGAGAATTACCATGGATAGTAGTGAGAGGAGAAAAGAGATATCACTGGGGCGGAAATATCGCCAATGAGAGTAGAAGCGATAGGAGAGGGGAGATATCGCCAAGGTGAGGAGGGACAGGAAAGGAGAGACGCATAGGAATGGAGAAGCAAGGGGACAGACAGCTAGAGCGAAGAAGAGGAAAGGATAGGAGAGGGGGACAGACATCGCTTGGGAGAGAAGAGAGCTAATATACATCGTTTGGGGAGGTGATATACAACGATAGGGAAAGGAGAAGCGAAAGGAATGGAGAGAAGATGAAAGGATAAATATCGCCGGGAGAAAGCGACAGCAGACAGAAGAAAGAACAAAAGAGGAAGGGAGGGGAGAAGAAAAGACAGGATACAACGTTACGGAGAACAGGAGAGGTAATGCTTTGCTTGGGAGAGGAGTGAGAGGAGAGGCAAGGAGAGAGTAGAAGGGAGACTGCGCTATGGCGATATATTCCAAGGAGAGAGGAGAAAAACTGCAAAGGAAAGGAAAGGCGAAAGGGGGGGGGGGAGGTACAAGCAGAGAAGAGTAGGGGAGAAATTACGTGGAGCATGGAGGGGAGATAAAATAACTCTGGAGAGGAGAGATATTGCACAGGTGAGAAGAAGTGAAAGGAGAGGAATCAGGAGAGATGCTGGAGAGGAGAATTAGCGTTTGGGAGAAGGGCAGGGAGAGAAAATAACCGGGGAGAGGAGAGATATCGCTACGGTGTGGAGACGCAAAAGGGAGAGGAATTAGAAACGACACAGAGAGACAGGAGAGGCGAGGTGTGTGTAGGGTAGGGTAGGGTGGTGAGGGAGGAACTTCAACACGCGGGCTAGACCAGGTAGCAGCGCCGGGCCAGCCTTTTCTCACTCACACGCTACACTGCGGGGAAATATACACTGCGGGGAAGGATACACTGGGAAGAACAGCACGGGAACGATGCAGACAAAAAAATACGGTGAACAGGAAATACAAAATAAGGTGAGAGTACAAAAAATTACGGTAAGATCTAGAGAACGTACGATAAGAGTTTGAGAATACTGCCGTGAAAATACGAAAAGTTTAACAATACGAAAATTAGGGCGAATATGAAATCACAGCAAAAGGATGCGAAATACAGTAATACGAGAAAGAGTGTTAAACCACGAAAAATATTCTGAACGTAAGATATACTAAAAAAAAAAAAAAAAAACGAAAAACTACTGAAGAATACAAACAAATTTAAGAGATGCTTACAAAGGGACGAGTGACTGTGAACAATCTTGGCAACAGCAGAAGATAGCTGGAGGAGAAGAGTGTTACCTGTACTACTAAAACAGATCCTTTACCTGCCCAGACCAAAAAAAATTACAGTACACAGTAAAATAAACACATATCAACCTGCCTATGAATACCGACTTAGAGTTAAAACCATTCCGACTGTGTAATTACAGCACAAGAAAGAAAACTGATAGGACAAAAACTGCGACTGCCCCTTAACAAGTGTGTATGGGAATGTAATGTATGGCACACGGAAGTCAGGTATGAGACACAATAATTACGTAATCCTCCCTCCCTTTCCCCTCCCATCCCTCCTCTCCGTCCCAGATCCCGAACACCCATTTAGAGAGACGTGTGCATAAATAACTGCATGATAAATGGTAAATAAAGAAGATAAGGAAGCCAAATCTTACGTAGAAAACCCCCTTTGCTCCTTCCTATCCTTCGACATCCTCCTCCTCCTCTTCTCTCTCCTCCGACAATCACTCAAACAGAAACCCCAGAGTAAAAATGTGTTGTAATGTACTTCAATGGCAACCTCACAAGTTAAAATATTACGTTCAAACCTCATTCCCGTTCTTCCCATCCTTCTAATTAATCCCTCTGTTCTTCTCCCAACCCCGATACTCATAACGAAAAGTCCTTGAAAATAAAAGCAAAGTTAACCAAAAACTTCAGGTATGGAAGTCCAAAAAGTCCCGATATGAGGGTAAAAAATACGGTAAAAACCCCTCTTTCTTCCCTCCCACCCCTCTAAGTCTTCCTCCTCTTCTTCCCCCGACACTCACTCTCACAAGGGGAGGGGGCAAGGAACAGACGCGAGCGCAACACTCTCCCTTCCGTGCCTGATGACCGACTGAGCTGCGAGACTGAGGCAGTGAGTCTCGACCCCTCCTGCTAGCCCTCCCTCGACCCCTCCCATCCCTCCCTCTATCTAGCCCCGCCCCCTTACACAGCCTAGCCCCGCCCAGTCCTCCCCACCCAGCCCCGCCCACTCCTCTCCGCCCGTCCCCGCCCACTTTCTCCGGGGGCTAACGAGAACTTGTGGATAGATAGATTAGTCGGTGTGTGAGATAGATTACTGGAGTCTACTACTGATGCAGCGTGCGCAAGAAAGTTAAATGCCTAGCCACATACATGCATACACGTACATACACACATACATACATACATACACACACACATACACATGCATAAGGATACAGGCCTATATGAGGAGAGGGTTTGTTTGGACACATATATATACTGGTGTGTGTGTGTGTGTGTGTGTGTGTGTGTGTGTGTGTGTGTGTGTGTTGCCTAAAGGTTATGCAAGCGCTACTCGTAGTTTTAAGCTTTCGTATGCACACTAAGCTGATTCACACACACACACACACACACACACACACACACACACACACACACACCAAATACCCCTGTAAAACCTTTGCCCTGACATTTGCTGATTCACTTTCTCATTGGCACATGCACATTGACCGCCTGAGTGTCTTCCATTCACACCTACGCACTAATTGCCCCCATTCACAACTGTACATCTTTCATGCATTAGTGCCTTATATATACACCTGCTTAACCATCCCATTCACACCTGCTTATTAACCACCTCATTCTCACCTGTATTTTTGTCTATGCTTTTGCCCACACATCTGACAACTCTGTGCTAACACCCTCCCTGTCACAGTACCAAAAGGAAATTAGATTCATACCTGCATTTCACACACCTGCGAAGTCTCCCTTTATACCTGAGCCACACACACCTGCCAAGACGGTTCCAGGCCATGGTTGCACCCTACACCTGCAAAGAGAACACTTATATCAGAATTGCTCCACTCAGCCAGCAAGGAGATCTAATTCTTTGTTGCAATCCAAGCACACATGCAGAGATATACACGATACTTGGACCACACCTGCAAAGAGATAATTAGAGTTGCATCTCACAAACGCAAAGAGTGGGAGGAGGAGGAACGTGAACCATAATATTCAATGCTGTATCCAGGTCCCCCATTAAGCTGCTGGGCGAACATGGAAAGGGGAAAAGTAGCTGTAGTCCACCAGTCTGACCGGTTCAAGAATCGACCTCTATTTTTTTCCCAGTTGCGAGGTGGATGTACAAACCAAGTAGCACCATCCCCCCCCCAAAAAAAAAAAAAAAAAAACTCAGATGCACCTCTCTCTCTCTCTCTCTCTCTCTCTCTCTCTCTCTCTCTCTCAATGCATTGTTATATATGAGAAGGCTTTAGCTGGAGCCGCAATATTAACACCACACAGAGCCTCCTACACACACACACACACAAACACACACACACACAGTAAGCAGGTTCCATCATTAAAGCCTCCCGCTCTCAAGGGACGGAAATCTAGGAACTTCATCAAATCACCAAAACCACCACCACAACCACCATCATTGTCACTGCGATCATCACAGTCATCATCATCGTTACCATCATCATCATCATTATCATTGCCACCACCAGCGCCATCATCATCATCATCATCATCATCATCATCATCATCATCATCATCATCACCACCACCACCACCACCACCACCACCATCAACATCATACCGTCTTCGTCACAGAAACTGTTCCTAATCGCTTCATAAATGAGTTTTTCTTAACATGAAGATAAAATGGTCCATCATTGGAAAGATGAAACAAAGACATCATAACAAAGTGGTACCTTATACACAAGCACAAAATGAAAATAATAATTAAAAAATAAATGAACAATGTACAAAAGTGTTCATTACTCGGTACATCCTCGCCGAAAGTAGCTCATTATCTATTACTTTGGGCCGAAATGTACCCACAATTATCAGGCTTAACCTATTCAGTACGATGGCCTCTTGTGCAAGTTATTATTGCTCTGTTCACTAATTTGAACTAAAATTATCATCTCTCCTATTCCTGCTATCGGTACATTATTGCCTCCACCAACGCCCGTGGGCGGAGGTTATGTTACCACGTGTCTGTTTGTCTGTCCGTCCACAAAGTATCTCGGAGAGTTACACCCGAATCTGGTAGGGCAGCCCACTGGCCAAGGAAAAGCTGATTAGATTTTGAGGTGGATCCGGATGCAGATCCAGGTACAGGATTGCTTTTCTAATTTTTCCTGTTATTTTTTTTTTTTTTAGACACATTGTAGTTATTTCTAAAACCATCGCTGATGATTTTTCTCTGATAAGAAGCTGATTCAGTCGAGCTTTTGTTCATGGCACAGCTGAAAACTACAGCCTGATTTTTAAAGGTTTGGTGACAATGGCGTTGGCGGAGGTATGCGCTCTCTAACTGCTTTATGAAAAATGATGAATATTTGGACCAAAGTCAGCTGGAAGAAGAAGAAGAAGAAGAGGAGGAGAGGGAGGAGGAAGAGGAATAATGGAAGAAGAAGAAGAAGAAGAGGAGGAGGAGGAGGAGGAGGAGGAGGAGGAGGGAGGGAGAGAGAGAGAGAGAGAGAGGAACCACTTCCACCTGCCAGGCCTTGGATACTGCCGTCTCCTGTGGCTCTGATTTGTCTTAGTTACTCCTGTGGCAGTCGGTGAGTCTCAGGTGTGTTCAGACTAAATCACAGAATACATACACACATTTTCACCCATCCTAACTTTTCACCTTTCGTACCTACCTATCGTTTCACTTTTCCGACCTGCCTACGTACCTTTTCACCTTTCCTACCTACCTTCCCACCCACCTTTCCTACCTACCACCTTTCCTGCCTACCTACCTTTTCACCTTTCCAGTCACCTACCTATATTTTCACCTCTCATACCTGCCTACCTACCTACCTACCTGCCTACCTACCTACCTACCTACCTACCTACTTACCTACCTTTTCACCCTCTTCGACTACTTTCTTTCCTACAGTCTCGACCTCATCATCTTCTCTTATACCTTTTCTTTCTGTTGCACTCTTCCTTCTTCTGTGTTTCTTTCCCCACCTTTCCATTATCTTTTTACATTCCAAATTACTGTTTCCATCCTTCTCTCCCCTCTTTCTACCAGTTTCTTCCTTCATACATCTTTTTTTACGCCCTTTCACTCCCTTCCTCTCCATTTCTTCATCATCTCCTACCCTCTGTTTCTTCTGCCTGGCTTCATCCTTCTTTTTTTTAACTTCTTCCTTACTTTCTCTACTTCTCCTCTCTCTTATGTCAATCTCAGTCTCCTTCCTCACTTCCTCTTCCCTCTCCCTCCCTCTCCCCTATTCTCTCTCTCTCTCTCTCTCTCTCTCTCCTTCCTGCATTTCTGTCTTCATTGCGTATAACTTGTCCTTACAATGTATTTTTCCTCATAATTCTTTCTATTTCTAACTACCTTCTTCTCTCTCTCTCTCTCTCTCTCCAACCAAATCTCCTCGCCTTCAAAAATTCATTCACCAACATTTGGAGTCGCAGCCTTTTCATCCCGTCTTTGGAGTAACTGGTTTTTCCTTTCCATCTTTGCTGTCCTTACATCCACTCCTCTTACTACCCTATTTCACCTACCTGTCACTTACTTTCTCTTGCCTTTTTAACCAGTCCCTTTATACTTACCGGTACCTTTCTTCCACTTTTTTTTACCTTTATACCATTTTCTACCTCCCTGTCTTGAACATCAGTCTACTAAATCTCTCCTCCCTCTCTCCCTTCCTCCATCTCTCCCTCTCATGTCTGCTCCCTACCCTTAACCTAACTTTTTCACCTTTTAAAGTTCACTCAGGGACGTTCTCTTGAGTAGCGACCTTTGCCCACCTTCAGCAAGCGGTGGTGACCTTTGCTGGCCTTAAACTTTTTCATCTCCCTGTGTGTCCTTCTTGGCTCCTCTATAGTGACTTAGTGTCCTTTTTCTTTTTTTTTTTCTTTTTTTAAGCAGATTTTTACTTGCCCATCTTACGTGTAAACTAGGTTCTTGACTCTCTCTCTCTCTCTCTCTCTCTCCAACCTCCAGCTCTTCCCGCCTTTCCTCGTCTTCCATCCACATCTCATCTCCCATCATCTCACCGCTTTTTTTCTCTACCTATTCTCTCCGCCTTCTTCTTCTCCGTTTATATCTACTTTCCTATCCAGTATACCCAGTCTACTCTTGCAGTGCCACTCAACATTTTTCAAGAAGCAACTTATTCGCCGACCTTACCCCCGGACGCTAAAGTGGTGAATTTAGTCCACTTCACATGCACACTTAATGAGGCAAAAAAGTTGTAAGTGGAAGTTGGATTTCGGTGCAAGAATATATTAAGCCATTCTTTACCATATATATATTTAGTTTATTTTACCTTGACTACCTCCTGACGATTTTAAACAGCTAAAGAGAGACACACCTGACAATAAAGATAACCAGATTTACTTCGATTATTATTATTTATTTTCGCTTCTGTTGGACGATTTTATTCAGAAGGAAAGGTATCGCTAAAGATTAGAGGGATTGTGAAAAACTGTGAAAAACTCTGGGACTCCAAAGACGATTTATACATATGTCATTCCCATTACCACTGAGCCATTTTATCCAACAAAGGAAGGGCACCTGTTAATGAGGTGAGAGGGAGCAACCACCCTTAGCCTCTTCAGTCCGAGTGTTTACTAATCATCCTTACTACCTTCATGTGGCTTTATTCAGCTAAGGAGAGACTTTTTGAATGGAGGGGCGGAGTGATACAGCCTTTATTTACCCCTTTACTACCAGAGCTATATCGGTCGCTGAATAAAATCGTCTGAAGATGGCAAGAATAAAATAATGAATAAAATGTCACTATATTGAAGACGTTAACTTTTTCCTCCAGTAATGAACCATAGGAGGAAAATACAAACTCCTTCCGTCACCATTTTTTTTTTTTTTTTCATTTTTCGGTCAATATGTAAAGTAAGAAGGCGTTTTAATCTCCCTCCCGTGGTAGGTTTTCCTGAACATAAATATAAACTTGTCTGATGTTACGCAAAATGAAATACAAAGGTCTTCGTTCGCGACCACAGCATTAAGAATTACCAGACTGAAAAACAATCGTGAATATCTGTTCTTTCTTTACAGCCTGAGTGACATGACATCCAGTAAAAAAAAAAAAAAAAAAAATCTCACGCTACCTGAAATAAATAAACGAAAAATATATATATATATATATATAAATAAAAAAACTCCGCGTTCGAGGCCACAGCATTAAGAATAACCAGAATGATAAAGGACCGTGAAATTCTCTTCTTTCTTTACAGCCTGATTGACATGAGATGCATTAATAAAACCGTCTGACGCTACTTGAAATAAAAACATAAATAACTACAATGGCACTCAATACAGCGCATACCTCCGCCAATGCCCAACATGCAGTTCCTTTTAATTCAATCGTCTAATCCAATATCAAACTCATAACCCTGTAAGTTGTAACACCATAATTTTAAACTACCAAATATGCCTGATTTTTTTCATCAAGATCCATGCAATATTCACTAACAAATTTACGAAAATGTCGGAAAAAAAAAAAAAAACTATCTCGCGGTGTTAAAGTGGGAAAAAAAAAAAAAATCCTGGATCCGCACCAAAATTAAAGGAATCTAATTTGGGCCAAGGCCCATTCTTCTACCAAGTTTCGTGGAAATCCGTCCAGTAGCTTTTGTGTAATCTTGCTTACAAACCAACCAACAAACAAACAAACAAACGGACACGGGTGAAAACATAACCTATTTGGCGGAGCATTCGCCCGAGGAGACCAAAGCATTAAGAATTTCCAGACTGAAGACCAGCGTAGAATTCTTGACGTGCCGAGTGACACGCAGCGGTGGTTTCTTGCTGAATCCTATCATCAAGCTTTAACCAAAATAAAGTATAAGGTTCGCAGTTGGCAGCCACGGCATTAACCCTTCACGCCCGGGACTTGTGTCTTCTTTTATACTTGTTTTCTCCAGACGAATTTATTTAGTTTACGAGAAAAGGCTGGTGGTGTTGGGGTTAATGAGGGCTGTAGTGAACCCCTTCATTTCGAAAAGTCTATTTAAGGTCAATAAAATCATCTGGAAATGGCAGGTATAAATCAACAAACAGGTAACTGGATTGAGAGAGTTCATAATTACCAGAGTGAAAGGTATTCGTGAATTTTTGGCTATCTCTACAGTCGAACTGAAATGTTGCCCTAAACATATGATAACTGGAAAGGACCCAAAGAACGCATACCTTCGCCAACGCAAATATATATAATATATAAATCACCTTCCGTCCAACGTCGCTGGTCTTAGTGTGCTTAGTTTAACAATCGTAGAGAGAGAGTACCTCCCATAACGCCAATAAAATTTATAATTTTTCCTGAATCTTGGTCTGGATCCACCTTAAAACCTAGTCATCTCCTCCTTGACCCAGTACCCACCTATCCGCTAAATTTCACTACAATCTGATAACAACTTGAGATACCTTGAGCACAAACAAACAAACAAACACGGAAGAATGCACAACCCCCTAATTTCGTAGCCGGAGGTAATCAAATCGTCTGACGTCGGTAGGAATAAGTTACAATTAGCGTCGTCCGCAGCCGCAACAGCAATTGTTACTGGAATTAAAGGTGTCCGAGATTTTTAAGTTTTCTTTTTCTTTCTTTCTTTTTCAATCAGACTGTCCTCCTTCTGTGAGCCGAATAATATCGTCTGACGTCAGCAGGAACTAGAAAGCACCCACAGAGCGTATACCTCCGCCAGCTCCGATGATATTTACGATTTACTGCAACTCCTCTTTCCTACCGAACGATCACTTTTGCGGTTTCACCCAGTTAATTCTACGGTCCTAGTCTGCCCTGTTATACAATCTCAAAGGGTGCATACCTCTGCCAACGCCAATAAAATTTAAGGTTTACAGCGTCTGGTTCCGGATTCATCACAGAATCTACTGAACTTTTCCTTGACCCGTTACCCACCTGTTCATCAGATTTCATTAATATCTGACAACTTTTTTAGAGACCCTGTACTCAAATTGAAACAGGTGAATACAGAACCCCCATCCAATTTCGGTGGCGGAGGTAATAAAGCAAAATTTCGCAGTTGGCCAGTAATGCATCAAACATTACCACTGGGAAAAATGCGCGTGGATCCCCCGGCCGCCTGAGTGACAAGTGAGACGAAATGATACGGTGGGTGTCTCTGAGTTGGTGAGAGAGAGAGAGAGAGAGAGAGAGAGAGAGAGAGAGAAGGGGGGGGAGTGCTCTGACGTCAACCTGAATTAAATGAAAACGTTTGACCTTCTCAGCTAGAAAGGAACATAGTGGTATAGTGGTTAGAACACCCCAGTCGAGCCCCCTTCATAGGTGCGATACCTAACAGCTACCTTCCCTTAAATGGACTGGATTATGATATCCTAGCCTCGGACCCCTACACCTCGACGGGGGTAAAATGAGGGTTGGTTGCTTTTGCCTCCCCAACCACAGCATTAGTAGTAGTAGTAGCAGTAGTTGGTGTTGTTGTTGTAACTCCAGGTTCATATGGATGTAAACACAGTAGACTGCAAGCTTAAGCTGACCCCCTCTTGCAATCCAAAATCCCCTTTTCAGGGGATAGGAAGGGAGCTGAGAGGCGTCTGCATAACCAGGCAGCGGAGCCTTCCAGCTGTGTCACCGCACCGCGTGATGGCACCCCTCTCCAGAACCAACCACATCATTAACACAACGAGTCGGATATTAGTTTATTCTTGCCTCCTCCTTACAATTTTACTCATTTTAAGGTAGGCTTCTTGTAGTGAAGGAGTCAGTGCAAGCTGTGTTTAATCCCCCTTACTTCGAAAAGTCTCCCCCAAAATAAATAAAATCGACTGGAGGTAGAAAAAATGAAATAAATACTTTTACCTCTCGGATACCTAAGTGACGAGTGAATAGCTATGCTACGATAGGTTTATATGAGCAGAATAAAATCGTCTGATGTGGGCCTAACTATACTGTACACATTCGCAGCCAACCATCAATCCTTCCACTACGCCTCTTTGATATTTATTCTAGCTGCTTCCCAGACGGTTTTACCCACCTTAGGAGACACATCAGTTACGTCATAGTTATATGTTAATATGATGCCTATATGAAATCTCACCAGTTCGGAAAGTCTCCCCCCAGCTACATACAATCGTGTAGAGATGGCAAGACTAAAACTGAAAACATGGCCCTGGACTGAAGGTTTTAAACATTACCAGAGTGAAAAAACTAATTAAAAAAATAAACAAATACAAATAAAACTGTGTGTCTACGTCTTCATTACCTTTTCAAGCTGAGGTAACTTTTTTCTGACCCACACACAATCTTCTGTCTTTGCCTGGAATAAAAACAAAGTGTGGTAGTTGGTAAAAGGATAATAATAGGGAAGGTAACTCCAGTACCCCATTGTTTTTCCCTTCCCTGAATGTAATCGTCTTGTGATAATGAAAATAACACACACACACACACACACACACACACACACACACACACACACACACACACACACACACACACACACACCAAATTACCCAAGAGAAAGACCTACGTATAATCCCCGTATACTCGCAGAGCCCAGGTGACACTTCCTCTCTCCACCTCCACGCTGATAGGCTAATAACACACTCCGCCCCTCACCGAACTAAAATTACAGCTGCCGCGGTTAAGTCGCAAGCACTCGGAATTACGGGGGGCGAAATATGCGCGGGTGATTTTCTGTTAGTGCGGCGCTGACTGACATGTAATAGGAGATGCTACCTTTCTCGCTGATATTTGGCGACATTCTGGCCTGATACATTATGGACCCGACGAAAAACTCTGACTTTAGTGAATGCTTCGTTTGTTTCTCTGCCTCCCCTTTTCTTTCTGTCTCCTTTATGTGTCTGTGTTTTTCCTTCTGTCTATCCGTCTGGTTGTGTGATCTCTCTTTTGTCTGTCTGCCTGTCTGTCTGCTCTCTACCTTTTTGTTCATCTGTCTGTCTGTCTGTCTCTCTCTCTCTAGCTGTGTGTGTGTGTGTGTGTGTGTGTATGTTTGTGTGTGTGTGTGTGTGTGTGTGTGTGTGTGTGTGTGTGTGTGTGTGTGTGTGTGTGTGTGTGTGTGTGTGATAGAATACGTATGTCATGCACTTATTTTTTTTACACACAATTTCGAACGGCAGAATGAAGTGTAATTGGGTGTGTGTCCCAGTTTGTCAAGTCATCTGACGACAGTTCTCTTATTTGTGTTTTTAGTTCTCTCCTGTTTTCCGGATCGTACCTGTCTCTCTTTTCAAAATAGTGGGATGATATTGATGACGACTATGATGATGATGATGATGATGATGATGATGATGACCCATTCATCCATACACATAAATGAATACACACAATCATCCACTCTGAAACACACACACACGCACACACACACAACCCCCACACAATCTCCCCCTCTCTCCCCCACACACACACACTCCCAGCTCCCCCCACACACACACTTTCTCCAATGTACGTAAACTCACCTGTGGCCAGACTAATTAGCAAACCAGGTGAGAAGCTACGACGGACCGGGGGAAAGAAGGCCCTAAAATAGAGTTTATCGGCGGTGGATCTCTCTTATGCCTTCTTATAGAGCAAACTTTGTCCATTGAAAAGAGAGGCGGGCCGAATTAAAGAGAGATGGGCCGGGAGGTTGGGAAGGGTGCTAATTTGGGGGAGATATAGAGGGGGAGAGGAGGTGAGAAGAGGGGAGGTGGTGTGGGGGGACGGGGAGAGAGGAGGGGGGGGTAAAGTTGGATGGGAGTAGGGGTTGAAGTGGGGAGGTGGTGGAAGGAGAGGGATGAAGATGGAGGGGAGAAGAGGGATGAAAGGGGAAGCAGTTCAGATTAAAGAGAGATGAGATGGGGGGATGGGGAAGGAGTGTTAATTTGGGGAATATATAGAGACTGAGAGAGAGAGGGGGAAGGGAGGTGGAGCAGGGGAAGAAGGGGAGAGGAGAATGGGGGAGGGGAGGAGAGAGAAGGGGGAGGGATGGAGAAGGTTTGTTAATTAGGGAAAATACAGAGATAGGGAGAAAAGGGAGATGGGAGGGGAGAAGAGGGAGATGGGAGGGGAGAAGTGGGAGAGGGGCGGGAGTAGGGGAAGGGGGGAAGAGATGTAGAGGAGGGAAGAGGTCAGAGGGGGAAGGGAGGAGTGGGATGGAGGGAGGGGGGTCAGAGTGGGAGGGGAGAGGTGGGGTGGAGGGGAAGCGGGAGAGGGGGATATATTGAGTTAGGGAATGGGGAGGACCTTAATTTGGGGAGATCTAGAAAGGAGAAGGGTTAGGGGAGAGGGAAGAGGTGGAGAAAGGGAGCTGGAAGGAGGAGTGAAAGGAAGAGTGGAGAACTGGGGTGGGTGGAAGAGATGATGGTGTTAATTTGGGAAGATTTAGAGACGAGGAGAAGGGGAGGAGAGATGGACATTACGTGCCTAGAAGGAACGTAAGAGGAGATGGAAGAGGTAGAGGGAAGAAGAAAGAGACAGCGTGAGGAGGTAAGGAGGGACAAGAGGTGAGGGGCAACGTGTGGGGAAGTAAGATCATGTGTGGACAATGGCAAGTGTGAGGTACATGAACGAGAGGGGTCCTGGCAAGTATCAAACATTTAAATGTGTTCACTACAAAGAAAGAGTATCATCTGACAGTCTGATTTTTACTTGGATAATATGCCGAACTTCTTTTACAGCAAGGAAATTACTATCTGAGCTACTCTTTAACACACTCCATACTAGGATTTGTCTTAAGTAAGCAAAATTACCTGTTTTTGTCCTGAATAAAAAGGGAAAACAAACTAAACCTAATTAAATCTATGGGTTTTGGTCCCCTCGTTTCACTCCCTTTGCCCTATGACGTCATTTACGCATTGTTCTTGCTATCTCCTAATGGTTTGACGAAGATCGGAAGAAATTTTTCAAACTGTGAAGATTCGTCCTAAGTAATAAGAATGATGTAAAAAAAAAAAAGCGTTTGAAGGGGCCCGTGAGTCTCGAAAACCATATGAAGATGAAGATAATGAAAATAAAAAGTTTCTATTCGTCATTCCTACTATACTATTTCCACCACCAGACACAGTATTCACCTCAAATGAGACCCTTCGTATTTAAAAGACTAGATGCACTTTTACTGACTCATTACTTACCACCTCTCTCTCTCTCTCTCTCTCTCTTTCTATGCGATGGCGTGTTTTGTGTAGCACTGACAGAGAGAGAGAGAGAGAGAGAGAGAGAGAGAGAGAGAGAGAGAGAGAGAGAGAGAGAGAGATGGAAGGTAATATCGAGTTCTCACCTCCCCGTGCTGTAATTACTCTCTCTCCCAGGTAATTACTTTGTTGTCCAGGTAAACACAGGTATCCGCGTCCGTCCGTCACTCTGTCTCTTTGGTGTAATGCAGCTTGATCTTTCTTGCGGGCTCTTACACACACACACACACACACACACACACACACACACACACACACACACACACATAATATACATACATACGTACATACATACATACAGAGAGAGAGAGAGAGAGAGGTATACCCAACAACCATTAAAACCATAAAACAAAGACAACATACACAGAAAAACGATAAACAACCAAAAGTATTAACCACAGGAAGAAAAACATAAAAAGGAAAAAAAACTCACCAAATAAACTTACTACAAACAGGACAACATTTTAGGCAAAAAAGAAACTGACAGGCAAACAAACGATGCAAACAAAGCAAGATCAAACCAAACAAATACAAAGCAAAAAACACTGCAAATACATACGAATACAAACATAACCACAAAACCAAACAAGTATATAAACACGTAAACGCAATATCTCGAAGCAAAACCAAAAAAGCAGATTAAAAAAAAAAAAACGAAAATCATGAGGCATAAATTAACAAACAAGTATAAGAAAACGAGATACAAAGAAAAAACGGAGACTCAGACATCACCAAAAAGTAAACAAACATTAAAACAAACAAGTAAATCAACAAACAATTCAACCAAGGGATAAAAACACAAAGCACACAAAACAAACACGTAAACAAACACGGGTCAAGAACACAAACACAAGCAACATGTAGAGCAAAGGCCAAAGGAAGGCAGGAGGAAGAGGACGTGAAAGGAATCAATATTTGACCTGGCGATACTGTTTACACGTGTGGCCTGGGGGGGATGGGGGAGGTGATGAAGTGGGGGGAAAGGGGGGAGAGAGAGATGCGAGGGAAGAAGAGAGGTGGTGATGAACGAAAAGGGGTCAGGAGAGAGAGAGAGAGAGAGAACACCGACACATGTAAAGAAGAGGCCATCAGAATCAAGTGCAGTAAGTCCTTTTTTTATGTCCCTTTTTTACATTCGTTTTTTTATGTAACCTCCATGGTACACTGGAGAAAACCACCCACTGAAGGTCCATTGTTTCCTGTAAAGCTGATCTGCTTCTTTCCCCAGTTTACAATACCAACTGTAAATGTATGGGGCTGACGAGGAGCCTATACATAAGGTGGCGCTGTGCAGCTGGGGTGAGGCAGCTGCGGCGTCCATCATGGAGTCAAACGTTATATTTTTCAGCACCCTGGTCCGCCTCTGGTGAGGAGCGGTCTACCACATAGGGGAGTTATATTCCTGCACTATGCGGGAATTGTACTGCACCTGTAGGATGGCCCCACAAACGTTTAATTACCTGTAGTTGACGGGTCTGGTTGAACACGCAAACTGGGGTTAAACAACAACACCAGAAACAAATGTATGGAGAATTAGTAACAATTTGGAACATACCCCTACCTTATAATGGGGTCAGCCTGTACGACACAACATGCAGAGGCCTACCACCGCCTTAAGTATACTGTGGGCTGAAAAAAGAAATAAATAAAGGAAAGGAAATCATGAGCTTTAGACAGAAGCTTGAAAGGTGGTTCGTACCGCAGGTTTAATCAGTGGTGGGGCCTGATTAAGTGTTTACAGGGACTATCTAAAGCCGACGTCACTTCATCTCTACTTCTCCAGAATGAGTGTGTAGGCTTCTAATGACAGAGCTAAGGTGGAAACTCACCCCGAAAACAGCATAATAAAATGACGGTAAATGAACCACACAGATCACCAGAACTACCACAAGAACAACCAAGACTCTCCCCCAGCTAGGCTATCTGTTAGCAAGAGTGAAGTCTAAATCTTCCTGCCAGCACTGGATATCAACAGAGCCATGAGGTCAGACAGATAATCTCACACTCCCGTCGATGTTCACAGGAACTTGCTTCCTACTTTAACAGCTATATTCCAAAACTGAATTTGTGACTGAGGTATTGCCATAGTTATAGAAGGATGCTTGTGTTGTTAATGTGCTAAAATAATACACACTAATGACCAGTTTCACTTCTCCCATTACTAGCTGAACGATTCCGGAAATCTGAACACATCATCTTACTGGCTATTACCACAAACATAGTTCGGGTTCACAAAGCACAAATCATTCCCTGATGCTATTTCTACCGCAATGGAAATCCAGTGTCCAACATGACAAAAGTGATGAAATACGACTAACTGCACCGGACACAGCTGGAAAGTTCGACGGCGAATGGCACGGTGGCTTCCTATCCAGAATACGGAGTCGCCTTCACGGGAACCTTTATGCACTTCCAAAAAGCTGTGCAGAAAACATACTTCTCTGTGGTGCTGAGTGAGAAGGAGTCCAAATACCACCTTCAGGGTTGGGTGTCCCTCAGGCCAGCGTATTTGACTCACTTCAGCGGAGAAGTTGTTCATGCTGAGCCTGTGCAGCGAGGCAATAGTGCAGACTGGTTGCAGTGTCTCACTCTTTCTGCTTCTCAATAGGGACAACATGGTGTTTCACATTTGCTCCAGAATGGGGCCGTTTTTAACAATGCGAGTAGAAAATAAGTGACTGAGGCGAGGAAAACTAACTACTACAAATGAATGGTCATAGTCTACAGGAAACGAACATGGATATTCTTGGTGTACAGGTCTAGTCATAACTGAATTTCAGTACCTACATTCGGGATCTGGCAAACGAGCTTCACATGAAGTGGCTGCAGTGAAATAAGTGTACCTCGAAACACCTGGCCGGGCCCAACAACTTGTCTGGAGTTATAGGGCTCCTGAATTTGGTCAGGACTGATGTGTACGTACCTAGCTTGGTCTGATGCAGCCTGGAGATTCCTCCCTCTCCTAGACAAAGTTCATGCACTAAAGTCGGTTTGTTTTCATCTGAGGGAACCAGGTCGTTCTCACAAGTTAAATACTATATCGTGGTTTCATGAAATTCGATGAGCTTTAGCTATTAGGTGAGTGTGTCTCCTTAAAAACTGATCAAATTTTCCCCACCAACTAAGATGAAAGGAGTTGTGGATCTTTATTAGATTAAACAAGCTGTAACGACCAGACTAATCTCACAGATAACAAGACCAGTGCCAACAGCAAGGGGGGCAGCAACAGAAGGGCCGTGGCAGAACAATGTTGTTAAAAGCTCAGTAGGCAAAGGAAGTTTCAGCTGCCACCACTGAATCAACATGAGCCACGGAGGGCCTGCCACACTACAACAGAGCAGCAGCGACAACTACCGCAGCCCTGGAGGCCCAACGAACCTACATGACTCAGTACAGGGCAGCTTTATAAAGGTTGGTCCATACAGCCTATTACACAACACGGTACTCAAGTGTTGCGGGACGGCTCAGCCAGTGTTACTAGCACCTACTCTGCATCATTTTCTACTTCCAATAATTCTTTTTTGTGCCTTACACTGTCTGCTTTTTGCGTCCACTGATTATGTGGTTGATTTTTAATTTTGTGACAAAGACAGTTTCACTTCTAAGAAGAGCATGAAATTGCAAAGCACAATATAAGAATCATCGTGTTGAAAGATATGCATGCATGTAAAATTGCTTCATCACTAAAGATATATCACCATTTCATTTTCATGTAAATAGCTCTATCAAGTATGTATACTCCACTGTAACTTTAGGTATTAAATTTTAAAGTTAGTTTTGTTGCAATAACACTCCTTTGACCTACATGTAATTATTATGCAAGTATTATGCTGCACAACAACTCGGTAAATACGGAGAGATGACGCAAGAGAGGAAAAACACACAAGAGATAATGAAAGAGGAGGGAGATTGTACTGATGAGATATATAAGAGGAGAGAGGAAGATGTGAGAGAAGTGTATGGAGAGTAGGTAAGGGGGACGAGAGGAAAGATGAGACGTGTGAGAAGAGAGGAGGAAAATGAGGGAGGAGAAAAAAAAGAAAAAAAGAATAAGGTTATGAACACGGTAGGAGAAAAGTCAGGAGATTGGGGAGGGAACTGACAGTGGAGGGAGGAGAGAAACTGGAGAGGAAGAAGGGAGAGAGACTGTAAGAAGGCAGATAAGAGTAAGGATGAAAAATTGAGAGGCACAAAAGAAGATAAGGAGATATGGTGACAGATAAAGGACAAACAAGGGAGTGAGGCAACAAGGAGAGAAATGAGAGAATTGAGAGAAACGGGAGAGAAGAAGAAAGACTTGAGAGGAAAGAAAAAGAAAAGACAGAAGGAGAATGGGAGAGGCGAATCAGGAGAGGAGAGGGAGGAGAGGTGGAGAAGTGAGAAGGGAAATAAGAGAGAGAGAGTAGAGTAGAGGAGAGAAGAGGAGAGCGCGTCACACGTCAAGACACTTTTGAACTTGTTACTGTGAGAGGAAACTGAGGAGTGGGGGGAGGCACGAAGGGAGAGGAGGAGGAGGAGGAAAATGATGATGATGATGAGGAGGAAAAGGATGGAAGGGATTGAAGAAAGGGAAGGTGGAGAATAAGAAGAAGAAGTAAAAGAAGGGAGAGGGAGGGAGGGCAGAATGAAAAGTGTGAGAAAGCTGGGAAAGGAAAGGGTGGGGGAGAGGGAGGGAAGAGAGTGGTAGGGATGGAAGTGAGCTGGAGGGATGGTTTCGTGGGGAGGAAGGAGGAGAAGTGGTGGGGAGGAGAGGAGGGGAGGAGGAGCAGGAGGAGAGGAATGTGCTGGAGTGAAAAGGAACGGTGGGAGGGGTAGGGTGGGGGGAAAGAAGGGAGGGAGGGCCAGGGGGGGGAGAGGAAATGGAAGGAGGGGTAGGGTGGAGGAGAGGGAAGAAAAGAGAAGTAGGGTGGGGGAGAGAGAAGAGAGGAAGGGATAGGGTGGGGGAGAGGAAAGGGAAAGAGGGGTAGGGTGGGGGAGAGGGAGGGGTAGGGTGGGGGAGAGGGAAGGGAGGGAGAAGTAGGGTGGGGGAGAGGGAAGGGAGGGAGAAGTAGTGTGGGGAAGAGGAAAGGAAGGGAGGGGGTGAGGGGTGGGGTGAGAGAGGGGGAAGGGAGGGAGGGGTAGGGTGGCGGAGAGGGAAGGAAGGGAGGGGTAGGGTGGCGGAGAGGGAAGGAAGGGAAGGGGGGGAGGGGTAAGGTGAGGGAAGAGGGAAGTGAGGACTAGGAAGTGGGAAGAAATGGGGTGTGGGTGTAGGAGGCGCCCGGAAGAAGGGGAGGGATGCTGGGGTGAGGAGGAAGAGAGTGGGGAAACAGGATGAGGGAGGGGTGGTGAGTTGGGAGAGAGAGAGAGAGAGAGAATATTGGGAGAGTGGAGAAAGAAAATACGCTGTCACCTACCACCAGACTAAGCCAAGCTCTTTAATACCTCCTCTCTCTCTCTCTCTCTCTCTCTCTCAAGTCGATCGTCTACTCATTTCTGAAGATTGTCTCTATTAATTTTACATTTTTTTTAACTTTTTTTTTTTTATACCTTATCTTTATATTCGTTTTTATTCATGATTTCCAGTTTTCTCAGACAACTATAACTACTATAACCCACAACCAGTCACTACCACTTCCACCACCACCACCACCACCACCAATCACGACCATCCACAACCACTCCCACCACCACCATTACTACCAGCAACTACCTCCCACCCACAACCGCCGACACCACCGGCGACACCACCACCACCACCACCACCACCACCATCCACATATGTCACCACCACCATTACCACAGTTCAACCCACCACCACCATCACTACTTTTATCCACGTCTGCCTTCCACAACCACAACTTCCACCACTGTCACCACGACCACCACCTCCATCACCACCACCATTCACAACCACAACCACCATCACACCACCCACAACCACAACCACCACTACCAAAATCACCACCAACAAAATCACTTCCACCACCGCCCACAACCACCTACAACCACAACCACCATCACCACCACCCACAACCACAACCACCACTACTAAAATCACCACCAACAAAATCACTTCCACCACCGCCCACAACCACAACTACAACCATCAGAACCACTGTCACACCCACCATCACCAACCATAACTATTATCAAACCATAACCACCGCCACCCATAATCACCACCACAACCACAACCACTACAATAACCACCATCACCCACAACCACCACCAACAAATATACCACCACCACCATCCACAACCACAGCCACCACCCACAACCACAACCACCATTCACAACCACCACTACTTACAGCCACCACCACCACTCACAACCACCGCTACCTACAGCCACCACCACCACTCACAACCACCATAACCACCATCACTACCACCTCCACCACTCACAACCACCATAACCACCATCACCACCACTCACAACCACCATAACCACCATCACCACCACTCACAAAGACTTCCACCACTACTTCCACAATCACCAGAACCAAGACCACCACCTTCTCCACTACCACAGCCACCGACAACCAGCACCACCACCACCCACAACCAACACCACCACCACCACCAACACCACCACCACCACCACATCCACCAACACCACCACATCCACCAACACCACCAACCACAACCACGAACACGACCCACAACCAACACCCCTATAACCACCACCATCACCACCCACAACCACCATCCTCAAATACAACCATTACTCACACCAACATCTACAATCACCACCGCCACCACCACTACCATTAGCCACAAAAACAATCACCACGCCAAACCGTAATAACCACAACGACAACCACAACCACACCAACCACAACTATCCACAACCACAGTCTTAAACCCCACCCAAATTTCTTGCTTTTACCAAACAGACAGGAAGTTTGCTGGGATGAGACGGTGGGTTGGGTGGGATGGGTATATGGCATGATGGGTGGGTGGGAGTGTGAAAGGGTGGATGGGAGTGACTGGGTGGGGTGGGGTGGGGTGGAAGTGCGTAAAAGTGGAGTGGGAGTGATAGGGTGGGGTGGGAGTGGGACAAGTGTAGGTGCAAGGGATGTTGGGTGGGAGTGTGAAAAGGTGGGATGGGTTTGGAATGGGTTTAAGTGGAGTTAAAAAATATGGGATGGAGTGGACATAGAACAGATGGGGTGGAGTGAAGATAGATGGAGTGGAGCGGTTTAACTAGATGGGATGGGAGTGGTGTGGGTGGGATGGGAGTGAGTCGGATGGGAATAGAGTAGGTGGATGGGATTAGGACAGAGTGGGTAGGATGGGAGTGGATGGTATAGAAACAAAGCAGGTGGAGCGAGGGTACAGGAGGTGGGACACGACGATTATGGAGTGGGTACAGTGGAAGTGGGTGGGATGGAGGTACATTGGGTGGAGGGTGACTCGAGTACGTGAAAACAAGTGAGAAGGTAGCTGTTGGGATAGAAGGAATACTACTGTGGGTGGGGTGGAAGTTGGTGGAAAGGATTATGGGTGGGATGGAAGTGGGTGGAAAGGAAATAAGAGTAGGTGGAGATCATAGTAGTACTGGGTGGGTCTGAAGAACAGTGGGTGGGATGGGAGTGGGTGGAATGGTAATCCAGAGTGAGTGGGAGAACAGGGAACTGTAGTTGGTGGGTAGAAGTGGGTGGAGAGGTGACCCAGTAAGTGCGACTGCAGTAGTGGGAGGGATGGAAACAACGATGGGTGGGGTGGGAGTGGTTGAAATGGGAATAGAATGGGTGGAAACAAGTGGGAATACGTGAGATGGCAATGGGTGGAATCGTAGTAGTGGTGCGTCGAACAGAAACAACAATAGGTAGCGTGAGGCTGGGTGCGAACGACTGGATAGGAAGGATCGAGAGAGAAAGACAGGGGAGGACAGGAGGGAAGAGGAGAGGAGAGGCGAGAGACTGCCTTTAAGTCCGAGCTCCGCCCACTCCGGCCCACTGCGCACCCGGCCCGCGCATGCCCCGCCCCCAGCCCAGCCCTCGACCCCGCCCACACCAGCTGAGCTCACGAGTTATGCTGGTCGCTGGCTTATCCAAAACTCCCAAGACTTGCGAGGGAAAAGATTAAAGGGGGCGAATTACGGAAGGAGGAGAATGGGAAGAGGAGAAGGAAGGAAGGGAAGAGAGGTGAGGATGGGGAGAGATAGAGGGTGGAGGAATAGGAGGGAGGGAATGGGGAGGAGAGATGAGAGAATGGCGAGGTGGAAGGGAAGGAAAAGGGGTGGTTGGAAGAGAAAAATAGGAAGGATGAAGGGGGTACAAAGCAAATGCAGGTAACAGTAGGCCTATTCTATTCCTAAGTTATTTGCTGATATAAACTAAAAATAGTAGTAAAGTTCTAACCTGCATGTGTGAGAATAAGATAGAGAGGAGAATGACTCTCCCCACCCACCAATCCTTCCGGCATATCCTACAAGCCGGTAAGGGAAAAAATTGTGGAAGAACAAGCATGGATATTTTCAACGGAGAGAAACTAATTATTCTATCACTCATCCACTAAGAAAAAAGTAAAAAAAAAAAAAAAAATGCAGCCAAAATTAATCGAGCATCCTTCAATCAGCCTGTGTAAAAGAGAGGACGGGGAGAAACAGGAGAGAGTTGGTACTGTTGTCACCCCAGGAGCACTGAGAGGTGAATCCGGTGGGCTGGAGACTGTAGCTGCCCATCTTAAGCAGTCAATCATCCTCCTTGCAGAGAACAGAGAGGAGTTGAGGGACATCTGTATAGCCGAGCAGCGGAACTGGTGGATGGGATAGATGAAGAAACGAGAAAAAGGGAGATAAGGAGGAGAGGGGAAGAACTGGTGGAGAAGGTGATGGAATACTGGGAGAATATGAAAAGTTGAAGGAAGTAGAGCGGAGGGACAAGTGTATGGGGAGACAGAAGGCAGGAAGAAAAGGGAGAATGTAAAAAAAAAAAAAAAAAAAAAAAAAAAAAAAAAAAATAGACAGGCAAAGGAGAAAAAAAGAAAGAAAGAGGGCAGAATGGATCCGACAGGAGATTCGGTAGATGGGATGGGAGGAGAAACAGAAACGAGCAAGGAGGAGAGAGGACAGGCAAAGATATAAGAAGAGGGAGAGAAGAGGAGAAGAGAAGAGGAGGGGGAGAGGTGAGGAGTAAATAAAAGTGATGGAAGAAAAAAGGAGAATGGGAAAGAAAGAGGCTGAGAAAAGTTAAAGAGAACACAGAATGTAAGGAAAGGAAGGGAAAAGTAGATGGAGGAAAAACTGACAGAGAAGGAAGGAAAGGACAGAAGATACGAGAAGAAAATCATGCAAGCAAAGAAGGAAATATGAAAATGTAAGGGAAGACAAAAGTAACAAGACTGAGAAAGCAATAGAGAGAAATGATACAAGAAAAGATGAGAAGGAAAAGAGATACAAAAAGGTAAAAAAAAAAAAAAAGAAAAAGAAAGAAAGAGGGAGAAGGGAGAAGGTGCTGGAAGATGCAAGGACAGAAAGTTGGATGATGCGACGATGGAAGAGGGGAAAATGCTGAAAAAGGAGGGTGGTTCCAGAGATAAAATGGTATATCAGAAGAGACGAAAGACACACACACACACACACACAAAAATATATATATATATATATATATTTATATATATTTATATATATATATATATATATATTATAAAGAAATAGCAAATAGATGGAAACGACTATGAATAATATTTTGAACTACAAATTTTCGTCCCAACTCAGGTCATTATCGGGCACATTATTTGTCCTATATTGTCGGCATGGCACTAACAGTAAATATAAACGGATGTCATTCAGATTTAATTACTGAAAAATGAAAAAATTAAGTAAAACCAAAACCCCCAACTAATCTAAAATAAACTCTCCTCCCAGTTAGAAAGATCAAAGTGAAAGGCCAAGAACCATGCAGTATAGGCCCAAGTAACATATTCAAAGATACTTGGGTCTATACTAGAGGAGGGAGGAGGAAGAGGAGGAGGGGGGGGGAAGAAGGTGAAGCAGAAAGGAAGGGGAAGAACAGGAGGAGAAGGAAGACGGAAGAGGAGGAGCAATGAAAAGTGAGATATGAAAAAAAACAAAAAAAAAACAGCTATATCAGCAAGAGGACAGAGAAAAAGGAGAAAGGATGGAATAAGATAAAGGTGGATAAAGAAAAAAAAATGGTGGAGAAGAGAGATGCAAGGGAAGAAGATACTGTACCAGAGTTGGAAAAACATGTTTGGAGGGGGAATAATAGGAGAAGGAAACAGATAATGAATGACTGAAAGACGTGTTGTAGAGACAAAGTGTGTATGGATGTATGGATGTCAGAGAGAGAGAGAGAGAGAGAGAGAGAGAGAGAGAGAGAATAACTGGTCGAGATGGAGACAAGGATGGCTGACAAAAACGTAAACAACTATGGAGGGAAAATATGACTGTAAAACATGAAATCTGAAATTACTCAAGTAAATTCTTCCGTATGAGGTTTTCCTTGAACTGAATTATAACGCCTGTCAGTAAATAAGAACAATATATACTGTAAATTAGACATCATGACTGTAATGGAATTAGTGTTTTTTTTTTTTTTTCCAGATAGCGACTTATATTGCCTAAATAGCATGTAAGGGATTAATAATGTGGCATATGACAAAATAAATCGGCACGGAGAAGGTGCTTAGAGGTCTACTTTGCTGACGGTATTACGACTCCTGGGAAAGCAATATATAATTAAAGATCATAATTAATTTTACGGTACTTAATTCTACATTATAGTCCAATATTGCTAATTTCATTCTTTTTAGTTTACTTTTTTTTTTATTCTTCATTCCAGTCTAATTATCAAGTGATTGGCAGCTGTGTAAGTGAAGATTAACATGTAAACAATCAGTCAGATAAACAATACATTAAGGTTAACGCACTCTGTCTCCTATGACTCATTAACGATTGAATAAACTAATTTGGTGTTAATCACTAGGGAATTAAGTTGACCCGACCCTCAGACCGATAATGGGTACGGTTCTAATGCCTTCAGGGTCCTGTGTCTCACCTTCAATTAAATAATACCGTGTTGTGTAGCAGCAAAGAAAATAAAGTGCTGCAGTTGACGCATCCATGAGAGAGCTAAGAAACTGACCATGATACCTGCATTTCAAGACAGGTTTTGATTATGATACCTGGAGTTCTGAACGTTTATGAAAATGATACCTAGAGCTCAGAAACGTTTATGAAAATGATACATGGAGTTCAACAAAGTTTTTGATTATGATACTGGAATTCAAAAAGTTACTGAATATGAAAAGTTGCGTTCAAGAATGTTTAAGCATGATACCTAGTGTTCACGTAAATTTATGAATATGGTACCTGAGCATCAAAAACTTTTATGAATATGATACCTGAACATCAAATCACTTGTGACTATGATACCTGAAGTTCAAGAAAAAATTATGAAGCTGTAACTCTTACCTGTGTCGAAACCTGTCACCCCTGAGAGAAATTTAGACCCCTTGTCCTTGATGTGTGACCCCTGGAAAAAGAAAAGAAAAAAAAAAAGTCATTAGGATATAAGGGAAAAAGTAAATATCTTGACTCTACTGTACTCTGTTCAATCTAACTAGGCGGAAAACTGCCGTCACCCCATCTTGAATGCTGAACTATT
Organism: Coenobita brevimanus; assembly: GCF_032717465.1. Taxonomy (NCBI): domain Eukaryota; kingdom Metazoa; phylum Arthropoda; class Malacostraca; order Decapoda; family Coenobitidae; genus Coenobita; species Coenobita brevimanus. The sequence continues at coordinate 36,991,442 of NC_136979.1, forward strand.
GCAAGAGATTAACACTAGAATATGGTGCTAGTCACGAAGAAGGGCTATGGGAAGGACGCAGACCCATAGTACTGTTTTATTCTCCCTGTGAATTACGGGATATAAGCTGTAAAAAAGCGGAAGTTTCTGTCTAGTTAATATGAATGAGCTACAGAGCATTTGAACGTTATCATCATCATCATTAATATTATCATTATTATTATTACTATTCATCAACATCAATTTCACTATTAATATCAATGATTGTCAATATTCCTCATCACCACACCATCATCATTGACGTAACCAATATCAACAAGATTATCGTAAGTATCTTAAATCATCATTATATTTCCTCTATCCACAGTAATAAAACAGACAGAGCGCAGAAACTGAATAATAGACGAGGAGGAAACAGAACTTGTCATCTGAGTGCCTAACAAAAATCGTCTACATCTCTATTGACTCTCCATTAAGGATCTAAAATTTTTACTCATTAATCATCATTATTTCCTTATATTTTCCCTCTTGCCGTCAGACTGGCAGGCAGAAGAGGGATGATGATGATGATGATGAATATTATCATTAGCATTAGTATCAATATTATCATTATACCCAACAAAAACATAACTCTAATTCTGTCAGTTATAACTTCATATATGCCGAATAAAATCACATACAGTTACATGGAATATACTACCAAATTAATAATTCTCAATTAAAACGTACCCAGAGGTAGTTTTTAACCTTTTCACTAGAGCTTAATAAAACCCTTTGACGTCACCAGGACTGATATTCCGTTTACAATGGACTGGCAAAGCGTATAACAAGAGGGAGCTGAGTTCTCTCACTCAGTCCAGAGGATAGGATATGCTTTTGTAAATATCAAATACGAGATTTAAATGTTTTTGCTTGTGGGGCCGCGAACACCGAACGTACCAGAGTATATATATATATATATATATATATATATATATATATATATATATATATATATATATATATATATATATATATATACGCCTCAATCCCGTTTGGGGTGGCC
>NC_136979.1:36997465-37042465 GCF_032717465.1 Coenobita brevimanus
TCCTGTCACAAAGCGTACATTCAGTTTACAGGGTCTTGGTCTGGCCCAGCACGTCCTTGTTATCATACTCTTTCTAACACCAGACGATTTTGGACTGTGTGGGAAAGGTTTCTGGCAGTGAAGGGGTTAGACACTATTATCTCCAGTAACCCCTCCAGCACAAGGCCGTCTTTAATGTTGCGTTCTCTCTACCACCAGACGATTTCATTCAGCTTAGGAGTCATTAATGATGCATTCTCTCCACAACCAGACGATTTTATTCAGACCAGCAATCTATTCCTCCAACAGTTCTACCGCCAGACGATTTTTTTCAGTTTAGGAGAGGTCTGAGGCGGTGAAGTGGCTAAGTTGGAGATCAATGGGGGGACCAACTCATTCTGGAAGCCATTATCATCAACTCCTGGGGCCGTTAAGGGAGTCTGCCAATCGCTCCCAAATAGCACCCTCCCCCCTCCCCCCTTAAAAAAAAAAAGTGGTTTCGCCCCCATTGCTAAGATTTTGGAATTACTTTACTACTCTTTAGGAAAATATATAATCAACATGTACCCACTTCAATCTCGCAATGTAGTTTATCCTATACTCCTGCTACCGGATAACGTTTTCAGCTTTAAGAAAAATATTATATCCATCGGCTACACATCTTTGAGACCTGCAGTGGCGAGGTGGGTTCGAGGCCCGCATTGGAACGATACTTAGCCGACCCGATGGTATCATTTTAAAGTTTGTTGTTGTTCAGGAATCAACGCCTTGTAAATATTTCTCCCTGTTATGTTTCCGGAGGCTCTGTTTCCAAATACTTATTCACTTTATGGATTCCAAGAGTGCTATTCTGTTAATCTTGTTATTGTATCTACCTCTGTTCATTTTCACTTTGTTTTTGTTACATAATCCACCTTGACATGCTATCTACATGTGTTATTCTACGTCCTTGCTCATGTTGCTCGAAATCTTTATTAATGTTAAAAAATCTGATATTTTTAATTCTGAGTCATGTTCTGCTATCCACACTCGCAATTCTAAATTCTCGTTCATACTAGAGAAAGAACACCTGCCACTCTAACTACACCTGTTCTTCTAAAAATCCTCGAGTTTGTTACCTAGGCTGTTATTCTGAACCCAGGAAAATCTCGACACCAAAACTAAGGGCTGTGATTCGCGCCCTTCAATCACACAATCTACCCTGCTCCGGCTGTGTTTATCCCTTGGCACTTCCCGTCACTCCCTTGTTTACTGTTTTTTCTACTTCTCATGGCAACTGTTACTGTATTTGTACCAGTATTCTGAATCTATGATCTTCCCCTACCTACGTCTGTTCCTCTATATCCTCGTTCTTGTTATGAATACTGTTATTTTTAAAGCCCTGTTATTGTTATGCTATCCATGTCTGTTATTCTAAATTCTTGTTCATGCTGGAAAATCAAAGCCTGTTCTCTAAATCCTTTGTTTTATGAGATCGACGTGTGTTCTCCAAAAAATCTTCATTCATTTTCTGGACTCCAAACCTGATTTTCCAAGTCCTGATCTTGTTACTTTAATATTCTAAACCACCTCAGAGTTCAGAAAAATACCAACGCCAAAACTAGAATTGCTAATAATATCGGACCCCAACTCACTCAATCCGTCCTTTCCTGGCTCTGTTTGTTCGCTATTATATTCGTATAGACACTCGACTATTGACTTCCTAGTTCTAATGTTTATGGTTTGCGTTGTTATGCCTACTGTATCAAACCTTAATTCTCTCTATACATCCATACGTCTGTTTTTCTACACACTTGTTTTGCTACACAGTCAACTTCTGTAATTCTGTCTACGCCTCTCGTCCTAAATATCAGCACTTGAAGTAAGGAATCCACCACTGTTTATCTGAGCTCTTGTTCGCGTCAATCAAAGTCCTCGTTTGATTATGCACCCCATTATTCTCCACCGGTACCTTTCTCATGCTATCCTCTCTTGTCATTCTGACTCCAGGTTTATGTTACAGAAAAAAAGCCTGTAATTCAATCTAAAAATGTTCTGCAAAAATCGTCATCCTTTTGCGTAGTTTGCTGTTCTAAACTCGTGTTCTTCAGGAAAATGGAGACGATAGAACTAGACATGTTATTAGGTGCCATTTGTCACTCAGTCCCTCCCTCCCCGGCAGTACTTATTCACTAGCATACATACCTCTGCTAACTTGACATTTCTGGCCTGATAACATTTTGTGGGGAGCAGGAAACGTCAAGGGAGCAATCAGATTTCTCCCTCCCTCCCTCCCTCCCCACACACTGAGAGCCAGAAGGGAGGGGACGAGGCAGACAGCACAGAGAAGAAAGACAGATGGAGAAAGAGGAAGGGGTAGAGAGTGAATTTAGGGAAGGAGGTAAAATTCGTATTTAGGTGCTTGTTTATGTATGTAGCCATCCATCTGTCTATCAGTATATGTCTAACTATACCTGTCTATCCATCTATCTATCTTTCAGTATGGGTAGTTATATCTATCGATGTCTATCAGTATATAACTGTTTATTTGTCCATCTGTTTACCTATCTATCAGTCTAACTATCCGGCTGTCTGTCTGCCTGTCTGTCTGTCTTTAGCCTCACTATGTTTTATCTTAATTACTTAGCCCCCCCTTCTCTCTCTCTCTCTCTCTCTCTCTCTCTCTGACCGAAAAAGCCCGTCATCCCAAACAGGTGCTAATTATAAGGGAACACCTGATCCTTCCCTGCCAGCCCCTCTGCGACCTGTCATTTTTTTTATCCTTTATCTCTTTGCACAATTTAATATCTTTCTATCTATTAAAAAAGATATATATAGGTAGACTGACACACATGGGAGAGCGGATGAGTACATTCATACATACATACGTACATTGCCCTACATACTTACGGCTGTTAGATGGATAGATGGACAAACAAATATAGGTAGATAGATAGATAGATAGATGGATAGACGGATTGACAGAAAGATAGATAAATAAGAGAGAGAGAGAGAGAGAGAGAGAGAATAACTGAACGAGAGAAACTTGATAAAAGATGTGTACTAGAATAGACAGTTGTATATGATGGGATATATGATACAAAAAATTAACAAGTTTACCAAAGAGTCATTAAAAAAATCATAAAATCATCATAATCATCATCCTCAGTCTCATCGTCCTCATCACTGGCATCAAAATAATAATAATAACCTATCATCATCATCATCATCATCATCCAATCATTACCACAACCAAGATCATATTATTTTCATTGCTTTGATTTCAGTTTGTCATGAATTGGTAATATAGCATAATTTTATACCCCCAAATACAGAACATGAGTGCTGGTGGTGAATGTGTGTATTCTCTAGCTGTCCATGTATTTTAATGTGCTACGTGTGTGTGTGTGTGTGTGTGTGTGTGTGTGTGTGTGTGTGTGTGTGTGTGTTAATACTGTCTTTTACCATTTTCTGCTCATGTCATATCCAATCATAGGTAAGTGGACAGAAAACAGAAACAACAGCTCCTTTTCTCCCACGCAAGGTATTTCCAGCAAAGTCGCCTCTCTCTCTCTCTCTCTCTCTCACACACACACACACACACACACACACACACACACACACACACACACACACACACACACACACACACACACACACACACACACACTCGGGTGGGGGATAGTAAACAATGCAAGTCAGTCGAAGTGAAGCCCATTGACTCCAGCAATACAACTTCTGCAACACATCTCAACAGTTCTGATTTTTTTGGTGCTCTCTCTCTCTCTCTCTCTCTCTCTCTCTCTCTCTCTCTCTCTCTCATTGCCCTTGATCTCATTACCTCCCGAGCAACTTTCAATTTAGGAGCCTAATTAGTATCTGGTTTTGGGGCTGATGATAAAAGGCGTCGTCATCAGAGTGAGGGTGATTGATTTACAGTGATTTACGGGGATTTCCGCGCCTGGGTGATCTGAGGGAGGGAGGGGGAGGAGCGGGGGAGGAGGAGGAAGGGGAAGGAAGAGAGGGAAGGGGTTATGGTGGGGTGGTCTGCAAGTATGGAGGGATAACATGCCAGTCAAAATGTAGGTATTTAGGAAGCCAGACCGCGATGAGATGTTTAGAAGTTACATTGGCTGGGTATTTCCATTGCTTTATATAACTGTTCGGTGTTAGCCTAATTAAAGCACCTGAATATAAGAAAATCGATTAAGGTCTTGAATACCGCGTGTGTTTAAATATGATCCCTAACCCCTTTTCAGCTCAGTTAATCGCCATGAGTCCCTCCCAAAAAGAATATTGTCGGCCGGTTTAGTAAAGAAAAAAAAAAAGTAAGTAAATAAGCAAATAAAAAGTCTCCCAAACAGAAAACAAGAGCATGGTGTTAGTATAAATAAGACATAAAAGCAAAAGGTCATTGAATCGAAAGTTCTTCATTCAGCTCTCCAGAGATCTTTGGATGTGAATAGAACAGAAACGCATCTATCTTCCTCCTCCCCCATCCGTTCTTCCTGTCTCCCCTTTCCACTCCTCCATTAAGCCTCTCTCCCATTTGTCTCTCCTTTCCTGTCCCTTTCATTTGCCCTTCCCCCCCTTGCTTCCTCAGTGCCCATCAAAAAGGTAAGCAATTCCCAAATATTTACGTCCACCTGTAATTGTTAGATCTAGTAAGCTTGCATCCCATGTTAGAGAGCTCGTATCCCATATGAGAGAGCTTGCATCCCATATTAGAGAGCTTGCATCCCATATTAGAGAGCTTGCATCCCATATTATAGCTCTCTCTCTCTCTCTTACAGATAAGGGTGGGTGGGGGAAGCTTCTATCTGCATATCAATTCCTTATCATCTGAACTCTCAGAAATTTTGGCCTGATTTACTGGCTGATATTCCTGATAGTGGTCATTTAATTATCTCTCCCTGCTTCTCCTCTCATGCTCGGAACAACTCTGCCATTCCTTTCCAGCTAATACCAGACGATTTTATTCAGCTGAGGGAGAGCCGTGGGAACTTGAGTGCTAATATTTTATCTCATTTTCAGTCTCTAGGGTTTTAAATAAGTGATGCGAAATTTTGACTCGTTGCATTTTTTTTTTTTCAGTATTATTATTTTTAGTATTTTTTTCAAGGATTCATAATTGGGACCTTTATTTTTCTACTATTTTTACTTACTGTTTTGCGAAATAAGATTGACTGATTAATTAATTGATTTTATTAGTTTATCAAGGTATTGTTAGCTTCTGGAACAATTTGGAGTCGATGTTAAGGAACTATTGGTCACAACAATACTATGCACATTCCTCTTCTTCCTCCCCTTCTTTACTTACTCATATATTACTCTGATTCTTTACTGATTCTTTTATCAACCTTCCAGTGCGAATAATTCCCAATAAGCTGCCTTCAAACGATTTTATTCAATTTCATCTCTCTCTCTCTTTCTCTCTCTCTCTCTCTCTCTCTCTCTCTCTCTCTCTCTCTCTCTCTCTCTCTCCACCATCCTTACCCCATCCCTCTGTTCTCCCATCGCTTCTCCTAGCTCCTTTCCGTCTGCTCCACTCACCCCTCTCTCCCATTTTCCCATCAGCTTCTTCCCAAACCCATTCCTCTCTCATTTCCCTCTCCAGTCATCATTTACCCTCTCTCATTTCTTCCCCCTCTCCTCCTTCCCCTCCACCACCACCCCTCTCCTCTTCTCCCCAGCTTCCTTTCTTCTCCACCATCTCTTCCTCTACGCAAGCCGCACTTCTGTCTCACTTCCGCCTCCCTCTTCATCCCAGTCTGATCTCTCTCCATTTCCTTCTCCACTACGTACCACCACTCATTTCCTCATTTTCTCCTCCATGTCCTTCCCCTCTCCATGTCCCGCTCCGCTACCGCTCCTCTCCCCCTCCCCACAAACTCCTCCCCAGAGTAACTCCCCTATCTCCCTCCCTCTCCCCCTCCCTCTCTTCCTCAAAGTTCATTCACCTTAACTTAGCGGAGGTTTTCGTCCTATTTGAACTTTATTTCTCCCACAGCACTTCTTCGTGACTAGCATCATTTTTTAGTATTAATATCTTGATGTAGCTCAGTACTCAAGATGAAGATATGACAATTTCACGCCTAGTTAAAGTGACCACAGTACAGTATAACCCATTTGCTTTACTCTCCTTAACCCCGACTCATACGAAAGATACCATACCCACAGTCTTCCTTGCAACAAAAAGCATACATAGATCCATTAATTTTGTTGCCTTTTTGTTTTACTCATTTTGCACTCCTCTAAATCAACCTTTTTCTCCTTTATTTTTATCTCCTCCACGTTCATTCAATCTCTTGCCCCCCTTTCTTTTCCACCGACAGTTATTTTGTCTTTTCCGCCTCCTCTCCATTTCCCCAGCTACTCCTCCCCTTCTCCCCAGCCCCGTCTTCCTCTACGCCATTCTCTTCTCTAAATTCCTCCATTCCTACCACCTCTCTCCTTCCCTCCTCCTCCTCCCTCTCATTCTCTCCCTTCCCTATCTCTTTGCCCCTCCCCCTCTCTCCTGTCTCTTTCCCCTCCTCCCCTCCTCCCCCCGCCCCCTGCTCCGTCACTTGCTATTCTCGTGCCTTCGCCAATTTGCCTCCACGTGACGGGCATCTCCTCCTCTCCTAGTTAACCCACCTACAGGAGTAATTAACAGCTGGGGGAGGGGAGGGGGAGGTGAGAGAGGGGAGGAGGTAAAGGGAGAGATAGACGGATGGGAGAGAGGAAGAAGTTATGGTAGAGTAAGAGAGCTGAGAGAAAAGAGGAATGGGGAGAGAGAGAGAGAGAGAGAGAGACGAATGAATGGTTGGATGCACAATGAGAGGAATGGTGAGGGATACAAGGAAGGAATATAAAGAAAAGTAACGGAGGGAGGGAGGACAAGGATGGACAGATAAGCAGAGGAAGCAGAGAGACTAGGGCTGCGGCAGAGATACTGAAGAAGAAGAGGAATGGATGAACGTATGAGGGGAATGGGAGGATGAGGAAGGGAAATATGGAAAGGGAGCAAGGGAGGAAGTGGGGTGCAAGGAGGAAGTTGACAGCAAAGCAGAGAGAGGAAGAGTGAGAAGCAAGGAAAATGGGAGAAGGACATTAAGGGAAAGGGGGGGAGGATAGAGAAAGAAAGGAGAGAGAGGAAAAGGGGTGGGATGGGTGAACAGAAAGTGAAAATGAGAGGGGTGTGTAGTGAACAGGAAAGGTAGAGAACGGGAAAGGAGAATAAGGGATGATCGCTAATGACAATGGAAAGAATAAGAGAAGAGGACAGAGAAAAACAGGGATGAAGAAGAGAGAATGGAGGAAGACGGTGGAGGTCACTGAAAGCAAGATTGGAAATGTGAAGGATGTACATGAAATGAGGATGAGAAGAGAGAGGGAAAACAAGAGAGGAGGAGGAGAAGGAAGGAAGGAAGGAAGGAAGGAAGGAAGGGAGGGAGGGAGGAAGGAAGGAAGGAAGGAAGGGAGGGAGGGAGGGAGGAAGGAAGGAAGGAAGGAAGGAAGGATAGATAGATGGATGGATGGAATGTGGTAGGAATCATGAGAAAGTGGAAGGGAGGGAAGACATGGGAGAAGAGGGGCAACGAAAGGGAAAAAGGGGAAGGCAAAGACGTGATGGGAGGGGGAGGAGAGGAAAGGAAGAACAGACGAGAAGGGAAAGAAGGGGAGAGGGACGAAGGAGAAAGGAAGACAAAGGAGAAAGGTGAAAGGCAGGTAAAGGAAGTGAAGAAAAGGTAAGATGGAGAGAGATGGGGGAAAATCAGGAGGAAGAGGGAGAGAGAAGAAAAAGGAAGAGAGAGAGAGCTGAGGGGTGACTGCATTATTTAAGGAGAGATTCAATATTATACTGGATGAATAACAATAACAATGAGTGATAAAATAATGAGATTAAAAAGTGGAATGGAATGTGGAAGGAGGTAAGACGGAGGACCATTAACAAATAAGAAGGTCGGCGGAAATAATGTACAAATGAAAATAAACGAAGGTAAAACAAATAAACTATAAAGAGATGGAGAGATAAAGAAGTTCAACGAAAGAAGCTAAAGATTAAATAATGAAATGAGAAGGAAAATGACTGGAAGAAAACATACACACACACACACACACACACACACACACACACACAAAGTAACGTGAATAAAACGATAAAGAAGACACTAACAGTAAAGCAGGGCCGTAAGAATAAAGAGGAGGAGTTTAAGGAGTCCTCAGAAAAGGTGCTTCAGGCGGCTTCAGCACCATATTGACGCAGGACAGCCGCCATCTTGAAACACCTCACCTGCTGGGTTATGAGGCGGAAGAGTATGGGAGGAGGAACAAGAACAACAAGAGCAAGAACCAGAGAGAGAGAGAGAGAGGAGGGGGAGATAGGGAGGAAGTTAAGTGAGAGAGGAAGAAAAGGACTGAAAAGTAAGTGAAGAGGAGGACAGAGTGAGTGGGTCAGAGAGAGGGGAGAGGGAAAATCAAAAGGATGGAGAAATGGATAGGAAGGATTACTATAAAGCTCTCCTGGCTTTTTGCTAACCATGGTACAAATGAACCGACACATATGGTACAATCAGACACATAGTTCTAACTTAACACATGTGGGTAGAGTCAGCTGAGGTAAATAATTATGGGACCTTGCTGCAAATGTGGAATCTTCGTGTGTGTGTGTGTGTGTGTGTGTGTGTGTGTGTGTGTGTGTGTGTGTGTGTGTGTGTGAGTGTGTGTGTGTGTGTGTCCCAGGGGCCAGTAAAATCATCTGGCGTAAATAAAGCCAAAATATGTCGTCCCCTGAAGGATTTAACACTTCCTTACTTCCTCCTACATCTATCGTCCCATTCATCTGTCTATCTATTCACCATCAAGGCACCAAGACTGACCGTAAAGGCGAGCACTAGAACATTCAGGACGGATCTAAACTTAAGCCGTGAGTGTGGGAGAGAGTTTAGGATGGACAGAATGGATGGATGGTCTACACACAGAATGTCATCCCTCTCAGTCACCACCACGAACCAGGCTGTGGGGAGGACGTAACCCTTCTTAATCGCGCTCTGTTATTTCCTTGCCAGTGTCTGCTAGGCTCGCTCTCTCTCTCTCTCTCTCTCTCTCTCTCATAGGTCTGATGAATATCCATGTAAGGACTGAAGTGTCACGAGAATAAACAAGATGATGATATTCGTGCTGTGTGTGTGTGTGTGTGTGTGTGTGTGTGTGTGTGTGTGTGTGTGTGTGTGTGTGTGTGTGTGTGTGTGTGTGTAATCTACTTGTCTGTCTATCTTTCTATCTATGCTTGTTTCATCGTTCACTCTGTGCATTTCTTTCACCCACTTACACACCCCTCGTAATGGCGTTAACTCCTCCTTTGTCTTCTCGTCTATCTATCTGTGTATCTATCTATGCACCTGTCTATCTATCTGTCATCTATCTATCCACCGCCACGGCACTAAGACAGCCCGTAAAGTCACCCACTGGAACATTCACTACGGGTCTAAACTGTGTGTGTGTGTGTGTGTGTGTGAGAGAGAGAGAGAGAGAGAGAGAGAGAGAGAGAGAGAGAGAGAGAGAGAGAGAGATGGATCGGATCGATGGATGAGTCGATCAGACGGATGAGTTGGTGAATGTAAAGGCTACACACAACGTCTCTCTCTCTCTCTCTCTCTCTCTCTCTCTCTCAGCGAAGGAATTGTAGACCCCTGGATTTATCGGTAATGGGAAAGATGAGTACCGTCCAGATTTTATGCGGACGCGACTGTAGCAGCAAGTGGGGGGGTGGCGAGAGGAATGGAAAGCTGGATAGATTATGAGTTAGATGAAAGAATAGAAAGTATGTATTTATTTATTAACGTGAAAGTATACTGAAAAATACGAGGACGGTATCATTGTTGACTACATAACAAAACAGATGGATTGAAGAAGAGTTTGAGTGAAAAAGCCAAAAGAAAAATATATATATGTGCAAAAAAACAGAAGACATACTGAGTGATTCTAACACACACACACACACACACACACACACACACACACACACACACACACACACACACACACACACACACACACACACACACCATCCACCGCCCCTCCACACACACACAATTTTTTTTTTCACTACCAATCCAGAATTATAACCACAGGTATTCGCGACCAGCAGGAAAAATGTTGAAAAATGACACCCAAAATCTATACATTGCCCCACGTCCATCACAATATCGAAAAAAAATATATATATATAATAGGAAAAAAAAATCTCGGGACACAAAAGAGGGCAGAGGTTGTGAAATTCTGAGAGGGTGAGGTTAAGGTCGAGAATGGCTTGAGGAGGTGTGGGATTTTCGACCATATGGGGTGTTGGTGATGAAGAGTGGGCAGTGAGTGGATGGAGAGGGTGGGGGGAGAGGGAGGGAGAGAAGAGGAGATGGAGAGAGAGGAAGGGAAGGAGAGAAGACAGCGGATTGAGCGGGAGAGGAGAGAACAGAGTGTAAAAGCATGGAAGGAGTGGGGGAGAGGAGTGGAGAGTGGTAGGGGATGGTGAAGGGACAGAAATGGAAAGGAGTGGAGACCGACAGACAGGCAGACAGAGAAAGAGACATAGCTAGATATAAACAGAGATGCAGAAAAAGACAGACAGAATATATGTGAAATTTTAGGTAAACGACAAACAATAAAAAATGCAGATACTATAAAAATAACATGAAAAAAAGATAAGACAAAACAAGGACTGAGAAAAAAAAAGTTATGTGAGAGAGAGAGAGAGAGAGAGAGAGAGAGAGAGAAAGAGGTAAACAGGTAGCCTCTGTCTCCCCAGTCGTCTCCCAGCTCTTATCAACCAATTAGAACTTAAATGACGATGGACAGGAAGTTACTTACACCAAATTTATCCTCTCTCTCTCTCTCTCTCTCCTCCTACCCTTCCCCTATCCCCCATTACCCTCTCCTTCCTTTCCCTCTCTTCCTTTCTACCCTTCTCCCATCCACTCATCTTCCCCGCCCTTCGTCCCTCCTCCAACTTTTTCCTCCCTCCTACTCTCCTTCCCATTCTTTCCCCAACCCCTCCCTCCAATCACCCTTTCTACTTCCTTTCCTTCTCCCATTTCTCCTTCTCTCCCCTCTCCATCCCCCTCCATCCCCCACCCTCTACCATAAATCTGTGAGCCCCCTCCTCTAGCCCTTGGTATCACACACACACAAAACAAGAACTCATAAAATCTTACACCTCGCCACGCTTGCTCACTCTCTCACTCTCTCTACTGTCTCACTTGCTCCCTCTCTCACTTTGACCTTGCACTCTTCTCCCCTAATTTTTCATCGTCTCGCTTTATGGCTTCAGTCGGTAATTCTGCTGTTTTATTTTCTCATTTGCTCACTCGCTCTCTCACACTCTTACCAACCTCGTATTATGGTCTCTCTCTCTCTCTCTCTCTCTCTCTGACTTAGATGTTTATTCCCTGACTCACCAATTTACTCACTCCTACGCTATTTAAAGTTCATTCATTAGCCCACTCACTCTCTAACTACAAGTCATTCACTTCTTCATTTATTCACCATCTACCATTCACCCCTTCACTTATTCACTAGCTACCTGGCACTCACTCACTTAAGCATTCACCCTTACGAACCTCCCTTCGCCTCACTCTCTCTCTTCCCTCCCTCCTTCCCTCCCTACCCTCACTCTTCCCCAAGGTTATCCCTTTCCTTCTCCTCCATTTCCCCCCTATCTTTCTTATCTTTCTCCTTCCCCTCACTCCCTCACCCCTTTTCATTCTCCACCTTACCTTCTCATCCCCCTTCCTCTCCCCTCAGCCTATTTCCAGATCATCCCTCTTCCTTTTCTTACCCTTCTCCTTCCTTCTCATTCCCAGCCCTTCTCCTCTCTCATGTTCCCTTCGTCTTTTCTCCCCCCTCCCCTCTCCACTCAGTCTATCTTTATCCTCATCCTCATTACACCTTTTTTCCTCCCATCCCTCCTCGAGCCTCACTACCTTATCCTCTCCTTCTCCCACACGTCATCTCCCCTTCTCTCTTACCCTTCTTCCTTCTCGTCTCAACTCGCCCTCGCTCACTTCCATTTCCCCCCCCTCCCCTCTATCCCCCCTCACCCTTCCTACTGAGCCGCATCTCTCCGATCACCCTGTCGCTAAATCACCCTCCCCTCCCCCTCTCACTGCCCTTCCCCCTACTAAGCCATCTCCCTCCTCTCTGCTACCCTCCCTCCGCCCCCTCCAACCTCCCCCTCTCCCACTTCCCCTCATCTCTCACCTTGTCTCCCATCTCCTTCATTTCCAATACCTCCCTCCTCCCCCTTCCTCTCCCATTTCTCCCTCATCTCCATCTCTTTCCCATTCCTCTTTCCTCTCCCCCGTCTCTATACCTCCATTTCTTCCTTCCCCTATCACCCTGACCTCCTCCCTTCCCCTACCCCAACGACCTCCTCCCTTCCCATATCCCCCGACCTCCTCCCTTCCCATATCCCCAGACCTCCTCCCTTCCCCTACCCCCCGACTTCCTCCCTTCCCCTATTCCCCCGACCTCCTTCCTTCCCCTATCCCCCCGACCTCCTCCCTTCCCCTATCCCCCCGACCTCCTCCCTTCCCCTATCCCCCCGACCTCCTCCCTTCCCTTATCCCCCTATCTCCTCCTTTCTCCTATCCCCTCTACCTTCCCATGCCCCCCCGACCTCCTTCCTTCCCCTATCCCCCGACCTCCTCCCATCCCCTATCCCCCCGACCTCCTCCCTTCCCATATCCCCCCGACCTCCTCCCTTCCCCTATCCCCCCGACTTCCTCCCTTCCCCTATCCCCCCGACCTCCTCCCTTCCCATATCCCCCCGACCTCCTCCCTTCCCATGTCCCCCGACCTCCTCCCTTCCCCTACCCCCTCCTCCCTACCCCCCCTCTAAGCCAACCCCCCCCACCCTCCACCGACCCGGCTTAACCCAGGACATCCGGCTTCTGTCCGCTAAACCCGATATTTTAAAAGGGTTTGCCGGCTTTAATCGGATCACAGCCGGTTACGGGAGTGCTGCTACGCCGGATATTTAGCTTGCAAAACCGGCAGATTGGTTGCAAAGCCAGAGGAGGAGGGGAGGGGGGAAGGCTGGAGGGGAGAGGGGTGTGATAGATTATTTGTGGTGGTGGAAGGTGATGATGGTGTGTGTGTGTGTGTGTGTGTGTGTGTGTGTGTGTGTGTGTGTGTGTGTGTGTGTGTGTGTGTGTGTGTGTGTGTGTGTGTGTGTGAGAGAGAGAGAGAGAGAGAGAGAGAGAGAGAGAGAGACATGGTGTAAACTGCAAAAAAAATATATATTTAGAACGATGAAAAAAATCATGGAAAGAAAAAGACACAGGAAATGGCCAGACTAAAACGATGGGCAAGGAAAGAAAAAAAAAAAACAGCAAGTGAAATATGAGGAAAAAAGAGAGAGAGAGAAAAAAATTGAGAATGACTAAAAAGTGGACTGAATGAGGCAGTGTGGCGTGAAATGGTAGACAGTGGTAACATCACTCCTACTTAATTCTTCATACAGAGGAATTGGTTGTGTGTGTGTGTGTGTGTGTGTGTGTGTACATGTAGGTGTGTATACAAGTACTGTACGTGTTGATGCGTGAGTAAAAGTACTGGCGTTGGTGTCCGGTATTGTACGTATATATCTTCGTTAATTTGTGCATGTGCGTATTCCAAGTGTGTACATGTGTGTGTATAGGTAGGTTTGTGGCTATGTAGGCACGATGAATGCATAAAAGTACAAATGTTTTCCGGTATACTATACACATCTACTCGTTAGTGTGTGTGTGTGCATGCGTTTATATATACAAGTGTGTGTGTGTGTGTGTGTGTGTGTGTGTGTGTGTGTGTGTGTGTATACACAGTAGATACTGTATGTAGGAGGGGGGGAAATCAGATTTGTGTGTAAAAGTCTTCGGTGTCTGCTACCCACACTTTAATTACAAGGCTACGTTTTCCTTTCCCTAACAGCAAGTCCGTTCCCTGACGCTCAGCTGTCCAACATACCAACAAATAGGCCACACATCCTCACACGTCGCTACCTGGCCACACCGTCAATACTGATTCAAGATACGGACATTTTACACAGAATGGGACGTTTATATGACATGTTGGCGAATCTTGTGGGATCAGTGAAGTGTCTATGAACGAAAATAATTAAGTTTAGCCTATTGCATCTCCTTATGTATTATTTCTTCTATCCACTATCCTTCTTCTATCCCTTCATTATACTATTTTCCTATTTCCTCTTTTACGCACAATCTTTCCACTATCCCTTCCATATATCATACTCTTTTTACTCTTATTGGCTCTCTATTTTGTTCGAATAATAGTCACCTTCCACAAAACACTCACTCTCTCTCTCTCTCTCTCTCATCTCACCTCCCCTTGTCTTTTTTCTGTTTCCTTTTCTCTCCTCTACTCTTTTCTTTCATATCACTTCCATTCTGCTGTGTGTGTGTGTGTGTGTGTGTGTGTGTGTGTGTGTGTGTGTGTGTGTGTGTGTGTGTGTGTGTGTGTGTGAGAGAGAGAGAGAGAGAGAGAGAGAGAGAGTAACATTTTTACAGTGTACTCATAAAGCCAGAGTAGGACTGGAAGTATCTTTTGTTTACACTGTATTGGTTCACCTCACATCACTCTCCTTACGACGGGAGGGAGGGGAGAGGGAGGGGGAGGAGGGAGGGAAGGAGAAGGGAGGAGGGAGGGGGGAGGGGGAAGAGGAAGGGAAGGGAACAGAGAAAGTGAGGGAGGGATGGGAGCTGGAGATAATGAAGAGAAGATGGAGAAGGGAAGAGGATGGAAATAGAGGGGGTTGAGGGAGAGTAGGGAGCTAGAGAGAGAGAAGGGAAGCTAGGGAAGGGAGGTGGAGGGGGCTGAAGGATAGGGAAGTGAAGAGAAAGAGAGGGAGATGAGAGGGAAGGTGAAGGGGAGGGAAGGAACGTGAAGAGAAATAGAGGGAGGTGTGAGGGAGGTAGGGGGAACACAGGAAGACAACGAAGGAGGTAGGGAGGTGGGTAGCAATGTAGGGAGGTGGGAAGGGAAGCAGGAAGGTAGGTAGGGATGATGAGACGGAGGGAGAGAGACAGCGATGTAAGAAGAGAGGTAAAGAGGAAGCGAGAGAGAGACTGGGAGGCAGCAGACATGGAAAGTGAAAGGAAATGAAGAAATGAAGAAAGATGAGGAGGCTCGTAGAAGATAAAAGAAAAGTAACCACAGGATAAACCCTATTACTTGAGCACTACATATACTCCATGCACACAAACACACTGCCAAATGTAAAAAAAAAAAATCCATCCATCCATCCATCATCCAGTCCTTTATTTCCACGTCAGTTGCGGGGAGGGGGAATAAAATAAATAAAAATATACTAAAGTAAATAATAAAAAAAGGAGGTAGGTAAACCCAGGCCCCCAGAGAGCACATTAAAAAATACATAATTCACATAATTAAATACACAGACAGTAAATATACATAAATATACAAACACACAAATACACAAAAACACAGGCACATACATATCACTCTACAAGTACACATAAATACCTAAATACAAATAAAAAAGCAAATACGCATAAATACACAAATACACATAAATACCTTAATACACACAAATACAAATGCATATATAAAATGGGGGAGTCTGTAATCCCTGCCCCCCACAAAGCACATTAAAAATCCTCGAGTAATTACCCCTGCGTAATCCTCTTTAATCAGGGCGTAAATCCCAGGGGGGTAGTTAGTGGTGATGGCCAGGGATTGATTGATTGATGATGGGGGAGTGGGGGGAAGGAGGGGAGGGAGGTGATCTGGGAGTGGGGGCGGAGAGGGAAAAGATCTGAAGGGGGAGGAAGTGGGAGAGAAGGGGGGAAAGAGGAATACTGAGAGGAAAAAGGAGGAGATTAAGAGGGGAGAGAGAGAGAGAGAGAGAGAGAGAGAGAGAAGCTGAATAACCGTAAAAGTAGTTAGATACATATATGAAGATGGATCTAGCACTAGTACTCTCTCTCTCTCTCTCTCTCTCTCTCTCCACCCAATCACGGCCACAACAAGGATTTATGCCCCTCTCTCATAGCCTCTCCCGCCAGGCATAAAGAGAACACAGCCCCTTGAATAAATCCCCATTGCTACTAAAAACACCCAGCCTTCTATCCACCCCATGGCTACTAGAAATCGCTGTGTCTGCTGGAAATCCTTGCTAGGAATTACACCAGTATCTACCCTGATCTAACATAATCCTACCTAGCTTCCCCTAACCTAATGTGACGTAAAACCTAACTTAAGGAACCATAAGCTTAACTAATTTAACCTTACTTACCCTACCCTAACCTAACCTAGCCTACAGTAGTCTAACTTTACCTTACCTTACCTTACCTAACTTAACCTAGCCTAATCTAACTTAACCAAACCCTCATGCATCCCTTAATACTCCCATGGGAAATCTTGGTTCAAAATTCAGCGACTTCGGACGAGGTGGCTTGCAGATTACTATAAACACTTTGCTCAGTTACATTATTTACTGTGTTGTTTGTTAATTTAGTCCTTGTGTCATAAATTATCTGCTTCATAAATCTTATATAAATCCAACTGTTGCTTTAACGGATTCAGGGATAGTGTCATAAACCCAGTGGCTGTCATAAATCCAGTGGCTGTGTCATAAATCCAGTGGTTGGCATAAATCCAGTGGTTGTGCCATAAATCCAGTGGTTGTGCCATAAATCCAGTGGTTGTGTCATAAATCCAGTGGTTGTCATAAATCCAGTGGCAGTGTCATAAATCCAGTGGTTGTCATAAATCCAGTGGCTGTCATAAATCCAGGGGCTATACATATGGGAAATCCGCCTCTCTTATCTCGTTCGTGCCTGGATTAATCCGATTTTACCATACAGAGAGAAAGAGAGGGAAGAGGACGGGGGGGAGGGGAGGGGCAGGGAGATAGAGACCGAGAAGGGGAGAGGGGGGGAGAAGGGACGGAGGGGCAAGTGAGATAAAGGGAGATAGAGAGGAATAGGGGGAGGCGGGGAGGAAGGGAGGGAGGGTCAAGGGAAACAGGGAGGGAGAGAGGGAGGGGGGAGGGAGAGGGAAGGGAAGGGAAGGGGGGGAACAGGGGCAGGCTGAGAGAGAGAAGGGTAGGGAAAGGTAAAGAGAGGGAGAGGTAGGGGGAGACGGATAGGGGGGAGAGTGGGGGGAGAGGGGAGAGGAGAGTGGGGGGAGAGGGGAGAGGAGAGTGGGGTGAGTGGGAGGAGCAGGAGGGACAGAAGGAGGCAATTCAGCTGAGGAAGAGGAATGGGAGGAAGGAGGAAGGAGTGGGAAAATGGGTGAGGGGAAGTGAGAGGCTGGAAGAGGGTAAGGAGGGGAAGAAGGTAGGAGAAATATGGGGGAGAGGGAGAGGCAGACTGGGGGAGGGGAAGATGGGTTAGGAGGATTTGTGGGCGAATGGAGCTGGCGGGAGGAGAGAGAGTAGCGTGAGGGGGAGGGGGGGAAATGATGAGAGGGAGGAAGAGGGGAAAAGAAGTAGGCAAAGTGGTAGAGGAAAGGGAGGTGGGGAGCGGGGAAAGAGAGGAGGAGAGTGGGAGAGAAAGAGAGAAGAGGGAAGGACAGAGTGAAGGAGAGAGAAGGGAGGCGGGGAGAGGGAGAGGGGATGACTAGCAGGGAAAGGGGAGGTGGACATGAAAAGGAAGTGAGAGAGGGAGGCGAAGGGAGAGGGAGGCGAAGAGAGGGGTCAGGAGAGTGGGGAGTAGGGGAGAGGGAGATGCAGGGAGAGAGGAGGGAGAGTGGGGGGCACCATATGGAACGGAAGGACAGAGGGGAGAGATAAAAAGAGAGGGAATCTGTGTGTGTGTGTGTGTGTGTGTGTGTGTGTGTGTGTGTGTGTGTGTGTGTGTGTGTGTGTGTGTGTGTGTGTGTGTGTGATACGTCCATGTGCGTGCAGTGACATGCTTGTGTGGATGCATGAATGAGAGAGCTTAACTATATTTACAAGAGCTGTAAATTTGATCTGTGTATCCGCGTATACGTTTGTGTTTGCATGTAATGTAATGAGAGAGAGAGAGAGAGAGAGAGAGAGAGAGAGAGAGAGAGAGAGAGAGAGAGAGAGAGAGAGAGAGAGATACTGGAGTTTGTGTGTTTCCATATATATATATATTTGTGCTATATGAGTGTACGTGTCGTCGCTTGCACACACGTACGGCAAATTATGCATCAAAAGGGGTTCAGTTTAGCAGTACCCATAGATGACATTTGACAGTGTGTGAAGCCTCTGTCAGTGCGTGGGAGGACGAATGGGCTTTAGGGAACTAACAGCCTAGACTATACCCAGAATCAAACACAAAAAAGGGGACTCTTCTGCTCTTATCTTACTTGTATTTTTTTTTTCCTTTTCTTTAGCTCCTCCTTTTCACCTCTCTCTTGCTTCTCTGTTTACTCCTCTTCCTCTCTCCTTGCTTTTCTTTCATCTTGTACCCCTTCCTTCCGCCCTTCTCCTTTTCCTCCTCCTCCTCCTCCTCCTCCTGCCGGTCCCACAGTGCCAGCCCAACATCTTAGTGAGGCTTAATAACATACAAGTTGATGACAGTATTGAGCCCTGTTGATGATCGGAGAGGCGGGGATTTGGGGCACGGGAAGGAGGAGGAGGAGGAGGAGGAGGGGAAGAGAAAGTAAACTACATCCCAAAGGCATCGTCTACGCGTTACTGTTGTACATCATCATCATCATCATCATCATCATCATCCTGACCTCTTTTTCCAACCAAAAGATTGGGCGAAGCGGGGTGCAGGGAAAGCAATAAAAGAAGTGGCAATATAACTGAATGGCCGGTGAAAGGGATCGGACACTCATTCACACACCATTCAAGTCCCCGGAATCCTGGCTCCACCTCACAGGCCTATACACGTGCACATATTTTCACATGTAAGGAATAATATTAGTTCATTTATAGGTTCCAGGTGAAGATGTACCGTCCCTCCTACAGGTGACCGATGTATATAGCCCAACACGAAAGACAAATGAAGCGAAAGGAATAACAACACAGAGAAAAGGGACTAATAAAAAGAGCGACAAGATCAAAACGAGAAGAAAAATAACCCCTTTACAATTAAAAAAATCTTTGCTATAGCTAATGAAATAGGCTTGGGGCGGCACAGATAATTTAAAGGCTAGATCATCCTAAAAAAGGGATTAAGGGAGATTGCTCATAATCCTTCAGTACGAGAGTTCTTTCTCAAAACGAAAAGAATCATGTAAGGTTAGCGATAAATCCATATAAATAGCGTTTATCTGCTGAAAAGATTAAGGAATAAAAATATACAGAAGTACCTATGATATCACAAATAGATTATACTGTATATAGATAAATAGATAAACAGATAGATAGACAGACAGATTACGTGTGTGTCTGCATATACAGATAAAGACTGACAGACACAGACTGATAGATAGATAGATACAGACCAATTCAAGCAAAAAATGAAGTAAATACTGTAAAAAAAATTACACTTACATCCTTTAATCACTAAGTCTAGTATGTTTTCAGAAATCTCTCTCTCTCTCTCTCTCTCTCTCTCTCACCAGATACGACGGAGGGAAATTAGGGACCCGAAAAGAGATAAGGCTTTCAAAGAGTGCGCGGTCAAACCTAAATATGGAAGCTCAGAAAAAGAGAGAAAGAAAGAGAGAGAGGAAAAAAAGTTTGTAAAGAGATAAGACTAATAAGTAAGCATGCTCGCTGTGGAGATAGATAGATAGATAGATACAGATGGATAAAGAGAGAAAGAGATTTGAAATTGATGATGTATAACTCTCTCTCTCTCTCTCTCTCTCTCTCTCTCTCTCTCTCTCACATCCTTTAATCATTCACTTCTTCCTTACTCCTCGCACCCCTTCTCCCCCTCTTCCTCTTCACCTCTCTCCATTTATCCTTCCTTCCTTCCTTCCATTCTCTCCCCTCCTTCCATACCCTCTTACGCCCTTTTCATCCTCCCTTCCCTTTTTCCATGTTTCTTTTCCTTCCCTTCCCCCTCCCCCCTCTCTCTCTCTCTCTCCCTCCCGTCCTTCGCTCAGACTCATCTCATCAACACACTCACGCTCAAACACACCTCCAGGATAAACACACAAACACACACATTCATTCGTCCAAGATACACCTCACACATCCCGGCAAACACACACACACACACACACACACACACACACACACACACACACACACACACACACACATACACAGACACACACACACACACACACACACACACACACACACACACACTTATATTATACACTTACTTTCTCAAAGACACTTATAATAAATATGCACACTGAACTACTACGGATAAATCAACAGGAAACCAAAAACGTATCATCATCATCATCATCATCACCATCATCATCATTACCATCATCATCATCATCATCATTACCATCATCATCATCATCATTATCATCATTATCATCATCATCAGCATCATCACCATCATCAGCACCTTTGCAATCGTCATCATCATCATCATCATCATCACCCCCCTACCCCAGTTCCCTCTGTTTACACTGGGATGTGGAGATGTAGAGTGAGGTTCTTTGATCTCGTTCTGGAAATATATCAGATAAGAAAGCTACAATCTTCCCTCACATCTAAGAAAGCTACAGCCTTCCCTCACGTCCCCTCTGCTCCTTCAGTGTCTTGGGTGTGAAAATGTCAATACTGGGAGGTAGGGTCATGGTACTGCTACACTAAGGTCAGCTGGGTGAGAGAGTTCCCAATTACTTCCAGTCCCTACTTTCAGTCTCTCTCTCTCTCTCTCTCTCTCTCTCTCACACACACACACACACACACACACACACACACACACACACACACACACACACACACACACACACACCTTTGATACCCGGTTTCCTCATCTTGGTCTGAGATTAGCCTGGTATATTTTGCCCTCGATCCTCTGCCCCCGGTGTTAGTGTCAGTTCTCGCCAACAGATGTCCCCTCTCTCTCTCTCTCTCGCTCTCTCTCTCTCTCTCCCTCCCTCCCTCTTTATATATATATATATATATATATATATATATATATATATTTATATTGTTGGTCTATAAATTTATTTATCTTTGTTTATTCATGTCTATCTATCCCTCTCGTTCTCATGGGGACGTGCTGAGAGAGAGAGAGAGAGAGAAACTTACTCTCTTCTTCGCGTTTTTTTTTATTTTTTGCTAGCTTATCCCAGCTAACGTAAAACAGTTGTAGTTAACTAACCCTAACCATCCAGACTCTGCCCCCATCGCACGGTAGGGACAATGCCAGGCGAATGTATTAGCCTAACCGAGAGTCATAGGAGCCGAAGTATGAATAATGTCACCATAAAACCTCTCATCACGAGATAACTCTGATATTCTATTTATCTAATATCAGGCGAATTTTTTTTTACCAATGAGTGAGTAATAGCCGACTGAGCCTTCTTAAAAATGTTTCCAGAAGAGCTACAGCAAAAGTCACTGCTGGCGAATAGGAGAGGAGGAAAACTGGAGGGTAGGCAGGAAAGGGAGGGAAGAGGATAGGAAGTGATCTAGATGATATTTAGCTTTGGTCAAACAAAACGTTCTCATGTACTGCATCCCTATTTCCTTTAGTTACATTTTTAACCTCGGGCCTTACGCATGGAAGGGGATTACCAAGGAATGGCTGTTACCTTGCTGTTTTGCTTTTACTAGTTTTCTTTTTTTCCTCTCCCATTTCTTCTGGTGCTGCTTCTTTTTTTTCCTTTTTCTTCTCCTTCTTCTTCTACCTCATCTTTTGTGTGTGTGTGTGTGTGTCTGCCCTTCGATTTCTCTCTCTCCCTTTTCCTTCCCATTTATCTATTTTTTCAAGGGATTGGATTTTTTTTTTTTTTTTATACTGAGAATCGGTACTTTTCTTCTTCCTCCTCTACGGTATATTTATCAAGAGTATCGGCACTATGAGAACCTGGACTATCAACAAAGATCAGCTGATGAAGGCGTACTGTCGCTGCCAGATGTCGCCAGCCACTACAGTTCTTTTGTGCTGGGGGCGGGTAGGGGGAGGGAGAAGGGGGTTAGGGGGCATAAGGAGAAAGGGTACTGTATAAGGAGAGAGAATAGGGAAGGGGTATAAGGGAGAGAGGTTAGAATAAGAGTGTAGGGGAGAGAGAGAAGAGGATGGGAAGGTTGGGGAAGAAAAAAGTATTGGGATAGGATGAAGAGAGGAGATTTGGGGTGCGGAGAGGGAGGATGAGGAGACAGGGTAGGAGAGGAGGTTTGGGGAGAGGTAGTGCTGGAATGAGGGGAGGTATGAAGGGCAGGAAAATGGGGAAGGGAAACTGGTGTGGAGGAGAGAATGGAGAGAGAAGAGAGGAAGATGAAGGGAGAGAACAGAGAAAGAATAGTTGGGGAAATGGAGAGAAAGGATAGGAAAAGAGACTAGAGGAAAGGTAGAGGATGGGGAGGAAGGAGAGATACGAAGGACATTAAAACGAGGAGGGGGTTATGAGGAGAAGGGAGTGGATGGGGATAGAAAGACAAATGTAAGTTAGGGAAACGGAAAGGAAGGACAGGAAGATAAGACTAGGGGAGAGGTAGAGAGGGAACGCGAGAGGCATGGAGGAAAGGCGTAAGGGTAGGGGGGGGGGAAAGGAAGAGGAAGGGAGAAATGGAGAGAGAGATAGAGAGAGAGGAAGAAAATGAAGAAAGAAGAGTAACCAGAGAAATAGACAAAACAGGAAAAGAAGAGTGGGAAAGTGGGCAAGAGGAGATGAGTGAGACGGGGAGATGAGAAAAAAGATAAATACAATAAGAAAAGTATGAGAAGGAAAGAGATGATCATTTATAAGGGAGGTTTTCGGGATAAAGAGAGAAGATAGGAAGGGATAAGAAGAGGAATGGGAAGGGGGGAGGGAAGGAGGCAGGAGGGACTGAGCGTGGGAGTAGTAATGCATACATTAAGACGCTGAAGGTAAACACAGGTCCTCAGGCGACACAACCACAAAAACACAAACAAAACACACACACACACACACACACACACACACACACACACACACACACACACCTGCCGAATGAAACCAAAAATACCCTAAAATAATGAAAAGGGGGAAAACAGTACTTTTATGAGTAATTACATAAAGACTGAGAAGGAAGGGAGAGGGGAGAGTGGTGTAAGGGAAAGTGTGGTAAAAGAATGAGTTGTGAGAGGGAAGGAGTGGGGGTAAGGAAGATGTGGGAAGAGGGAAGGAGTGGAGAGAGGAAAATATGGGGAGAGTAAAGGGGGTGGAGGAGAGGATGGAGTGAGGGAAGAGTGGGGCGGGGAAAGAAGAGGGACGAGAAAAGGGAGGGGAGAAGAGGGACGAGAAAAGGGAGGGGAGAAGAGGGACGAGGAAAGGGAGAAGAGTTGGGGAGGGGAGGAGGTTGGTAAGGAGAGGAGGGGAGATAGTTGTGGAGGAAAGAGAAGGTAGGATGATGGGGAGGGAATGGAAGAAAAAGGGAGAGACTATGAAAAGAATGCAGGGGAAGGGACGAAGCTGAAGGGTGGACGTGAAGAGATGGTGGAAGTGAAGAGAAGTGAAGGAGAGAGTCCAGCTGGGGAGAGGAGGCTGGAAAAGAGGAGGGGAAGGGAGGAATGGGGACAGGAGGGAAACGGAGGGGGAAGAGGGGAAAGAAGGATAGTGTGAAGAGCAGAGGAACTGAGGAGGGAGGAGAAAGAACGTAAGTGGGTTGGAAGGGGACAGGACTGATGGGAGCGGGAGGAGGGTGGAAAACGGAAGGGCATGGGAAGAGGAGGAGAGGAGGAGGGTTGCAACGGAAAGGGGATGGAAGAATAGGTGGGAAGGGGGATCAAGAAGGGAAAAAGGAGGAGGGAAGGGTGAGTTCTAGGAGGAGGAGGGGGACGGGAAGAGGTGGAATGTGCAAGACGATATAATCAATCAGTGTCGATGCATCTAAAAACATCGCTGAATTATTTACCAAGAGTGATGAAAAAACAGGCAACGAGGAAGCTGAATATAAACTCTGAGCACTAAACTGAACAGAGGCGTAGCCAAACCACACGAAAAACACCAGGACATGTACAGAGAGCTGATGAAAACTCTGAGCATTACTTTCCACGGACAATAAAAAGCACTACACATACGCACACAAAATAATGCCTTGTTTCCCAGTGAGAATGGTTGAAAAAAAATGCACATTGTATGGAGAGGGGAGGAGGTTGGTAAGAGGAGGAGGCTGGGAGGTAGATGTAGAAGAGAAAAGGGTGGACTGGGCAGACAACTGTAAACACGGACTAAGGGCACATTAGAACCACATACAAATTCTGAATACAAAAATTTTAGAGATACGTATGAAAAAAATACAAAAAATAAGATTCCAGCGTTCAGATAATGATGTATACTCTGACATCTTATCCGCAGACGCACTAAAAAATACGAAATAAATACAGACGGCACATAAATAACAATATCATCCCCGGAAGGAAAACAAACCACGGAATCATTGACACACAGAATGGCCCAAATTTATGTGGTATGGCTTAACAAGAATATACAGACGGCAAAAAATCTGTGTGTGTGTGTGTGTGTGTGTGTGTGTGTGTGTGTGTGTGTGTGTGTGTGTGTGTGTGTGTGTGTTTTAGTATCAGTCACCATTACTCATCTCAGTTACTTATTTCTAGCTTATTCATTACCTCCCAGATATTTACTGATCTTTGATGTGGCTTCTAGTAATCCCGTCGCTCATTAAGGTAACAAAAAACTGGTGTTAAAGTACATTTTAAGTTGCACAGAATTACCAGACATACGTAAATAACTGAAGAAACATTGCTCAAGTTCATTTTCATTGTATCAACTGTACTTCTAATGCTATCACTATATTCTTTCACCTTAACTTGACCCAAAATTTCATCCTCTTGCAGCTTGTTCCTAGTTCAGGGCAGATTAAGACAATACTACGGCTCTACATCCCTTCCTAAGTCATTCTTTGTGACTAGTATCACATTCTAGTATTAATATATTGTCACAACTCAGCTTTCAAGATGGAGAGGTGACAATCTTAGGACAATGTATAATTAAAAGAGTATTGATACGCAAACTTATTAGCCTAAACATACAATCAGCTTAGATAATATTACTGTATATATACCTAAACCAGATACACAGCCTGATCAGATATACACCTACACTAGATCAGATGTATACAGCGCGTCAGAATGTACATAGTTAGCTTGGATGGTAGAGGTTTATATAAATGGGTGACCAACAGGATGCCATGTCAGGTCCATCGTAGGGGGAGTATCCTGTTTATCTTTAGGGGAGATCGGGGCAACTCAGCATCGTCTTCCTGCCTTCCTTCCTTCCCTCCCTCCTTCCTTAGATGCGGGGAGGGGAGGAGGGAGAGGAGGAGCGGTGTGAGTAGGGAGAGAGAGGAAGGTGCATACGAGGAGGAAGAGAGGCAGAAAGGGGATGTGTGAAGCTAAGATGACAAAGCACAGTAAAATTTAGGACAAGTTAATTTTGACAGACAGACAGAAATGAGACAGACACAGACATAAACAGAACGAGAAAGAGGGGGGGAAGAAAGATGAAAATACATGAGAAAGGAATGCTGAAAAGTAAGGAACAGGAGCATATTAAATGGGAGGGGAAGAAATAAAGGAAGGGATTACAGTCACACAGAGAAGAAAAAAATCCACCTAACAGACAAGAAATCATCAGCCTCTGTTGTTAAATATTTCCACTCACCTTTATTGAGAGGGCCGAGAATGAGGTGCCAATCTGAAAAGTAGGAGAAAAATAAATGAAGAACCGAAATCATCATCATCATCATTATCATCAACATTATCATCATCATCATCATCAACATTATCATCATCATCAACACCAACATTATTATCATCATCATCATCATCACCATAACTTTAGCAATGAATGACAGTGAGAAACACGGAACCATCATCATTGTCAAACGCTATCAACAGAACAATATTTTCCCTACAACAGCCTGTAAGTGGAAGAACATACACCATAAATTAAAAGAAAAAAGAAAAAGAAGAAAAAAAGGTTGCTAAAACGTCACTGCGAACGCTGACAAAACGCAAGACTCATTTCCAATTTTGCAAAACTTCGAATATCGCATCCAAAGGGTTACCTGGTATCGATTAGGAGGCTGAGAAGATTATTAAGTGGGCTGGTCACACACACACACACACACACACACACACACACACACACACACACACACACACACACACACACACACACACACACACATTCACAAAAATATAAACGCGTAAACTTGGTCGGACTTGAGAGAGAGAGAGAGAGAGAGAGAGAGAACTGGTAGGCAAATTGAGTAAAGAAGGGAAGAGGGGAGGAGAAGGGAAGGACGGTAACGTAGTGGCGGAAAGATGGAAGAGAGGGAGAGTCTGATTGAAAGAGGAAGGGTGGAGAGAGAGAGAGAGAGAGAGAGAGAGAGAGAGAGAGAGAGAGAGAGACTACAAGAAGAACGAAAGGTGAAGTGGGAGGGGGGAAAGAAAGAGGATGAATGGGAAGAGCGGATTCATAGATATATAGACTGGTAGATTGAAATGAGAAGCAGGGATCTCTGTCTGTCTGTCTCTCTCTCTCTCTCTCTCTCTCTCTTTCTCCCTACCTACCTACCTACCTACCTACTTCACTCCCTCCCCTTACTATGTCTTCACCTCTCCTCAATTAAATGACAAAATTAATCTTACTTCCTCTCTCACGACACCCTTTTTTTACCCTCCCCTTGACAAAGTCAGAGAAGGGTGTTGTTATCACTGGGATCAATAGGCGTCCGTCCGTAGGGCTGGGCGGCAGGGCGGCTGGTCGGGCGAAGATTTTTCGTTTCCGGGTCAGAACTCAGAAAGAATGCATTACAGAGTCATGAAATTTCACATAGTTATGTGTCTTATACTGAACTGGTGCCTTTTGATAGGTAGAATGATGTGTCTTAAGAAAAAAATAATAATTTTTCCACAGATTTCAATGCGACCTGCGCAAGGAATCAGAAGGGCTCAGGTTAAGTGTCCTCAAGGCGTTCTCGTTACGTCTACTTTTAAAAGAAAAGATTAGGAGGGGGCGGGGGCGGGAAGGCCGTCATGCGCATGGTTAGGTGTGCAAGGAGGTGGGGGGTATGTGCATGGTCAGGTGGAAAGCTGCAATAGCGTAGCGTTGCCTATGTTTTATCTTGTCTTCCTTTTCCAAAAACATTTCATCACCCCTTCCCATGTCTGCCTCCTTCCCATATTCCTCTCCTTCTCCCTCCCTCCCTTCCTTCTCCCTCCTTTCCTCCTTCCCTCCTGTATCTCTCTTCTTTCTTGCTTCTCTCCCTCTTTCCCTTACCATAACTATGAGACATTCTTTCGCTTTCCCTCCCTCCCTTCTCTGTCTACCTCTCCTTCCTCTCTCTCTCCCTCTCTTTCTACCGCTCCTCCCTCCCTCTCTTCCTCTGCCACTCCCCTCACTACCTACCTCTCATTCTCCCTCCCTCCTTGCCTAGCCTATCTTTCGTCTCTACCTCCATCCCTACATCTCCTCCCTAAGTTCTTTTTCTCTCTCCCTACTATCCTATTTCTTTTCTCTTCCTGTCTCCTTCCCCATCTGCCTCCCTCTCCCCCCTCTGCCTCTTTCCTCCCCATGTCTCTCTCCCTGTCTCCTCCCTAATTACTATCCTCACTTCCTCCGTCCCTACCTACGTCTCACCTTCCGTCCCTTGTCTCCTTCCCACCCCCTCAGTTCATCTTTTCTTCCTACTTGTTTCTCTTCATTCTTCCTTCCCTCCTTCTCTCCCTTTCTTCTTCCATCGTTCTCTCCTTCTTCTTCCTCCAAGTCTCGATTCCTCCCTCTCTTCCACCATGACCTATAACACTCTCACTCAAATTCTTCCCCTCGCTTTCGCTATCTCTCACCATCTCTCTCCCTTACTAGCCTTATCTTTGCTTCGCTAACACTTATTCGTCTCTCTCTCTCTCTCTCTCTCACCATATACTCCTACCTCCCTACCTACTCTCTACCGTCGTCTCATCCCTGCTTCTCTCCCCATACCTCCCTGCCTCACCCTGCCTAACCCCTGCCTCACCCTGCCTGTGCTCACATCAAATAAAGTCATTAAGGAAGAGAGTGGGGCGGAAGACACCCTACCTACACTCTTCATTACTCATTCATTGGCCGCTGCAAGTCTGGTGTGGTGTGGTGTGGTGTGGTGTGGTGTGGTGTGGTGGTGTTGTGTTACTGACAGTGATGGATGGTAAAGGAGTGGTGTAGCAGTATGGTGTAAATATGATGGTGTGGTGGTGTGTGGTGATGGTGACGTATTATGTGGTGCGGTACTCAGTGGAAGTGTGACGATGCTAAGACAGGACAGTAGGTGGTGTTACGTGATAGGTGGCAAAGAAATGGTAGTGTAGTGACAGTGGTGTGGTGGCAACAGTAAGAGAGTGGTGTGGTGTGGTGTGGTGGTGGCGTGGACTGGTGTGCTGGGTGGCAGCTACACTCTTCATCACTCATTCGTTGGTAAAGTGTGATGGAGTGTGGTAGGTTTGGAATTATGTTGGTGTGGTAGTGGTGTGTTAGTATGGTGTGGTAAATAGTGAAGTGGTGTGGTAGTGTGGTAGGTAGTAGAAGAGTGTGGTGGTAATGTGGTGATTCGGCAATGGTACAGTATGGTGATGGTAATAAATGATGCACTGGATTGTGAAGAGGTATCATAATGAACAGGATGGAAGGTAGGACGGTCGGTAAGTAGGATGGTAGGTAGACAGGACGGATGGTAAGTAGGATGGCAGACGAAGGTGATCGGCAAGTAGTGAAGGATGGTGGTTAGGTAGTGTGAATCAGTAGTACGGAAGGCATACATGTAGTTGTGGTGTAGGATGGTAGGTGTGTGTGTGTGTGTGTGTGTGTGTGTGTGTGTGTGTGTGTGTGTGTGTGTGTGTGTGTGTGTGTGTGTGTGTGTGTGTGTGTGTGTGTGACAGACAAGCAGACAGACAGACAGAGAGAAACTGAGTGCGTGTGTGAAGGGCAAATGTACTGCAACGATAAACAACCTAATACGCGCTTGCTGAGTGTAGTGCATGAGTCCTTGTGTGTGTGTGTGTGTGTGTGTGTGTGTGTGTGTGTGTGTGTGTGTGTGTGTGTGTGTGTGTGTGTATCACCATCATCATCATCATCATTACCATTGGTAGTCTAACCCTCTTGCCATTATCACCATCATCATTAACTATTCTCACCATCATCAACATCAGCATCAGCTTCAGCAAACTAACCTTTTTACCATCATCATCATGATCATCATAACTCTTCCCTTGACCATCATCACAGTTAACATCATTTTCTTCCTAAGTCTCTTATCACCATCATCATCATAACCGTCTCCATCATCATCATCATCATCATCATCCATCATCATCATCATCATCATCATCCATCATCATCATCATCACACAGCCGTCCATACACTTTATTTTTGCAACCAAAAGACAATTTCATTAGTGGGTTGTTTACGGGAGAAATGAAAACTCAGGGTTAGATGAGGGTAGGAGAAGGGAAAGAAGGGAAGTGGAGGGAAGGGAAAGGAAGGGAAGGAGAGGGAGGAAGCTGAGGATAAGGTGGAAGGGGAGAGAAGGAAAACTGAGGACCGGGAGAGGGGAGAGAAGAAACAAGAATGGAATGGCTGAGAAGCAGCTAAGGGAGAGAGGAGGAAAGGGAGGAAGGCAGGACGGGTAGGAAAGAGACTAGGGATAGGAAGGGGAGGAAAGAGGTAGAGGATGGGGAGGAGGGAGAGGAGGCTGGGGATGGAAAGGGAGGGAGGAAGCCGAGGAGGGGAAGGGAGGAAGATGAGGATGAGGAGAACAAAGAGGCGAAAAGTGGGGACTGGTGGAGAGAGGGAAAGGAAGAAATAGAAGCTGAAGTGGGAAGGAGACCGAGAAATATGAGAGAGAGAGGAGAAAGGAAAACAGGAGTAGTACGAGGTAAAGGGGTCGAGTTAGGAAAAGGAGAAGCAGGCGTAAATGGGCAGTCGCTGGGAGGAAGAAAGTCGTAATGGGAAGAGGAAGGAGAAGTAAAGGTGGAAGATAAGGATAGCCTATAAGTAAAAATATCAGCCCGGATTGCATAGGTAATAGGCAAGAGAATATAAACCCCTGCACCATAACACGATCACCTGTAAACTGAATGAAATCGTCTGATGCTACCAAACGTTCTCCTGTACAGTATACCACTGATGCAGAGTGGGTCGATATTAACACATACGATACATGAGAGATTACTAGGGCATGCTATACTAAGTAAATAGTTTTTTTTTTTACCTAATACATCCACTGTAGTCCTTTTACTTTAACTTGGTTCAGATTCTTTCCTTTTGCAGTTTATTTAACATACCTCAGTGGCAGAATAAGAAGATACTGAGGTTCTACACCCTTCCCAGAGGACCATATCAAAGTCTGCATACTTTTTCAGCGACAGTCACTTGTACAACGCAGAATTCAAGATAGAGAGATGGCAATTTTAGTCTAAGTTAGAGTGAAACTTGTATACAATAAACAGTTCCATATGCCATGTTCTAGGAGGCTTGCTGGTATCTTTCCTCAGATATTTATTTTGCGTATTACATCATAACACTTTCAAAGCAGTGGGGTATTTTTCATTTCATTCTTATCCCCCAAAGAAGGAGGTGGTATGTTACATCACTAACTCCTCCCCATCCCCTCCCAATCTTTCAACACTAAACAACATTACCCCACTAACTCCTCCCCCTCCCCTCCCACTCTACAAACACTAAACCTTGAACCTAATACTCGAGGGAGAGAGTGTGTGACGCGCCCCACCACTGAGAAACTACGTAGTGTTCATGACCTTCCTTTAGGTTTGCTTAAACTATAGTGCGTTTCACCTCACGAAGATCCCTATCCCCCTTTCACCTCAGCTGCTGGCCAGGTGGAGCTGAGAGGGCTGATTCGACTTATAACCAAGGAGATTCATTCCTAGCCCATAACTAAGACGCATCGAATTTCAAGCAACCACAACTAAGTATTAAAGCTGAGAGTTCCCCGGTTCTGTCATGTGAAAACAGACTGACTATATCCGTCTTGTGTAGTTGCTCTTGACCTTCTCAGTAAAGTTAAGCATTTTTTCTTTTATCCTGGCTAATGTATGGACGATTTCATTCAGCTTTGAGAGAGAGAGAGAGAGAGAGAGAGAGAGAGAGAGAGAGAGAGAGAGAGAGAGAGAGAGAGAGAGGATACGACAGGGGAAGAGGAAGGGGTTGTGAGGGTGGGGGTGGGGGAAGGTCAAGGGGAAAGGGGTTGGGGTGGGGTGGGGTGGGGAAGGGGGAAAGGGAGGGATATAGGTTGTATTTACATAATGGGATGGGTAAGGAGGAGAGAGAGAGGAGGGGGAGAGGGGAAGGAGGGGGTGGCCTGAGGAAGACAGATAGACAGGCAAATTAGTAGATATGGCTCGTTGAGAGGGGGAGGGGGAGGAGGAGGAAAGGCGGGGGAGGGGAAGGAAGATGGGGAATTGAGGAAGTGAGAGAGATAGAGGAAAAGTGTAGACAGATACAAATAGATGTATAGATAGATGGAGGAGGAAACGATGACGTGGAGGAAATCGAGAGGTGGAGGAAAATTGGAAAGATGGAGGAAAGAAGAGATGAAGTAATGGAGGAGGAAAGTTTGAGAGAAGGTGGAGGGATGGAGGGAATACGCAGGGATGGAGGAAAACGAGAGGTGAGAAGAGGAAGAAGGTCAAATGAAGATGGAAAAGAAGAAAAAGAAGAATGGGGAGAGAACAGGGATTGAGGTAAACGTGTAGGAAAGAGGAACGAAACGGAATGGAGAGAGGAAGGGAGGGAGAGAAAGGAGGAGGGGAAGGAGGAAAAAAATGGAAGAGTGGTAGGTGAAAGGAGGAGGAACAGGAAGCTGAGTGGAGGGAAGGACGGGGAGAGAGAACGAAGAGGGAGGGAGGTTTGGAGGAAGAGAGGGAAGGTAGATGGAAAGATTGGAGGGAGAAAAGAGAGAGAGAGAGAGAGAGAGAGAGAGAGGAACATGGTAAGAAAGAGAGTGGAGGGGAGTGAGGGGAGATCAAAATCTCTCTCTCTCTCTCTCTCTCTCACTCACCCATCATTGCCCTCAAGGCCTACAAGTGTTACCACCTCAAGACCACAAGAACACCCTCAGGGCCAGCTGTCGACCATTACCAGCAGTGTTGCCAGCCTCAAGGGTTACTTATCGCGTTTGGCTACACTGCAGGAGACGCGGGGGGGGGGGGAGGAAAGGAGGCAGGGAGGAGCTGGCATCACTGAACTGTTTAGCTAATATAGTGTTTGGCTGAATTGATAACACTGATTTTAATTTTTTGCTGAAATTGCAACGCTGATTTTTTTTTTTTTTTTGTGCTAACCTCTAGAGTTCAGTGACGTCACAGTTGGTTCCTTACTACTTCCAGACGATTTTTTTCATCCTGGGAGAAACTTTTATAACTGGAGGGGTTAGATATAGCCTTCATTAACCCCTTTACTACTACAGGTCCTTCCCAAGTTCAACAAAATCGTCTGGAGCTACGAACGATGACGCAAAAATGATGTCACCGTATTGTAGGGGTTAATATAGCACTGGGCTGGACTGGTATCACTGCTTGTTTTGTTTGCGTTGGTAGTGCTGTTTGTTGTTTGTTTGTTGGTTGGTTGGTTGGATGGGTTGGTAGCACTGACTTGTTTGGTCTCTCTCTCTCTCTCTCTCTCTCTCTCTCTCTCTCTCTCTCTTCTTCACGCACATCTTCTATAAATTCATATTTTCTTAAGGAGAAGGCCGGGGAGAAGGTCGCTCGAAAGGTTGTAAGAGAGAGAGAGAGAGAGAGAGAGAGAGAGAGAGAGAGAGAGAGAGAGAGAGAGGGAGGGAGGGAGGGAGGGAGGGAGGGGGAGAAGCACTAGAATAAATGACAGTCGCTCAGAAAAAGTTGATAAGACCCGGATGAAGTGGGGTGTCTGTGTACGGAACTAGATAGCCTGAGTTCCTGTTACAGCATTCTATTTTTCATTTGTTTATTCACTTATTTATTTATTACTTATTTACCCTTGCATTACTATTACTAGGCAAAAGGAGAAACAATAAATGAAAAAGAAAGAGTGAGGAAATGAAAGTCGATGTGAAAATGATGGCGAGTTTGTAAGGATAAAGAAGAAAAGGGAAAACAGAGTGGAACGTTGGTATATGGAAGACTGAATACAGACAGATATATAGATAGATGGATGGACAGATAGACAGATAGATAGATAGAGAGAGAGATAGACAGACAGATAGACAGATATAAAGATGGATACGGATTAAAGAGTCTGAGAGAATGGACAAAAACGACTGAAATAGAGAAACACGAATGATGACACAGAATGGAAGGAAAACGGAGGAAAAAATATTAGAGAATGTAGAATAGATGGGGAGCTTAAAAAAAAACAGGTGAAACATAGGAATAAAAGATCTGAAATTAGAAAATAATGGAATAGGGAACGTAAATCAGCGAAAAGAGGATGGAAGGTTGTGGAATGGAAGAAGGATGGAGAAGGGACGGGAAAGGGCAGTCAAAGAAATCCGTTCTAAATACCCTCTCAAGATTCATTTGCCAAGTTTTTGTTCATTCTGTGGTTTGAGAGTGAGCTGGTATGCATTCTCTCTCTCTCTCTCTCTCTCTCTCTCTCTCTCTCTCTCTCTCTCTCTCTCTCTCTCTCACGCCTTGGCTGTGTTATTATGCACTGTCTCTCTCCTCTTCATCTTGGTTTTACATTCTTCATTCTTTGTCCTCCTTTTCTTTCTCCTTCAAACTTTGCTTCGTCAACCTTTTTTCTGTTATAATCTTCTACCACCAAACGATTTTGTTCAACGTAAGGGAGATGTTTTACAGAGAGAGAGAGAGAGAGAGAGAGAGAGAGAGAGAGAGAGAGAATTCTTAATATTTTCCAAACAAGATGACCTTCACAGTGTAGAATTAGATCGTCCGTTGTTAGGTAAAATAGAGGGTCATAGCGTGAAGGAGTTTCTCTCTCTCTCTCTCTAATCAACAACTTCCACCACCACCACCACCACAGCCTCGCCACAAGTAAAACACCTCACCGTAATCACTCTTGCTTTTTTCCTCCCGTGGCCGCGAGAATTAGAGTAAACGAGGCAATTACAGGCCGAGGGTTGTTAAGGTAGTTAGGGTCGGGTGATGATAAGAGAGGCGGGCACGGCAACAAGCGTGTGTGGTCCGTAATGCCACTTATTTAACTTTATTTTAGTTATTATTTTCATTTTTATTTTTGTGGAGCTAGTTTTGACAGTGCTGTGGGTTATTTTATGTGTATATGGGATCCTGAAGAAGTCACTGTGCTATTTAGGACGTTGCAACACTACATACTGTTATATTTCACACTGCCGTATACCTACCTTACACTGCCATACTTCATATTACCAGAACTCACACTATAGTTACGCGGCTACAGCTTACATACATCTCACACTGCCATGCTTAAAAGTACATCTCTTCACATCACACTGCCCTTCTTCCCAGACTTCTCACACTACGGGCTATACACTGCCACACTTCTACAGCTCACAGACACTCCCCATTTTACACCTTCAATAAGCAACACACTCTCCAATGCTTCACACTGCCACACCTTCCACCTTCTTCTTCACAGACTCTTCTCCAACATCCTGCATAACGTGGCAGACAGACAAACAAACAGAAATTTAGCTAAATAGACAGATAAATTAGTTATATAGATAGGAAATTAAAAGAACCAGCTGATGAAAAATAAAGGCAAAAAGCAACTCCTCTCCAACCCCTCCAAAAGCCAACCCCTAACCACCACCCCGCAAAGCCATTTCTCCCCAACCCCCATAAAGCCATTCCCTTCACAAACACCTCCACAAAGCCACCTCAGCTCCCCCACAAAGATACCCCCTTTCTAACCCCCCAGTAATGCCACCCCTTTCCAACTCCCCAGTAAATCCACCCTTTCCTGAGTTTCCACACAGTGCCCCCTTTTCACTTCCTTCACAAAGCAGTCCTCCCCATCACCCCCACAGAGCCGTCCCCTCCCCACAATGCTACCCCTTCCCAACACCCCAATAATACCACCCCCTCCCAAGCAACCCACACAAAGCCACCCACTTCCAGGACCCCACACAAAGCCACCCCCTCTCCAACACCCCACACAAAGACATCTACTTCTCAACACCCCACACAAAGCCACCCCCTCCAAACACCCCACGCAAAGCCACCCCCTCCCAGCACCCCACGCAAAGCCACCCCCTCCCAACACCCCACGCAAAGCCACCCCCTCCCAGCACCCCACGCAAAGCCACCCCCTCCCAGACACCCCTACAAAGCCACCTCTCCCGAACACCCCTACAACTCCACCCCCTCCCAACACCCCACACACAGACACCCTCTCCATCTCCCCAATAAACCCACCTCCTTCACCAACACCCCTACAAAACCCCCCCTTCCATCTCCCCAACAAACCCACCTCCTTCCCTAGCTCTCCCCTATCAAGCCCTCCCCACCCATAACTTTTGGCGCTCCCCATTTCCATTTAGCGTGGTGTGGTTTGAGCGTAGTGGGATGAGAACAGATGGTGTATTTAATCCCCGTCTGACACGCAGATGAATACCCACCTCCACCACCTCATTTGCGCTGCCTCACACTCTCCTCGGCTGGCCTGGCTTAACTTTACATAACTTTACCTGGCCTAACTTAAACCAGATTGAATTACGCTTAACTAACCTAATCTAACTTTACCTTAACTCACCTCTTCCTATCTAACCTTAACTAATTAAATCCAATCTAATGTAGCCTAATCTAAATCTAAATTAATCTGACCTAACGTAACCTAATCCCCGCCTCACACTCTGATTGGGCTCGCCTAACTAAACCTAACTTCACATAATATTGCCTTTCCTAAAATAAACTAATCTACTCTGATCTTGCAACCAAATATAACAATATCTTATCTCGTAAATCGTAATTAGTTTGACCTACACTACACAAAGCAAACTTATCTACAATGATCTAACCTAACCAAACCTCACCCAATTTAACTTAACCTAATCTGACCAAACCTAATCTAGCCTAACCCCTCCTCAGACACGCATAATCCAACCTATACTGAGTTAAACCAATCTAATTCAACCAAGCCAAACCTGAAACTAAAATATGCACAGATCTAAATCTACCCTGACTTAACTTACCCTAATCTAAACTCAACTAACCTAACCTATCCTAACCTCACCTGGCTACTCTAACTAAAATCTAATCCCCGCCTGACAGCTAGATTTAGAGAGAGAGAGAGAGAGAGAGAGAGAGAGAGAGAGATCTGGGCCTCCTCACAGTTGGGACGTAACCCCTTCAGTCCAAAGACATCTGGAGGAGTTAAATTATGCCTGAATAAAATCGTCTGGAGGTGGTAAATAAAATCGTCTGGAGGTGGTAAATAACATCATCTGGTGGCGAATAAAATTGTCTGGAGGTGGCGAATAAAATCGTCTGGAGGTGGCAAATAAAATCGTCTGGAGGTGACAAATAAAATCGTCTGGAGGTGTAAAATAGTCTGGAGATGGTAAAGCTTAAATATAAAAAAAAGTTCTGGTATTAAAACCCTTGTCCCCGATGACACTTTCTTCTGCTTTATTCTTGCTACTTCCAGACGATTTTATTCAGTCTGGGGAGGAACTAGGCTGTGAAGGGTTAATGAAGGCTATATCTAACCCCTCCAGGTCCTTAAGTATATCCATGGCTGAGAAAAATCATCTGGAAATAGAACAAATATGAACAAATGCGTCATCGAATTGAATGGGTTAATGCATGAGAGAGAGAGAGAGAGAGAGAGAGAGAGAGAGAGACTCACCTGTTCATTTATCTAACTAGAGATATAATTAAGAGTTGGCGTGGTAATTTTCCCTTAGTTAACCCTAAACCTATTTTCTTGCCCCTTCTCTCTCTCTCTCTCTCTCTTACCATCCCCCCCGACCTATTTCAATCAAATTCCCCCTCTCACTCCATTCATCATTCTCTCACTTCATTTAAATCTCATTCTTCATTCTCTCTTTCTCCTATAACATGCCTTCCCTTTTCTCCCTTCTTTCATTCTCCCTCTCCTTGTTTCCTTTCTCTCCTTCCTTCCTTCTCTCCATCTTCCTATGTCGTCACTACCCGTTCTCTTCCCTGCCTTTCTCCTCTTTCTTGCCTTATTCCTTCTCTTGGTTTATCCTCCTTCTTTCTCTTCTTCTGACGCCATTCTCCTCCTCTTTCGTCCTTCGCTACCCTCTTCCTTTTCCTCATTTCATGTTTTCGTCTTTCTATCGTTTATTCCTTTCCTCCAATACCCCTTCCATTTCACTCTCCTTCCCTGCTCCTCCTCCTCTGACTTCATATCTGACTCCCCTTTTCGCCTTTCTCCACCTCCCTCGTCTTCTTTACTTCATTCTTCCCTCCATTTCTGTTTCCTCTCAACTCTCCTTCTCTCTTTATTCCTCATCCGTCATTCCTCGTTCTCTCTTTCACTTATCCTTTCTTTCCTCTTCTTTATTTCCTTTTCTCGTTTCAGATATCCTTCCCCTTCCACTCATTCCGTCACCTCATACATCATTCCAAATTTCACTTTTTTAAAAATATAATACATTCTCTTACTCATTTCACTCTCCTCACTCTACCTCCTCCCCCTCTGATTTTCCTTACGTCCTAAAATTTCTTTTCGTTTCGTCTTCAGTGTTACCTCTATCCTGCTGTTCCTTCCTTTCTTTATCACACACTCCCACACACAAATATTCTCTCTCTCTCTCTCTCTCTCTCTCTCTCTCTCTCTCTCTCTCACCACACCCTTTTCCCCGTACCAAGGCGATTTATAAAGTCTCACAAAACACCTTCATTACCTCCTCGCAGGAAGTGGGGGGAGGAAGAGAGAGAGAGAGAGTGGGGGGAGAGAGGGGCGAGAGGGAGAGAGAATGGAGGGGGGCAATTCCGCATCCCCCTCCCCCTCCTCCTCCTCACTCTCTTCACAGCCCAATCAGAGAGAGTGGGAATCGAGAAAATGGGGATCAGGTGAGAGAGAGAGAGAGAGAGAGAGAGAGAGAGAGAGAGAGAGAGAGAGAGAGAGAGAGAGAGAGAGAGAATAATTATAGAAAGTGGACCATGCGACGATGAAAGACAGCACAAGGAGAGATAAAAGATAATATTGTATGTGATAGAAAATGATGAAAGATGCGTAAGAAGAAAAGCATCCTCTTATCACTAATATTACATCTCTTCTAGGCCACCTTGTTTACAATGTGTTGCATGCAGTATTGAAACTAAGTAATATGGAAATCTGCAATACTGACTTATTATTAACGTGGGTAATTTGTCATCATCAGAATTTAGCAGAGAACATTTTGTCCATTGCAGATTAGAATTATGGGAGTGTGCAATGCTGAAACGAGATATGTAGGTAGATTGCAATATTCAAGGTGGGGGTAGTTTGCAATGCTGAAAATACTGTTATAGGATGCCACTGCAATATCTGTCTTAGCAATATGGTAATGTGAAATAGTACAACTGTGTAATTCTTTGTATTGATACTTTTTGATACGGGGAGCCTGCAGTATTCAGAATGTATTAATAGGGATAGATTACAGTACTGAAACTTGGCAATATGGGAGTGTGTAATGTTGAGTTTTAAAAATATGCGAAGTTACAGTTACCAGTTTTTAGAAATATGGGCAGTTTACACTATATGATTTACAAATATGGGAGCTCATAATTCGGAGTCTTAGTATTCTGACAGTTACAAACACACAGAATTTAGTAACAGGTTTTATGAAGTATTTTACATAATTTCGGTACCAGACTTAGTAACATGGATAACTTGCATTACTAAGATTATATAATGCTTGAAACAGTAGTGTGAAGAACTTGCATTGTGAGAAGTTTACAATATGGGAGGTTACAATAGTGAGAGGCAAGTAAATGGGAAGCTTGCAATATGAATCTGCAATACCGGATAGATGGACAGATAGACAAATAGATAAACAGACAGATACCAGTACGTGAGAGATTTCTAATAATGAAAAATAAGATGGAATGCAATAATGAAAGCATTCAGTACGAGAAGTATGCAATAAGGTGAGCTTTGAATATGGGATGTTCGCAGTATGATGAGTTGACAGTATGAGAAGCTTGCAATGTGAGGAGTTTGGAATGAAGTTTGCAATATACAAAGTTGGCCGTAGTTGGATATGGATCTGTGCTGAGCTGGCTGGATGCAGGGTAAACACAGGTATTACAGAGGTGATGAGGGAACCAGAGAAATGACAGAGGAAGTGGAGAAGCAAGGACGAAGTCGGGAGAGAGAAGGCAGTGGACCACGGACCATTTTAAACAACTATCATCACAACCACACCTACCACCATCCATTTTACACACCTACCATCACCACAACCACAACCACCACAACCCTTCACACAAACTACTATAGTCCGTTTACTTTCATCTGACGGAATTGGACCACTCCCACAACTTGAAATCGAAGTCACAGTTACATATCATTCGATTAACTTTAGCTGTGAGTTAGTAATGAGTCTCCTTGGTTACTGCACTCCACTCTCATTACACTTTATCATCAATTAAGCTTCAAGGGGTTAGGGATCTTTACCAGGTTAGAGTAAATGTCCTCTACCACCGCCACAGTTAACCATCACCTAATGCTATCACTGCAACTATTCCTCACCGACTCTCATGAAAAGCCCG
This sequence comes from Coenobita brevimanus, assembly GCF_032717465.1. Lineage (NCBI taxonomy): Eukaryota > Metazoa > Arthropoda > Malacostraca > Decapoda > Coenobitidae > Coenobita > Coenobita brevimanus. The sequence continues at coordinate 37,037,174 of NC_136979.1, forward strand.
ACATCGCCTCCACCAACATTACCACCATCTGCCACCACAATCGCTCCATCAACCCCCATCCACTTTTTTCACCATTACCAACATCACATTAACAGCGGCCACCACCAACATTCCTTCACTGACACCAAAACTACCATCCTACCGACAACCATCACATTACAATCACTCTACTACAACCAACCGACCAGCCACAACCACAGCCACACCCACCCACGACCAACCGTCACCCTACCACCTATCACAACTACCTCATCCTAACATCCACTATCACAACTACCTTAACCACAGCCACTATACTACCACACCCACTACCACCACCCTATTTCAACTACCATTACCAAGCGACCACAGCCTTCACCAGTCACAACCACAACAACCAACCAAAATCCTCCTCAGTTACTATCATCACTTAACTCCAACACCAATCACTATCAGCATCATCACTCTAAACAATCACCACTATTCAGAACCACCTTCCTACCACAACCTCCACAATTCCCATCCACAACAACTCTATCATCCTACCACATCCCATCAACCCTTCTCAACCACTACCACCACAACCATCGCACACTACTAACCATCACAACTACCACATCCTACCAACCACCCCCACAACTACCACACCCCACCAACCACACCCAAAATTCTCCAAACACTTACCACATCTACTACCCTACCAACCACAACTACCACAATCTGGACTGAGGTCAGGGGCAGGGAAGGGGGTTAGACAAAGAGGTGAATGGGGAGCTAGATGACTCCACCCCAACCCTCCCTCTTCATTACTGTCTTGCCTCGGGGAGGGAGAGGGAAAAGGAGAGGGAGGGAGGGGGAGGGGGAGGGGGAGGGAGAGGGAGAGGGAGATGGAGAGAGATAGGGGAGAGAGGGAGGAAGAAGGGGAATCAGAGAGAGGGAAAAGGATTGGAGAGAGGGAGAATGAGGGGAAGAGAGAAAGGGGAAGAGGAGGGAGGATGAAGGAGAGGTAGAGGAAGAAAGGTGGAGAAGGACCGGGTAATAAAAGAGAGAAAGAGGAGTATCATGGCGGAAAAGAGAAAATAAACACGGGGATGGAAGAAGAGGAAGACCGAGAGGGGGAAAGATAAGAAGGAAGTCTGAGAAAGTGAGGAGAAAGAGGGAGGGAGAGAGATGGGGCGGAGTGAATGAGAAAGAAAGAGAGGAGAAAGAAGAAAGAGTGGAGTGGGAGGAAGAGAAGGGAAGTGAAAGGAAATTAAAAGGTGGCAGAGAAAATTAGTGGAAGGAGAGAGAGAGAGAGAGAGAGAGAGAGAGAGAGAGAGAGAGAGAGAGAGAGAGAGAGAGAGAGGAATGCGGCGGCGGCTATTGTGGTGTGTTTACATGTGAGTGGATATGTTGATGAATAGTGTCCCCCTGCCTCCCTCCCTCCCTCCCTCTCTCTCTCTCTCTCTCTCTCTCCCTCTCTCTCTCTCTCTCTCTCTCTCTGTTTGTCGATATATCTCTATCTAACTGTTTTTCTTTCTCGAACCCCCCCCCCTCTCTCTCTCTCTCTCTCATTCCCTTCACACCAGGCTCCAGTTTAGAGGGTGGAGAGAGAGAGAGAGAGAGAGATAAGGATATGGTTGAGTAAGGAGGAAGGAATAGGATAAGTGAAGCATGCGTAAGATCAGAATGAGATGAGATGGAGGAGGAGGAGGAGGAGGAGGAAGAGGAAGAGGAAGAGGAAGAGGAGAGAGAGAGAGAGAGAGAGGAGATAAGGATATGGTGAGTAAGGAGGAAGGAATAGGATAAGTGAAGCATGCGTAAGATCAGAATGAGATGAGATGGAGGAGGAGGAGGAGGAGGAGGAGGAGGAAGAGGAGAGAGAGAGAGAGAGAGAGAATGATGGAGACACGAAGGAGAGATGGAAGCAGAGAAAGAAAACGAGCACAGAGAGAAGGAGGAAGAGAGAAGCGGAGGAGGACGAGGAGGAGGAGAAAAGGGGAGGCGGAAGAACAGAGTGCAAGACAGTAGAGAATTAGTAGGAAAAAGGGAGCAGGGAGAGGGGAAGGGGAGCAGGAGGAGGAGAGACTGGACAGGAAGAGGAGAGAAGGGGGAAGGATAATATAGTAAGAGGAGGAGGAGGAGGAGGAGGAGGAGGAGGAGATTGAAGGAGGAGAGGAGAGGATTAGAGGTTGAGGTGAGAGGCATCGACTCAAGTTGTGGAGGGAGGGGTGAAGGAAGGGAGCGGGGATAGAGAGGGAGGAAGGGAGCGGGGAGAGAGGGGGAGGAAGGGAGCGGGGATAGAGAGGGAGGAAGGGAGCGGGGATAGAGAGGGAGGAAGGGAGCGGGGATAGAGAGGGAGGAAGGGAGCGGGGATAGAGAGGGAGGAAGGGAGCGGGGAGAGAGAGGGAGGAAGGGAGCGGGGAGAGAGGGGGAGGAAGGGAGCGGGGAGAGAAAGGGAGGAAGGGAGCGGGGAGAGAGAAAGAGGAAGGGAGTGATAAGAGAGAGAGAGAGGAAGGGAGTGATGAGAGAGAGAGAGAGGAAGGGACTGATGAGAGAGAGGGAGGAAGGGAGTGATGAGAGAGAGAGAGGAAGGGAGTGATGAGAGAGAGGGAGGAAGGGAGTGATGAGAGAGAGGGAGGAAGTAAGCGGGGAGAGAGACGGAGGAATGGAGTGATGAGAGAGAGGGAGGAAGGAACGGGAGAGAATCGTGAAGGAGAGGGAAGGCTGGGGGAAGGAAGAGGAACGCTGGAGGAAGAAAAATAGAGGAGGAGAAACTTTGGGGAAGGGAAAAGTGGGGAGCAGGAAGCACATGGGGGGAAAAAGAGAGGAAAGGAACAATGGAGGAGGAAAAGAAAAGAGGAGGAACTCTGGCGACGAAGAAGAAAGGAGGAGGAATGCTGGGGAAGAAGAATGAGGGAAAACGTGAAGAGGGTGGTGTTCCTTATGATCTGGTTTGCAAGTACACACACAGTATATAATAGGTGTAAAATCTAATATACTTCTTAATACTTTTTTTCTCCAAATCGAGGAACCCATTTGAGCTGTACCTTCCAGTGTAATACTCAACAGAAACTAGTCAACAACAACAATAACAACAAAGCTAAAATCGGTGGTAAAAGAACGGCATAAGAAAGCAAAAGTTAGCAGCAAAATCTGTTAAGACACAAGAAAGCGCTATGAAGAAAAAAGATCCAATTCTTACCTTTAAAATGGATTTCCACAAGTTTCTATATCTCAGTTCTCTTTTGCACTGAATCATTCTGACCAGTTGCAAAATAAATAAATAAATAAACATAAACATAAATGTAACAGACATACAGCATTGGTAAAAAAAAAAAAAAGTACAATGAAACAGGAGTACCCAACTTTAAAACTCTCGACAAAAATTAAGAGAACACAATGACCTCTTTTGGGAAGGTTTTTTTATTTACTTATTTACTGGCTCCCTTATTATTTATTTCTTCCTTTATTTTACTTCAGCAACCGCCGAGTGTTTTATTCAGCTTATGAAATGCCTCTCGTATTAAAGAGGACAAATTCCCAGTTTATTATGATTAACCCAGACAATGTTTCACCGTAGAACAGAAAGCAAAGTTGGAAAAAAGCGCCACTAACTCTTCCACTGAGATCGCACCGTATTTCATTCTTGTTATCCTCTGACGATTATCTTCCTTATAATTAAAATCTCTCCAATAAAACTTAAAAAAACGATGACGGGTTGCTTTATTTGATCATTACTACATCTACACGCACTAGAAGAATATAAATCGTACAGAAAAGATTCAAAATATTCCCCTCGACCCTCGAAATAGAAAACGTGTATCTAAAATAAGGATCAGAATTTGGGGGAGACTATTAAGGATGACAATAACAACAATCTGTCCACCTCAATGCCCATAATCTCCACCCAACCTCGTATTTAAATCACTCTCCTCCCTCCTCCTCAATCGATTTGTTATTTAATAGTGCTCTCTCTCTCTCTCTCTCTCTCTCTCTCTCTCTCTCTGGCTTGAGCTAGAACAGAACACTGCACTAGAGCTGCCTCGTTCATGAGGGTTAAAGCTTACAATAATTATACACCTACACTGACACAACCTCTCTCTCTCTCTCTCTCTCTCTCTCTCTCGGCACATCTTAGCTACTTAATGGATGCTGGAGGAGGCTAATAAGGATCCCGTCTCCCCATTGGCTCATCCCAAAGCAATTCTGACCAATCACAGGGCTTGGAGCTTCAAACTACTTGCTTAACTCATTGTAATAACTTGGAGTGGGAGAGAGGGAGGGAGGGAGGAAAGAGGGAGAAAGGGAGGAAAGAGGGAGTGAGGGAGGACTGAAGGATGGAAATGTGTGTGTGTGTGTGTGTGTGTGTGTGTGTGTGTGTGTGTGTGTGTGTGTGTGTGGAGAGAGAGAGAGAGAGAGAGAGAGAGAGAGAGAGACAGACAGACAGAAACTGATTAAAGAAACCAGCATAATTAAGAAGAAAGCATCAAAACTTCTAGAGGTTACCGCTACCTCTTAAGGAAGGAGGGGGGGACTGACAGAATTACACAGTGAGAAAGTAAAATTAAAGGTTGGGCAGTACGTTTCAGGACTTAGACATGTACAGGTAAAATTTTCTGGGTAAGATCACTCACAAACAGACGTAGTTGACAGGGAAATCACCTAATTATCCCCCCGTAAAATAGGACACAAAACCACTGCTGTTAAATCAAGGTACCTTATTTTAAAGTCCAAGTAACGTAGGGACTTTTACCTAAATAATACCCTGCCCAAAATTAAGCTTACCTTGAGCTTTATTTTCGGGCGTGTTCTTTCCTTTTCCAGAGTATTTCATTCAAGTTAGGGTATCTTACGTAAAATTTCTTCTACTGACATCTTTTCACATTTCCCAAAAGTAAGTGTTTTTATCGGTTTCTCCTCCTCCTCCTCCTCCCCAGAGCTCGTTGCCACCACCCACACAACTTCGTTTCTTAGCCTTCTGTCCTAAATATTACTCTGCATGAACTTTGATCCGATATCTAGAGGCGCCTTTCTGAGATTTTCGATTCCGGCCTTTAAATCATTTTGTAACTTAAAAAGAGTACAAAGACAGGCGCTGAGCTAATAAAAATACGGGCCCGAAACCACCAGACGCCCAAACAACCATCGCAATGAAATACTGTGATCTATTCGCCTTCAAACAAGCCCACCAGCCTATTTGTTTTGCAGTTCTTTTCATATGTGTAAGTAACGTGCCTAAAGACTTTGGGAACTTTCACGCATTGGCTCACAAATGCGCTCTCTCTCTAGCTCTATCCATGAACAATTCCTGCAATCACCATGCGATTTTAT
>NC_136979.1:37049965-37057465 GCF_032717465.1 Coenobita brevimanus
CCTCATTCGCCGTCCCTCATCACCTTCCTATCTTAACCTCAATGTCTTCCTCCATCGTTCCTTATCATAACCCCTTCTATAACTTCTTTTCTCTCTCCTTCGTCTCCATCTCCCTCTCTCCTCATCCTCCTTCATCTCTCCCCTATCTCTCCCCTTCATCATCCCCTATTTCCCTATCGCCGTGCTGGGGGAGGGGGTGCTACGAGAGATAGTGTAAAACTGGAGAGATAACGCAAAGGAGCCATGTAAATGCAAATATGGCGGCACTGTTAAGGTCTTGGATGGGAGAGGCATGAGGGAAGGGGGGTATGATGGAGGGAAGGGGGGTATGATGGAGGGAAGGGGGGTATGATGGAGGGAGGAAGGGAGGCAGAGATGAAGGTGGGGAGGAAGGAAGGGAGATGGGGAGAGGAGAAAATGTAGGGAGGACGGGGTAGGAATATGAGAGAGAGAGAGAGAGAGAGAGACAGAGACAGACAGACAGACAGACAGAGAATGGAAGTAGGGTGGGAGACAGTATGTAAGCGAAGAGGAGAGGAAAGAGGGGTGGAAGGGGTAGAAAAAAGGATGAAGGAGGTCAGGGGGGGAGAAGGGAGGAAGAGAGAAGGGGGGAGGGTGTAAAGGAAAGAATATGAGGTGGATACGCAAGATATAATTATAATTTTTCTTTTTCTTTCTTTCTTTTTTTTTTTACGGGGAACTTCAACCCTGTTGTCTCTTCTTCCTGATTAAAAACGCTCATGCACGGACGCACGCACGCACGCCGCTCACACGCACGCACGCCGCTCACACGCACACGCAAGTACTTGGTTCCGGTTGAGAGATTATTTTCAGCCATGATAGTAGTTCCTCCGTGAGATTAGTCCCGACCGTAAGATTAGTTCCGACCTTGAGATTTGTTCCTGCCGTGAGATTAGTTCCTGCCGTGAGATTAGTTCCAGCCGTGAGATTAGTTCCAGCCGTGAGATTAGTTCCAGCCGTGGGATTAGTTCCAGCCGTGGGATTAGTTCCAGCCTTAAGGACGGAAGATTAGCTCCTTCGGTGAGATTAATTCTGGCTTTGAGATTAGTTCAGGTTGTTATATTTGTTCCGACCGTGAAATTAGCTTCAAACTTGATATTAGTGTCTACCGTGAGATTAGTTCCGACCGTGAGATTGATTCTAGCCCTGATATCAGTTCAGACCTTGAGAATAATACCGACCATGTGATCATGATATTAGTTCCGACAACAAGATTATTTCCAGTCGTGAGATTAGTTCCGACCGTGAGATTAGTTCTGACCGTGAGATTAGTTCTGACCGTGAGATTAGCCCCTCCCTTCCTGCCTCCCTCCCTCATCTATCCATCTCTTCCTCCCACCATCTCTCAGTCCCCCTCTCCCTGCCCTCTTTACTCTCTCCTCCATCTTTCCCTTCCTCCCACCCTCTCTCTTCTTGCCTCCCTCCCTCTACCCACTCACTCTCCCTCTTTCCCTCTCTCCCTCCCTCCCTCCTGCTCCCTCCCCGTCTCTTCTCCCCGCCTTAAACCAAGCAGAACACTCCCACAATGCACTTGCAACTTAATAAAGGGAGAGTAACAGGCAGGGAGACATGATAGTGCACACAGCAACTGCAAGGGAGAGAGCGGGGAACAGGGAGGGAGGGAGGGAGGGAGAGAGCGGGGAACAGGGAGGGAGGGAGGGAGAGAGCGGGGAACAGGAAGGGAGGGAGGGAGAGAAAGGGGGAGAATGGGGGGGCGTAATGGAAAGAGGAAAGAGGGAAAGAGATATTGGGGGAGGAAAGGTATGGAAGAAAAAAGAGGGAGAAACTGACAAAAGGAGGAATGAGCGAGAGAGAGAGAGAGAGAGAGAGAGAGAGAGAGAGAGAGGAGGAAGGTTGAAAGGGTGGAAAGTAAAAGAGAAATGACGGGAGGATAAGGAAGGAAGGGAGGATGAGGGAGAAAGTCCAAAGGAAGGGAAAAGCGGGAAAAAGATAGGGAGAGGAAAGGAGAAAGAATAAAAAGGGGGAGAGAAGCAGAAGAAAGAAGAAAGGAAAGGAAGAGTGAAAGTAGAGAATAGCAGCGGAGAGAGAGAGAGAGAAATGGTTAGTTGACTCAGTACTACCACTCCCAGTATCGGTACCGAACCCTCCTCTGTTATCAAACACTCTCCCAGTTTTTTCCGAGTTACACCTTAATTCCTTTAAAACAATGACGCCTTTTTTTCAATATATTCTGGTTGTGTCCGAACGAATTTTGCCATCCCAACACACACATCTCAGAGTAAGGATAAAAAAAAAAAAATCCACTAAACCTCTGAAATATTAGACGCTTTTATCAAGTTGAGTAAAATCGTCTTGTAGATAAGTCGACTAAATAAATATCCCCACAGATAATAAAAAGCGTAGTTAATTCCTGGTCTGCTGGTGAGATGAAGAGGAGTACAATTTTTCTCTTAATTTACTCCATCCACATGAGACGTCAAAGAAATGAGGTGCAAAATGTGCAACAAAGTGACAAAGGTGGCTGGAAATGAGATTAAGGCGTGTGGTTATGTGGCAAAGGAGTGAGAGACTAGTGTAGGTGAGAGAGAGAGAGAGAGAGAGAGAGAGAGAGAGAGAGAGAGAGAGAGAGAGAGAGAGAGAGAGAGAGAGGCGTAAAATAGTGCAGTGGTACGAGCGAAATTTTCCAAACGCTGCTGGAAGTGAGGAATGCTTAATACACTACCAAAAACTAGGCAGACTGTATTGTTATGCTTTGGAAAACTCAAAAAGCAGTGCCTAAATTGAGAGAAATATCTTACCAACTCGAAACAATGCTGAATGTGAGATTAATGCTTTCAAAATTTACGGAAATAGTGCGAAACAACGGACAACGCTTCAGAAACTACCAACAATGTCATCTTCAAAAAAGCATGTGACAATGTAAGAAATCCGTCGTGAAGGTGTCGAAAAGGGGAGATTCAGCTGTCCACTATGATGACACCTATTTCAATCTTGCTACTCCCATTTCATTTTGTTTAGCCAAGAGCAGGTCTCTAGTAGGAAAGGAGTTAATAAGTTTGTTTCTAATTCCATCACTACCATGTCCTTCCTAACCCCAATAAGCTCGTTTGGTGGTAAGTACAGTCCAAAACAGATATTCAAGCATCCCTTTATCATATGTGCCTAGTAGTTTGTTACATGCAAGATATTAAATTTAATCCAGTCAGTATATAATTCCTACATACACTGATTTTATAGCACATACATGAACTCTTTGCCACACAGTGTTACCGTATTATAGCCTCAGATTATACGGGGAAGAATGAGGCGAATTACTGTGGTTGACTGTACAATTAATAATAATAATAATAATAATAATAATAATAATAATAAAATGGAATCACTACCCAAAAATTACCAAAAATGTTAGTAACTGTGTATTTATGTGTCAAATGCGTGATCCATAATCCAGGTAATAGAAAAACGAGTGAAAAAAGAAAAAAAGAGGAAAATTGTGAGGACGTACCTGTGTCGAAAATGAGAGGAATACCGAACGTGTGTTGAGAATTTCGAGGGCTTGAGTGATGAGTGAATGGAAAGGCGACCCATTTACGCTGGCCAGTGTGTGTGTGTGTGTGTGTGTGTGTGTGTGTGTGTGTGTGTGTGTGTGTGTGTGTGTGTGTGTGTGTGTGTGTGTGATATCGTCTAAACCGAGCCAGAAATGAGACAAAAAAAACATTAAGTCAGAAAGTACCAGATAATGTGCCATAATAAAAGTAAGTGTGCGTTGCGACGTGATAAATATGAAAAACTCCGTGAACATCATAAAAAAGAAAAAAAAAACAAGAAAAAACAAGATATGGTCGTGAATTTGATAGTAAGTCGGCAAATAATGAAAAAAAAAAAGAAGTTAGAATCCATCAAAATATATCCTCGAATAAAAATAAGAAATAATGATATGAGACAGGGAAAAAGCTGGCAGGGGAAAGCATCAAAATAGGGAAATACAAACACAATTGGGAAAATGTTCGCCCCCGAGTGAGATTAATGTTGAAATGTGTCTGAGAACGTCCACATGTAACGTGAGAGAGAGAGAGAGAGAGAGAGAGAGAGAGAGAGAGAGAGAATCCAAATTTAAAAAACAGGCGAACAGCACGGACATCTAAACAGCAGAATCCACACGAGTAAAACAGAAAAAACAGTACCGTATCATAAAACAGCTCTAGACAGCAAAATCTAAGAGGGGAAACACTAGAACACTACAAACACGTAAAACAGCAGAAGACAGACAGAACAAAGATACCGAAAAACAGAAGGAAAGAAAAATAACCCCAGACAAACTACAGCGATACAGCAGAGAAAACTAAGGAGGAGGAGACGGACAGCGAAATAGCACAATACAGTATGAGAAAAGCGATAGGCACACCCAAGACAGGGAGAAAGAGCAAAGGAGGAGGAGGAGGAGGAGGAGGAGGAGGAGGAGGAAGAGGAAGAGAAGGGGGAGGAAGAGGAAGAGGAGGAGGAGGAGGAGGAGGAGGAGGAGGAGGAGGAGGAGAAGGAGGAGGAGGCACTCACACATGGAGGAATCGAGGAGGGAAGGGAGGGGGTGAAGTGAAGTTGGGGTTTAGTAGGGGATAGGGAGTTTAGGGGTGAGGGAGGAAGAGAAGCAGGGAGGTAGGAAGGTGGGAGGGAAGGGACTCGAGTAGGTAGCAAGAACGGAGAGGAGAGAAGTCGGTGAGAAATGAGGGGGTGGGGGGAAGGAGAGAAGTGAGAGAAGGATGGAAAGACAGAAGGGATGGAGAGAGGGAAAGATGGATGGGAGAGAGAGAAGCAGACTCCGAGAATGTAGGAGGATGGAGAGAGAGAAGCCCACATGGGAGGACAGGGAGGGAGGCAAGAGAAGCCGGGGAGGTAGGAGAGGGAAGAGGGGAGAAGCACAGGGAGGCCGGAAGGAGCCGGGGAGGCAGGCGGGGGAGAGAGGAGGAGCAGGAGGGGACCCAGGGTGTGAACAAACAGAGCCAATGTAACCGGATAGTGGCACCCGGTCCACGCCTGGCAGCACACCCCTCCACACCACACCACACCACCACCGCACGCAGGTTGGGGAGAGGGGGATGGACATGCAGGAAGGAAGGAGGACTGAGAGGGAAAGGAAAGGAAATTACTGTAAAGAGTGTAAAGGAATACAAAGGAAACCAGACAGCAATATACCTACTGGTCTTTTCCAGGCTGTTTGTTACTGAATAGGTTGTAACTAACGTAACTAACTATTTACCTGTCAAAGATAGGAAAGCATGGAGGCTCTGGATGGAAAGGGAGAAAACAAAAAGAGAGTTGGCCAGGTAGAAAGCATTGTTAGTGTGTCGGTGGGATGGACAGAATGAGGTCAGGTACAACGAAGGAGAGCGGGAAAAACTGACAGACAGGTAAGAATTATAAGACATGAGTCTGAGAACGAAATGACTGGGAGATATTTCCACCAAAGACATGGGGTGAGGTGCGACCCTAACACAAAACACTGAAATACGAGAACTATCAGACAACATGCCAAGTGAAATGGGCAGGAAACGAAGAGATGGAAAATGAACATGGGGCGATGAATTCAGGTACAGGAGGAATGAAAAGCATTAAAATAAAAATGAGGGAAATGGTTGAGAGACACGAGGTGGGGTGAAAGGGAAACGGATATAAAGTTTTAATTCAGTTTTGGTCATAGATTAGACAGTTCCATTCCTAAGGCCCAGCAATTCCACGTGCAACGGATGGTGACACACACCTCCAGTTGTAGCCTTTGGGATCCAAATTCCTACCATCTATATTGAATACATGGTAGGAGCCATTCGGGACTGGTGTGATGGTACTGGCAGGAGCGATTTTTTTTTTTTTTTTTTTTTTTTATGACAAAGCGGTGGGTCCTGTGGATTTTTAACAAAACTCAAATGTCCCCACTGAGCCAGGCACCCGCTCATAGGTTTAATCTGGTGTCCTTTCGAAGAGCAATCCACCTGTCAATAACCTGACGATCATCTCCCTACCTGGGTAGGTTCGTGTAAACTACTGTGAGTTTTTATTCAGTATTCTTCCTGGCAGACTCGAAATAAACAGAACATGAAAATGCCAATTAATACAGTCTCACTTCCTGAACAACAAAGTCGCTAACGCAAAGCTTCTACAAGCACTTCATTTCACTGTATTAATGTAAATCGTCTTCGTCGTCGTCGTCATCATCATCGTTGTCGTCCTCTGAACCATAATTCCCACTTAAAGGAGAGAGTGAGCATTTTTTTTTTTTTTTCCATGTTAGTTAGTTTCTGAATATACGGACAACAACAGTGGTGGGGACGGGGATATCAGCATAGACCTTGTCAGAATTAAGTTCACCGCCTGCCGGGACAGAGTCACCTACAAAAACTAACAGAACATGATATTTTCACACTAATCCTGAAGCCTCCTTTCGAAACAAGTACATAAATAAAATAAAAACAATACAGATCCAGATATGTCTGATCTGAGCGGATGCGAGAGGCAGAGTTGAATAAAACACAGTGGTCGTAGTTGAGAATTAAATTTTGAACAATCCTATACCCTCGTATTCAGTGAGTTAGCCCCCTCAGTCCCAGTACGTGTTGTTTTATTCTTTATACTGCCAGACGATTATGTTCTGTTTGGGAGAGGCTTTTCGAAATGGATGGGTCGAGCATAGCCTTCATAAGACATTTCCATACGAGGGCGAGAGATTTTTCTTAAGTTGAATGAAATAGTATGGCCGTATTCGGAATGGAATTTATATAAAGAAAAGCTCCTATTCAAGAAACTAAACCCTTCAGCAGGAGGACGTTTTTTTCGTCTTATTCTTGCTAACGTCTGACTGTTTTATTCAATTCAGGAGCGGCTTCTCGCAAGGGACTTTTCACTACAATATACTTTTCCCTTCAAAATATTATGGGTTAAAAAACTAAACACTACAGAATGCTAGTGCAACAAATCATTCAAGAAAAATACCATAAACGACCAATGACGCAATGTGTGGGGTTGGGTGGAGAGAAAGGGTGGGGCTGGGTGGAGACAAAGGGTGGGGTTGGGTGGAGGAAAGGGGTGGGATGGGTGAAGAGAGCTGGGATGGTGATGTATGGTGGGGCAGAGAGGAGGCAGTACGCCCTGTGAAGATAGTATAAATGTGGTGACTCCTTAATATAAAGTTGTCTTCTGCGAACAAAAAAAAAAATAGCAAGAGCAAGAATAACACGAAAAAAAAAAGCAAACACGAACTGCTTTCATATCCCTGGCAAGTAAAAAAAAAAAAAAAAAATGGGGGGGGATAAAACAAAGCCGAAAAGTAGTCCCGAAGCTGAAAAAGCAACAAAGCACCAAAAAAAGAAAAGAAAAAAGAAAAAAAAAACGCGAAACCAAATCCCCCAAGACGTCTAACAGCGCAGTTAAGGGCGATGAGGTAAGAAAAAAAAAAAAAGACAGACAGACAGCAAGCAAGAGATCTAGAGGCCTGAATGAGCGCAGTTTCCGCAGCGCGATTTATTCCTG
>NC_136979.1:37062465-37112465 GCF_032717465.1 Coenobita brevimanus
AGGAAGGAAAACGGATGAGGACTTGGCATATTAGAGAAGGGGCAGAGACGAGAAGGGAGGACGAGGATAAACAAGGATGGAGAAGAAACCAAGAATATAGCAGGTAAAGGATAGGGCTTTAGGAAGACATAAGCAGACGAGAACGACGAAGGAGAATATAGGTTGTACACTTGGTTCTTGCAACCCTTCGATAATTTTACTTTTCTTAACCACAGCCTCCATAAATTACTTTCCAGGAGCAAGACACCCGTAAACTGCATAAAGTCTTCTATTTGGTAGGAAAAAACAAGGAAAAAGACGTCATCATAGTAAAAGGGTTAAGTCACGGTGATCAGCAACCTGTATGACATCACCCCCCGCCCCCAATCTCAAGGTGAATGAAATCGCAAGGTCAGAAGAATGAATAAATAATGTGTCAGGTTAATGATGACGTTAATAATGTAAGTAACAGTAACTTGGAATCTCACCTGTTGAATAGTTTCACATTTTTCATCGCTATTCTGTATTCTACAAAAACAGAGAGAGAGAGAGAGAGAGAGAGAGAGAATAATTAAATTTAGCTTTAATCGAGAACGGACATGACTAATTTGTGAGAGACTGGGTGTTCCTCGTATGATCACTGAGCTCTTTCGGTTCAGTTACATTTGTCTTTTTTCTTTTTACATTCTTTTTACCTCCAGACAATTTTATTCTCCTTAGGAAAGGCCACTCATACTTATCTTCCTTTAACCTTGTGTGCGCGCGCGTTCGTGTGTGTGTGTGTGTGTGTGTGTGTGTGTGTGTGTGTGTGTGTGTGTGTGTGTGTGTGTGTGTGTGTGTGTGTGTGTGTGTGTGTGTGTGTGTGTGTGTGTGTGTGTCTGTGTGTGTGTGTGTGTGTGTGTGTGTGTGAGATAGCATGTTCTAATGCGCAGTGAACACTTCTATCGTCCTTTACAAATCAGTACAACCTTCAGTCAATGTAAAGCCTAATCATTTTCACTATGCGATATTTTGCAGTGTCACCCAACATCACAGATTTTGTCATGTCTAGCAGTGTTTACGTGAATCATGAACAACAACAACAACAACAACAACAACAAACAAAATATCAACAACATCAATAACAAGAACAAAACAGCTGCAGCAAAACATCAACACATCATCAATAAATTCATCACTAACAACAACAAGACAAGACAACGACGACAGTAACATTTCCCCTCGTCTCTAACAGCTGCAATCCCCCTTCTCCCCCTCCCCCTTCCCCTCCTCCTCCTCTCCCATCCCCTTCCCCCTCCCCCTCCTCTCCCATCCCCTTCCCCCTCCCCCTCCTCCACTCTTCTCCACACCTGTGTCTTACCACCTGCTCAAGAGCCGGTCGCAGCCGGTATGGATTCAGACAGGGGTGAAGTCAGGCAGGGGTGAAGTCTGGCAGGAATGGAGTCAGGCAGGAGTGGAGTCAGGCAAGGGTGGAGTCAGGCAAGGGTGAAGTCAGGCAGGGGTGGAGTTAGGCAGGAATGGAGATAGGCAGGAGTGAAGTCAGGCAGGGGTGGATTCAGACACGGGTGGAGTCAGGCAGGGTGGAGTCAGGCAGGGGTGGAGTCAGGCAGGGGTGGAGTCAGGCAGGGGTGAGGCAGGGGTAAAGGTAGGCGGGCAGGTCAAAAGTATGGTCAGGCAGGTTGGGATAGGGAGTGGTTAGGTTAAGTTAGGTTAGGTTAAGTTAGATTAGGATAAGTTGTGTTAGGCAGGGGTGAAGACAGACAGAGGTAGAGGTAGGTAGAGGAAGGGATAGGCAGGAGAAAGGGTAGCAGGGGAAGAGAGAGGATAAGACAGAGGTAGGTAAGGGTGGAAGCAGGCAAGTGCATAGATGGATAAGAGCAGAGGTAGGTAAGGGTAAATGTAGGCAAGGATAGAGGCAGGCAGGTGTGGAGGTAGGCAGACAAAGATTGACAAAGGAGAGGTAAGAAGGAGCAGAGTTTGACAGAGGAGAGGTATGCAGTGCTGGGCAGAGGTGGGCAGAGGAGAGGTAAGAAAGGGTTAAGAGAGGCAGGGGTAGGGGCCGGCATGAGGTAGGCAAAGATAAAGGTAGGCAGAGGGAGGTATGCTGGGGTGAGACAGGCAGGGGTAGAGGTGGTCAGGCGTCGAGGTGAGAAAGGGTTGAGGAAGTATGGGGTGAGGCAGACAATGGTTGAGGAAGGATGGGGTGAGTCAGACAAGGGTAGAGGAAGGATGGGGTGAGGCAGACAAGGGTAGAGGAAGGATGGGGTGAGGTAAGCAAGGGCTGAGGAAGGATGGGGTGAGGTAGACAAGGGTAGAGGAAGGATGGGGTGAGGTAGACAAGGGTTGAGGAAGGATGGGGTGAGGTAGACAAGGGTTGAGGAAGGATGGGGTGAGGTAGACATGGGTTGGAGAAGGATGGGGTATGGTTGGCAAGGGTAGAAGCAAGCATAGGGAGGTAGGTTGGGGGGAGGTAGGCAGGGGGTGAGGCAAGCACAGGTGAGGTATAAATATACCGGTGGGTGTGTGTGTGGGTGTGGGTGTGTGTATATATATATATATATATATATATATATATATATATATATATATATATATATATATATATATATATATAGTACATACACACCGGTATATTTAAGTTATATAAACCGCTTTCATATCGACATGTTCCTTAAATATCACACATCATAATAAACTCTTAACCCTTTCAGTACAATACATCCTTTTCATTATATTCTTGCTATACTAGCACGATATTATTCAGCTCAAAGAGAATGGTCGAGGGAGAGAGGTCAGATACAGCCTTCACGAATTCTTCCACCTTTTTACGGCACTCCTGAGTTGAAGGAAATCGTCCACTAGTACTCAAAATAAAATAAGGCATCGTCGACGTGAAAAAATTACTGTTATCCCTAGACAGTCTTTAACGAATAAGGTGTTAAAGAAGCTCCGGAAAGAGCCATAACCAAGCACAGGTGGTACAGCACTCCCCAGCAAAATCTGATCTCGTCGGAAGCACCCCAAACGAGGCACCAGTATCAACTCTGCCACTCTGCACATCTATGGTATCTGTCTATCTCTGTGTATGTATGTATTTATATATGTATGTATGTGTGTATGAATCTTGCCTAAAGCCTGCGAGGGGATGGCCTCTATATCCAGACCTCCATGCGTTTCTTTCCCTATTTGGTATACAACACCTTCCCACAACTCACCACTACCAGTACCCTTCCTTACACACTGGCACAGGGTGGCAGGTGGTTGCTCTATCACCCACTCACTTGATGTGGTGCTGTCTACGTTTTCATCACCTTTATCATTCTATCTCTTGGCCCTCCTCTCTTCCCACTTCTCCCTTTCCTTCCTGTCTCTTTTAATTGCTCTCTTTTCCATTTCAGGTGGCTCTACCTTGAATGGCAAGCCTAATACTTTCCTATAACCCAGGAAACCATGTACAACGCTGTACGGTAACCATATAACCAAATAACGGAGTCGATCTTGCTATGGTGCCCCTGCCTAACCGGGTGGAGAGATGTAAATGTGACGTCAATCCAGGAATCAAACCTCCACACTTCCCCGCGCCACGCATTCGCGAGGCGTTGTCAATCGTAAAGAAACATCGGTTCACTATATGGGACGCTCCTTCAGGTGCTGTTGCTTGCCTGTGGTTGATGAGTCTACTCAGACAGACAGACCGAAGTTGATCAACAACAACACTAACACAGATGTTCACATACATATAAGCGCAGTCACGCTTACATGGTTTACATGTAGTCTCTCTCTCTCTCTCTCTCTCTCTCTCTCTCTCTCTCTCTCTCTGGTGTGTGTGTGTGTGTGTGTGTGTGTGTGTGTGTGTGTGTGTGTGTGTGTGTGTGTGAAAAAGGGCGAATGACAGTGCATGTATGTGTGGTTGGAGGGGAGTCAGAGATCTTTTCGATATTGAATAAAAGTTTCTGAAGGCTGCAGGAATACTGTCAAAATAAAAACACCTGCTTATAGTGAAGGAGAAAACACTTGTACACCTACACCAGATCAGACCAGCACAGTGTAGCACAAACTGATCACAAATGTACTGTACTAGTGAGAACAATACGTAATGCAGCAGGGAAGAGAGGAGGTGGGAGGGGGAGAGAGGAAGTGGGGGATGGGGAGGAGGATAAGAGGTGGGAGAGGGGAAGTGAGGGAACTGGAGTAGAGAGGAGGGACATAAGGTAAATGGGGGAGAAGGGA
Source organism: Coenobita brevimanus (assembly GCF_032717465.1). NCBI lineage: Eukaryota > Metazoa > Arthropoda > Malacostraca > Decapoda > Coenobitidae > Coenobita > Coenobita brevimanus. The sequence goes on from NC_136979.1 coordinate 37,066,675, forward strand.
GAGGGGAAATGAGGGAATTGGAGAAGAGAGGGAATTGGAGAAGAGAGGGGATAAGGGAAATGATGGACAGGGAGAAGAGAGGGAAGAAGAGAAAAGAGAGAATCGCAGGAAAGAAGAGGGATGGACAGTGCGGTGGGGAAGGGAATGGGAAGGGAAGGAAAGTGAGGGAACGGCAAGCAAGAAGACAAAAGAAGAAGGGATTACCCGATGTAAGAAAGCGGTAAATGAAGAGACGAGAGGAATCTGGAGGGGGAAATGAAAGGAGGGGCAAGAGAAGGGAAGAAGTGAGGTAGGAAGGGAAGTGAGGGAACGAGAAGTGAGATTATAGAAGAAGGGAAGACAGGAAAGGGGAAATGAAGGGAGGAGAGGGATATGGAGAGGAAGGGAAGGGAAGAAAAGTGAGGAGACAGAAAGGGAAGCAAAGGGAAGGAAGGAGAAGAATGGGAAGAGGAGAAGAGCAAAAGTGAAGAGAAGAGAGTACCGGTAGGTAAAGTGAATTGGAGGTAAGAGGGGAGAGGGGAGAGAAAGTGAGAGGAGGGAAAGTAATGAAGAAGGGAAATAAGGGAAAAGAATGGACAGGCTAGATAAGAGGAGGAGGGGAAGTGAGAGGAGGGGAAGAAAGAAAAGGGAAGGGAGGGGAAAGAGAGACTGAGTGAGAAGAGGTGAAGGAGAATCAGTAGTGAAGGGAAGGGGGAAGTGTACGAAGGGAAAAGCAAGAGAAAGTGAAGAGAAGTACGGTAAGGAAAGGAGAGGCTGGGGGAGGGTACATGAGGAAGAGAGGAATGGAAAAGTAAGAGAGAGTTACTGAGGGACGGAGAGGGGAGAGGAAGGGTAAAAAAAAAAAAAATGCAGATATCACCAGTGCAAAACCAGACTGTATTGGTAGCAACACTTGCCGTACCTCACCTGTCTTGCCCCCACACGTCATTCCACACCTGTCCTGCCTCCACACCTTCATTCCACACCCGTCGCTCCACACCTGTCTTTCCACTTATCCTGCCTCCCACCTGTCATTCCACACCTGTCCTACCTTCATATTTGTCCTGGCTCCTCCCCTGTCCTGCCTCCACACCTGCCCTACCTCCTATCTCTATACTTATCCTGCCTGCTCACCTGTCCCTCTTCATGTCATTCCACACCTATTCTGCCTTAACACCTGTTCCTGCACACCTGTCCCGCCTCCACACCTGTCTCTTAACACTTTTTCATTCCATACCTGTCCTGTTTCCAAATCTGTCCTGCCGCAACACTAGCTTCCTCACACCTGACCTTCTGGTCGTCTCGTTAATGCACCTACATGATCTATATCTGTCTGTGTTACTGTCATCCTTTCAATACGTTTATCGATTATGGTGACTGTGGTAACCTTAATATTTTACTTTTAAAATAAATCGAAGACTGGGTAGGTTTTGCTGGATAAAAGATGAAAAGTTTAGTTTATGTTGTTTAGATTAGATTAGGTTAGGTTAGATTTGTTTTATTTTGCTCTGGTTTGGTTTGGTTTGCTACCACCACAACCATCACAGCTACTACCACCACCACCACCTCCACCACCACTGCTACCACCGGCATTATCACAGAAGCTACAACCACCATTACCACCATCATCACGGCAGCTACCACCACCACCATCACGACTATCACAGTTACCATCACAACCACCACCATCATCGTCATAATCACACCACCACCAATACCATCATTACAGCTACAACAGCCACCACCACCACCACCACAACAACAACAACAAACAACAACAACCACAGCTTCCATCATTCTCTTCTGAATAAAATCGTCTGTTCTTAACATTAGTGAAGTGATAGACATCGGACTCTAGATGTGCAACCCCCCCCCTCTCTCTCTCTCTCTCTCTATAGCTGCAGAGATGCATGAAACTCACGGAAATGACCCGCCGTATTTTTCCGTGTACGTGCAATGCAGCACCACGGGGCCCAAACACCCCTTCAGAAAACGTTAATCAACATGAAATTGGAAATGGCTTATCTGAGACCTAATCCAATCATACAGCCAAGTTTCTTAAAAATCCATTTTATAGTTTTGGCGGCGTTACACACACACACACACACACACACACACACACACACACACACACACACACACACACACACACACACACACACACACACACACACACACACACACACACACACACACACACACACACACACACGTCCAGGATTATAGTGTATTAGATGCAAAAGTTTCATATCTGTTTGACTAAAAAAAGCAATTGTACATGAGGATAGAGAATTTTGGAATCGTTACCCTGACAATCAAAAGCAGCACTGTGACAGAAACTGCAGATAAAGCCAGCCTTACGGTGGTACTGTACATACCTTCCCCTTGAAGAAACACATCACGAAGCGGGTTTGGAAGGACTCAAGCTGAAACAACAAAGAATGAAATAGATTACATTAAACTCTCAATGACTATGCACATACATTGAAACCTTTCACGCACTGAATAAACATACTCGTAAACATAAATCGTAAACATGAATCGTAAACATAAAACATAAATCGTAAACATGAAACATAAATCGTAAACATGAAACGTAAATCGTAAACATGAAACATAAATCGTAAACATAAAATCGTAAGACGCCAAGTGAAAATCCATAACAAGAAGAGAAAGCGATAGGTTTAGCCGAGAGAAATCTCGTTGTAAAAGAGAAGACATCGGAACTTAGTCTGACAGTTTATATTACCCCTCCCCCCTGAACCGGATGATGTCTTTTTCACTGTCTTAATGCTATCCTCAGACGCTGTTATTAAGCTTAGGAGGGGCCAGTCGTGCTGAAGGGGTTAATAAAGGCAATATCTGACCATTTCATTTCGAAAAGTCTCTCTGGAGCTGAAAATAAAGCCACCGATTCAGAGCATAATGAAATACAAACTACGTCACCATACTGAAGGGGATATATACTCTCAGGTGAAGGCAGAAGGCTAAGGGTTAATGCCTATCTACTGCACGGGGGTAATTACGGCAGACAATCAATAATTATTACGTCACAATCTCCCCTTCGAATACGACGCCTGACAATCAAATTTACTTCCGTAGTACTGGGTGAACAGAGACTATGGGGACGGAGAAACACACTTCGTCCAAGAGAGTGATCAGACCGAAACCTGACCTCGAGTTCTTCCAGTTACGAGCTGGGCGTGCTAACCAATGCACAACCAGCCCCCCCGCCTCCCAGTGCAGATGGAGTGAGGGATGGGTGGGGTGTGAGGGAGGGAAGGAACAGTGAGAGGGAGTAAGGGAGGGAAGGTAAGGGTAAAATCAGGCTGTGAAGCCTATGTCCAGAGTCGGTCACATAAAAAAAAAAAAAAATGAGGGAGAGAAAGCGTGTGTGAGAGGGAGGGGAGAGGAAGGGGATAGGGAAGGGAGGGGTATGTGAAAGGGAAGGAAGAGGGAGGAGAGGGGTGTGTGAGAGGGAAGAGGGAGGGAAGGTATGTGTGAGAGGGAGGGAAGAGAGAGGGGAGTGATGTGCAGGGAGAGGGAAGTAGGGGAGTAACTTGAAGAAAGGGAGGAGAGGTTTACCAACGAAGAAGAGGGACAGAGTTAGGAAGTAAGGAAGGGGGGGGAGTTAGACAAGGGGAGGGAGGTGGGTGTTTAGGTGGGATAAATGGACGTGAGTGAGGGAGGATGAGAGAGGGGGATGGTGTGTGCAATGGAGGGTGAGCGAGGATGGGCTGGAAGGGGAAGAGGCACTTCAGTGGGGTAGAGAGAGAGAGAGAGAGAGAGAGAGAGAGAGAGAGAGAGAGAGAGAGAGAGAGAGTGTGTGTGTGTGTGTGTGTGTGTGTGTGTGTGTGTGTGTGTGTGTGTGTGTGTGTGTGTGTGTGTGTGTGTGTGTGTGTGTGTGTGTGAGGAAGGAAAAGGGTGTAAGAGGAGTGAGGGAGTGAGGGTGAGTGAAAGTAATGAGCTAATTCAGGGAGGGAGGGAGAGAGGGAAATGAGGAGAGCGGAGATGACTGGAAGGGATGTGAGTGAGGAAGGGGAAACTGAGGAAAGAGAAGGATACAAGGAAAGGGAGCTTTTTAAAGGAAGGAGTGCGTCAGGGAGAGACAGGGGGTGATTGAGGGAGGAGATGGAGTGTGAAAACGAGGGAAGGGTGAGAGAAGGAGGAAAGAGTGATAGGAGGGAAGGGTGAAAGGAGGGAAGGGTGAAAGGAGGGAAGGGTGAGAGATGGAAGGAAAGTGATGAAAAGAGAGGATGAGGTGAAGGAGAGGAAGAGGTAAGAAAGGAAAGGGATGGGGGGAGGGGAATGGGGAGAGAGTAAGAGGGGGAGGGGAAGTGAGGGAAGAGAGGTAGGGGGAGAGGGGAGGGTAACAGGGAGGGGGTAGGGAAGGGGGTGATAGATAACCTCAGTTTTACATTGGTGTGGCTCCAAAGCGGACGCCATACAGGTAAGGGTCAACTCACCTGTGCAGATAGCCCTTCACATGTGTTTTTGGAAGTAACGTGAATCGCTAAAGAAAAAAAAAGTAAAAAAGCTGATGGTTAAGGCTGATTCCGGGGTCTTGGATGGTCAGTGAGTTAGTGTTTGGCCCATTTCACTGGTAATGCTGTTGCTGGTTCTTTTATCTTACCTTCTGTCTCATCCATGGCCGGGGAAAAGAGGTCAGGAAGATGATGATGAAAAAGAGAAAGAAAAGAAGGCTTAGAAACTGCCCTTTTTTTTTTCTCTATTTCCAAAGAAAGCTGGAGAAAAATGAAGAACCGATTATTCTGAGATCCCAAGATAAACTACGCTACTGTTTGCTTGGTTATTTATTTACCATCTAATTATTTACTTATATACTTCCTAACACATAGTAAATCTTACTCGCTTATTTCTACTCGCATTAATTTTTTTCCTATTAATTTGTTCCTCTTTATTTATTTATTAACTTATTTTAATTACGGTATATTTATTAATAGCTACCGTTATTTATTTATTCATTTATCGATTTATTTGTTATTTTTCCTTTTATGTGTTCTATATAATCTCAATTTTCTATTTGTACCTTTTTATTTATTTATAAACTTATTTTTAATTTTATTTCCTAAATCTTTAGTTACTGGCATTTATATGAACCTTTATTTATTATTTTTATAGTGCTTGTTTTTATTTAGTTTTCTACTTAATTTCTATTCAAAGTATTTTAGTTATTTCTACTTGCATTTAATTCTCTTTATTTTTTTGTATTTATTTGTACTTATTGACGTATTTATTTACAAATCTGACAGTCACACACATCAGGCCTATTTTTCTCAAATATGTATAATTGCTTGGTAGTATGTGTATATTGGTGTGTGTATACAGATAGATAGACAGATAGAGAGACAGAGACAGAAAGGCAGACAGATAGACAGATAGATAGACACTGAGTGACATAGATATAGATGGACAGACAGATATAGAGATGTAGAGATATAGACAGATAGATATAGATAGATATAGATAGAGAAGCAGATAAATATAAATTAGAGAGAGAGAGAGAGAGAGAGAGAGAGAGAGAGAGAAATGAATACAATACCTAGCCTCTGAACTGTATCTCCCTGTAGCCAAATCACACTTGCTGGGAATAACCACGGCGTCACCCTACTGAAGAGGCTAAGGGAAATCGCTCGTATTCCCATCATCAAGAACGGTCTGCCCTGTGCTGAAGAAAATCGTCTGAAGGGAGCACGAAAAATTAAGAAGGTATACTGCAGTAAAGGGCGTAATGGAGACCCGCAATTTTAGTCTTTTCACGAGTGTCTTTCTTCAACTGAAACACACACACACACACACACACACACACACACACACACACACACACACACACATAAGCTGAGGTTAATGGAGTAAATTGTTCCCCATGTTTCACTACTAAAAGTCTCCCCTAAGCTAAAAACAAATCGCCCGACAGTAGCTAACATGAAGAAAAAAAATCTTGTACTGAAGGTAAGTGGTAGGTCGCTCAAATTTCGTGTCAGGGTTCAGGCCGCGTGTCACAGATCATACAGACCTACGTGGCTCATTCGTCACCACGCTGAGGCTAGGAACGTCCTTTTCCATCTTATTCTAGACCTCTACTGACGGTTTTATTCGGCTTAGGGGGATTTTTCGAACTGTGGTGGGTTAGAGAGAGCACTAGTAAAGCCCCTCAGTAGGAGAGGTCTTTCCTAGGTTAAATAAAGTCATCCATAGTAACGTCAAAGATCAATAAATAAATAAAACAGACGTAACGTGCAGTCAGTGGGTTAACCGCTTCAACCCCTTCTTTCTTCTTTTATCGCTGCTTCCTCCAGACTATTTTATTCAGCTCAAGAAATATCGTACTGTTTAGGATAATGAAGGCTTTATCTAACGCCAACTGTCCTAGAACTCTCTCCTAAGCTGAGCAAAATCGTCTGAAAAGGGCAAGATGACAGAAAAATAATGCGTCATCGAATTTAAGGGCAAGTAGGAAATGCAACAGTAATACTCTCAGGCTCTTATTCTCTCTCTCTCTCTCTCTTTCTCAGCTAAATCAAATCGTCCGACGTCAGATGGAAGAAATACTACAGAAGATACGATCATGAAAAAGTATTCGAATTCTTCATCCTAAGAGAACAAGAGGAACAAAATTACCCACGCGACACTCTCACAGTCCAAGTAAAAAGGAAATTATCGTATTGAAGAGGTTAAGCCCTTTAATATGGTGACGTACCGGTATGTTTTATTTATTCTTAGTACCACCAGACGATTTGACGATTTTTATCATCTTGGAACGGATCCCTCGTAGTGAAGGGGTTTATTAAGTCTATGGGTCGTATGCTTGAACCCGAAATCGAGAAGTGGGATACAGACACTAAAATTTGTACCTGACAATGATGGGACGTATTTGGCAGTCCTATATGGGTGCTGACTGCGTTCTAAAATATGGGATGCGGGCTAACCATACATAATAACCATAGGCGTTCCATAAATGACCATCAGTAAGTAGGGTTTTGCACTCCATTTGGGACGTGAAGGTTCATTATACGATTTTATAATTATCTAACCTCTCAAGTTCAGAAAGTCTCTCCTAAGTTGCATAAAATAGCCTAAAGATACCAAGAATAAAATGGAAAATACGACATCCTCTGGGAGAAGTTGAAAATGATAAACTAGTGCGTTGAAAATAACATACATACATGCACACATACAATCGCCCACATCCATACATGCCCATGAAAACACAAACATGCACATACGCAGGCACGTATATGTACAAGCACGGGCAAACAAATACTGACATATATACGCACATGCAAACACGTACACACACACGAAAACATGCACATACATATACTGTACATAGCCTACACCGAAGCACACACACACACACACACACACACACACACACACACACACACTTCTCCCTCATACAGTGTCAAAATAATGTACGCATCATTCGACTCTAAGTTAATTCAGAAGCTTGGCAGCCTACCAACTTACCAGGAATGACCCACCACGCCATGGATAGAAACTTATACTGAGGGAGAGGGAACACCTTTCAAGGAAAAAAGTTTTAATTTCTGTACAAATACACTATCAGTAAAATATTCCGGGATATAAAAAGATAAATGCTCCAATAACCCATGTGTTCAAAGTCATTAAAGCACATGCAGTCAAGGGCATATGTTTGCCTGAGTTTTTACTTGTTTTTATACTAATTTTCCTGTGCCGGCTAATATTCCTGGACTGAGATAGGCTTAATGTGTTTCTATGCCCACAGATGATTCTCTCCGATATGATGTCACGGAAAAAAGTCCCCCAAGTGTCAACAGACGCAGTTTATCAAAAGCGAACTTTGGTAAATGATTGTACAGTTGAGATATATAATTGCTATACCTCCTCTAATATCCAGGGGAAAAAAAATAGTAGAGTGGTAGTGTCGATGGGAGGAGATTCAAACAAAGAGTCAATGATGGTGCGCTTCGAGTCCTCCGGACGTTCTTATATGAACACGAACAACTGCGGACACGAGAATCTCTCCACTTTTTAGTCGAAGAATTATAAAACTATTACACTGTTTTGAAATATCTGTTGGGTTCAGATGGCATTACTGGTTCTCGAAAGTCAGTGCTCGCTGTTTTGTTTGTCGCAGTGGAGTAGGTCTGTATTTTTGTGTTCCCACTACACCTGCGTCGCGGTGGAATAAAATGATAAAAGAGCAAGAGATAAAATGAATCGAACCGAACCGAATCGAGATGAACCTTACCTAACCAAGCTAAACCGAATTAAATCATGTATAAAAGTCTACCTTAACCTACCCACGTCTTACCTAACCTAACCTAAAATAACCAAAGCACATTCGCCGGCATCCCGTCCTGCACCCTAACTGGCTGTTACGGTCACCCAGTCATCACTCTCGGTAATGGAAGTCCCAGTCATCCAGGCGTCTCCTACGGCAGTCGCTTGATGAATGACCGGCCTGTGTTGTACGTCTTGGAACCGAAATTATCCCGTGCTTAGCAGAACTCATCAGACCTCTTATAGTGAGGAGGTTCAATGAAGGCTTTAGCTAACTCCTGCACTTTGAAGAGTATCTCCTATGTTCATTAAAATTGTCTCGAAGTAGCAATATAAAATGGCTAATGCGTCATCAGAGTGAACGGGTGAAGACCTAACGTGACTGTGTTTGCCTGGTGGAAGGAAAATAAAATAAGACGTCATCTTACTGAATATACTAACCCTTTCATTACTGCTGACGAACTTAAGCTGTTCAGGCTAAAATCGGACAGAAATTTTTCAGCTGAAAGATTGTCAATTAAAAGAAAAACAGCTGGCGTTGGGGGAGCCTACCATCCACTCACTTGATGCAGTTCTAGCTTCAAGTGATTACAGTGAGAAGCTCAACAGTCTCTCGCTGCTCTGGAAACAGTTTATGGCGTGGGGTAATAATCATACAACCAACTGGATGCATGGTGGTGTTGTAGGTTAAGGCAATCCAACTGGATGAGGCGCTAAAGTGTTTACATCTGAGGGTGGTTACGAGTTACTGCTCACATAACGTCAATCAGGGACGAGTGACTGGTCTGAATTAATCAACGTAGCCCCAGGCCTCTATGCTCCTGATGGGTACTAAGAACCTGAATGACATGTATACAAAAATGGAAATGAAACTACAGGCGTCACGAGTAATCCTCCTGTTGGTATTATAAACGCACATGGGTATTATTCAGGACAACATTAAACGACTGTGTTCACCTGGAAAAAAAAAATACTAATATTCAGTGTAAACAGAACTTTCCTGATAAACTCCAACTCATCACTCCAAGTCTCAACCACTTCATCCTCACACCTGCCTTTATAATTACCTCCCTCACTTATCTTTACTCTTACCTTCACCTGCCCTTACTCTTATCCTTGCTCTTACCTGCTCTTATCTCCAGGATGAGATATACTGAATCAGCCAAGTGAGACCTTTTATTAACCCCCTTTTTGTTACAGAAGGTTTTTCCCAAGCTGAATAAAATGATCTGGTGGTAGCAAGAATATGACAGAAAACTCGCCAGGGTAGATAAAGGATTAATGCAGGTAATTTTCAACCGCTTTCACAACAATGCATGCGTCTTGCTTTTATTTATCTATTTTCTTTCAGGACTGCTCCGGACGCTGTTTCTCAGTTTTGGGGAAGGGTTTTGTATTTAAAGGGTTGATGGATATACAGTGCCAAAAATATCTCACAGGCTGAATAAAATCGTCTGGTGCCGAAAACAAATGGCAAAAGACCCGATTATAAACAAAATTTGTACCGGGAGTCAAAAAGGTCCCTCCTGAATTACATAAAACATCCCTGAAGCAGAAACAGTGTAAACAAAGATGTCACCGTACACACGAATCTCACCTAATTATACGCTCTATTTTTTTCTTCCACTCGCTCTCAACTCGTCCCCCCACCCCTCTGACCTGGCAACTCTCCTCATTACACACAGCGCACAAGTGTTACCTTTCTTAGAAAACTTGTGCCTTGAATTTTTACTCAGTCATTTAACATATCCTACCATTACCACGTAAAACATATCGCAGCATTACGTATGAAACAAGTCTATTTGGATATATATATATATATATATATATATATATATATATATATATATATATATATATATATATATATATATATATATATATATATATATATATATACACACTGGACAAACACGCACTATATGTGTACATAATGGGAAAAGCTTTTAACGATCTAGCCAGGAATTGAACCTGGGACCTCTAGACAGAATACAGGCACGGATAACACTACACCGCGGAGTAAGAAAAGTTAAACCACCTGAATTCCGTGAAGAACCTGGTAAATACTTTTATTATTATTTAGTTTATTTATAATCCACATAGCACGATGAATCTGCCCTAAGCTGGACAATATCGTCCGGCGATGGCAAAAATAAGATATCCTCGTATTGAAGTGGTCGTGTGTGTGTGTGTGTGTGTGTGTGTGTGTGTGTGTGTGTGTGTGTGTGTGTGTGTGTGTGTGTGTGTGTGTGTGTGTAAAAATAGTATGCACAGGTGTGGTTGGGATAGGTTAAAGGTTCTAGTTAACTATCACAGTTGTACGAATTCAGTCTCCGTCAAGCTTTGTCAAGTGGTCAAGACGCCCTCGGGCGAAGGTCAAGTGATACGTGTATCGATTCGAAACCCCAGCAGAGCAACTCTTTCGACTTTGGAAAGTCACTGGGGGCGCAAGGTGGTCATTTACCCTCAATAATTCTTCAGCTTCCGATCTAACAATTGGCAAGGGATAAGGACGAAATTACCGCCACCATTAAAGACGTGGGTTAGTGACATTATTATCCTCTTCACCAAGCTGGCGCATTTATTTTTACTCTTGCTATCTCCAGACGATTTTAATAAGGTTTGGAGATATTTTATTTAACTGGGGTGGACACTACACCGGGTTTCTTAGCTGAATAAGAACGTCTGATGAAGGTAACGATATACTTGAAAAACGATTGCCGTATGAAAGTGGTTATTAAGAGGGAACAGCAATACCCAAGAAATGGAAAGAGCGAGAGAGAGTAAGGGGTAGGCAAATAACAAGATGAGTAAAAGCGGGAAATGTTGTAGGATAGGATGGAACCAATAGGCCAATGTGAAGGCTTTTTTTATTTGTACTGAAGCGAAATGGCGCAGGCTGATAAAGATGGCTATGATTATTTTGTATGGTGCCCCTTATGACTGGAAAAACTGAGCAAAATGACGAAAACGGGCTTATGTCTCAGCAAACGAATTATAATCATCATTTACACCTTAAAACCCCTTCAGTGCTATCACTTTGTTTCTATTTAATCTATGCTAGTGCCTGGTGATTTTATTTACCGAGCGAAAAACAAGAAATAAAAGGGGGAGAGAAGATTGATAGATAAAAAGCCTCTTCCTCAGGATGACCAACAAATTATCAGGATGGGGTGTATGCTGTGAAAGCAGTGCTGGTGAAAATTGAAGTGCTGTAATGGCTGTGTGTGTGTGTGTGTGTGTGTGTGTGTGTGTGTGTGTGTGTGTGTGTGTGTGTGTGTGTGTGTATGTGTGTGTGTGTGTGTGTGTGTGTGTGTGTGTGAACCAACATGATGTAAAAGTAAGTTAATATATGAGAGAACATTCATTACTCCTATTATGCACTGTTAACCTCAACGTCTCTCATAATTCGGCCTCTATCTATATATGTACTCCCCAGTTCCTCATCCATTATCCTTCTCTCCTCCCATTCTCTCTCTCCTTCTCACCTCCACTGCGTCTCTCCCACTTTCATCTCATGCACATAATCACAGATCTGTCGTGTATGAATAAGTTTTTCAGTGCAATGACGTATTATCTATTTTATAATTCCTGGATTCAGACGATTTTTATTCAGGTGAAGTTTATTGTTTCCTCGAATTGGGAGGGCTTGATTCAGCCATAATTAACCCTTCACTATCAGCATGTCTCTTCAGCTGAATAAAATCGTCTGGCAGCTGCAAAGAAAAATACAAAATGGCGTCACCGTACTAAAAGAGATACAAGAGAGTTCATTTCTAATCCTGTATATTCATAAGGGAGGCCTGATTCTGCACCGGGTAATCAATGGCAATTATCTTTTCTTCGATGGAACCAGGTAACCACTTTGCTACGAGTACGTCATCTACACTTCCTTCTTGCTGCCACCAGGCGGTTTTATTCAGGTCAGGGGAGAAGCCATGCAGCGAAGAGGTTAACGAAACTTACATCTAACCCCCCCTTGATAGAAAAAAATCTCCTCAAAACATAACAACATCGCCAGGATTTGACTAGTAACCTGATGAGACTCGGACGCGTCATTTGAGTGTGGTGGTTTAAGGCAACTGCGCTGGGAAAATGAAGGAAAAAGTCATGCTCAGGTTACGTGCTCTCGATCAAATAACTCTTTATATTGTGACACAGCGGACGAAAACCTTTGAAAACATTCTTAAGTAAATTTCCCGTGTCTGTGAATGCCAGCTGTTTTCTCCAACAAATCATAAAGAAGGAACTGTGTACAACTCAAATAAGAAATACTTGCTCATATATATTTGGTTAAACAAACAAACAAACACACACACACACACACACACACACACACACACACACACACACACACACACACACACACACACAGTTTCCTTAGCGTCTAAAAGGAAAACGAGGAAAAAAAAATTCGAGGTTAATCTGGTATGTCAAACGAGTTTTGGTGAAGGTCAGAGGAGGGCGTGGCATCGTGTGAGGAGCAGTGTTGGTGGCCCCTACAGCCTTAATTCATTTTTGAAGTTCTTGGTACATAGTATTTTTCATATTTTTACTTTCAGAGGTAATGCTTAGAAACGTTATACTTTAATATCTGAAAAGAGATTGTTTTATGACATTCAGTGACATGGTCAGCCATGAGTAAAAGATTATTATTATTTTTGTGTGATGGATCGCAGACTACAGATATTTTCACAATCCCTTCAATACGATGACGCCCTTATTTCCCTATTACCTATAGTCCTTTTACCATAACTGGGTCGATTTTTTATATTTTTTATAACGAGTCACGTAACTCAACAGCACAATAAGACAATACTGTGGCTCTACATCCTTTCCACAGAACTCTATCGTTACTAGCATGGTACTCTATTGCTAATATATTTTTACATCTCAGGAATTAAGATGGAGAGATGGCAATTTTCGGCTAAGTTAAAGAGAGAGAGAGAGAGAGAGAGAGAGAGAGAGAGAGAGAGAGAGAGAATCAAGACTCTTTCTTCTTCACTTCAGTAAATTTGCCACAATTTAAAAAAAAAAAAAAAGAAATGCAAGAAAGTAACAAGACTTAATTAAGAAAGGAGGTATCGCCCGGATGGATTAACCCCTTCAGCCCAAGGACGTCATTTCTATTTTTTTTTTTTTCAATCTTGCTGTGACCAGACGATTTTATTCATCTCAGGGGGCAGGGATTTTTTTTTTCTTTTCGAACTGGAGGGATTAGATACAGCCTTCATAATTTCCTCCATTAATAGAGTTTGAAGAAAATCGCGGAATAAAATCGTCTGCTCGAGGCCTGATTAAAACGGGAAAAAATACGCTCACCAGTTAACCCTTCCGATACGGTGATGTGCTTTTGATACGGTGATGTGCTGATACGGTGATGTGCTTTTGATACGGTGATGTGCTGATACGGTGATGTGCTTTTGATACGGTGATACGGTGATGTGCTTTTGATACGGTGATACGGTGATGTGCTTTTGATACGGTGATGTGCTTTTGATACGGTGGCATCCACTTTATTTCCTTTACAAATCCCACCTGGCCATTCCGCTCGAGGTTTCTTTTCCCCCCCAGGTTGCTAAGAGTTGATCAAGGCTACTCCTAACCTCTCCACGTCTAAATTTCCCTCCTAAGCTGAATAAAATCGTCTGGAAAAAGGCAAGCGCAGCAAACAAATGGATTCAAATTATAGAGCTTGTTCTGGATCTTGTTATAGAGCTTGTTGTAGAGCCTGTTGTAGGGCTTGTTGTAGAGCTTGCTGTAGAGCTTATTATAGGGCTTGTTATAGAGCTCTGTACCAAGCAGGACGGGGTACAGGGGAGGGAACAAGAGACTATTTTTAACGCAGGGTTGACTGGCATTATGAGAGATGACTAGCTTTTCCTCCTGCATTAATGTTTTCGCCAGACGTACGCACGCACTCACACAGACTAACATATACACAAATTGCATACATACATATAGCTCTCTCTCTCTCTCTCTCTCTCTCTCTCTCTCTCTCTCTCTCTCTCTCTCTCTCACACAACAATATATCTTAAACAATTATGATCCAATTTTGATTAATCATTTGGAAGTGTTAAAGATCACCCAAGGATGAAATCATCCGATTCTGAGAACGATGTCAAATTTTTAGGTTACCGGACAATTTCAGCTTAAATAGTTTGGCTCCGATGAACCGACCATAGTACAAATTTTGAGGAAAAGGCAAGGATAAACAAATTCGATTTTTAGAACAACCTGTCAAAGGTCAAGGGCACAGGGCAAGGTTAAATGTTGCGTCCAGGTGTGAGAGTAGCAGCCTCTGAATGTTCCTTCTTGTTTGTCCTTTATTCTGCCTTCTGAATAGATACATTTTATCCAGTTCAGGGAAGACTATAGTATTCAAGCGAGTAAGGAAGGCTGGACGTAACCCCTCCTGTTCATAATTCTCTTAAACTGAATAACATAACCTGACGGTAGAAGAGTAAGAAACATATTGTAGCACTAAAGCGTTTCAGTATCTTCATAAACTTTGGTGAGGACATCGTGCATTAGACAATTTGGCTGTTTCGATGGTTTTATATAATCTCAGTACTGTTAATAATAATGATAATAATTATAATAAGATAACGATGATGATGATGATGATGATGATGTTGATCATGATCATGATAATAATAATAATAATAATAATAATAATAATAATAATAATATCTACAGACTGTACTAACGTTCCCTCCGCCTTTGATTTTACGGATAACAAAGATTTCGGGCACGAAACGTTCTAGATTTAGTACTCTATGGGCTCCGTGGGTGTGGCTTCTGCTTTTGATTTAGCTCGGGTTAGATGAGGTTTGGTGGGTTTGGTTTGGTTGGGTTGGGTTGGGTTGGGTTGGGTTGGGTTTGGTAGGGCTGTGTCAGGGTAGGGCGGGTTTGGTTAGGTTATGTCAGGTTGGGGCGGGTTTGGCTGGGTTAGGTTAAGGTAATTTATGTTAGGGTGGGCTAGGTCAGGTTAGGATGGGTCAAGTTGGGTTAGGTCAGGTCAGAAGGGTGAAGCTGGGTTAGGTCAGGTGAGGATGGGTCAAGTTGGGTTAGGTCAGGTTAGGATGGGTCAAGTTGGGTTAAGTAAGGTAAAGATGGGTCATGTTGGGTTAGGTCAGGTAAGGATGGGTCATGTTGGGTTAAGTCAGGTAAGGATGGGTTAAGCTGGGTTAGGTCAGGTAAGGATGGGTCACGCTGGGTTAGGTCAGGTAAGGATGGGTCATGTTGGGTTAGGTCAAATTAGCCTAGGTTAACTTAGGTCACGTTAGGGTGGGTTAGGTTGGGTTTGTCAGACAAGGATGGGTTTGGTTGGGTTAGGTCAAGTGACATTTATTTTTCCGTCCGATGACCTATTTTCCTCTATATTTTTGCTCTCTCCTGACGATTTTATTTAGTTTACTCATTAATCAACCCCACCAAAAATTTCCCCCTAAGCTTCAAATACCGGTAAATAATCCATCCATTCATCCATCATCTAATCCTACGTTGCCCCATGAGAAGCGTAGGAGCCCGGGGCTAGGAAAGTTGGTCCTGGCATTAAAGATGAGAGTGAGCCGGAAAAAAAATCAATAATTCATCTGTAGGTAGCAAGAATAACTGAACTACGATGTTACTGGATTCAAAAGTTTATTCCCTTCAATACAATGACGCTTTTTCTACTTCGCTGTGGCTGCTCATTGTGAAGTGAGAAAATACCCTTCTAAGGCTGAACACAAATATTTGGAGACAGAAAGTACAATACAAGAAATACGTCCCTGGGGTGAAGATATGAAGGTGGTGTAGGGAAGAACAGAGATAAAGGGAGATGATAAGGAAAAGCGGGGAAAGGTAGAAAGCAGAAGTAAAATGTAGGAAAAAAATGTAAAATGGAGAAAATAAGGAGAACAGGAGGTAAATGGGAGAAACGAAGAAAAGAAGAGGGAAAACGAAGATGATAAAGTACTGTAACTAATAAAAATACAGCCAGAGGATGCCCATGACACTGCAGCACTGAATATCCGCCCAGTCAGTGGGGGACGAGGTGGTAGCCAAGTGGTTAGAGAAGTCGTGATTTCTGAAATGATGAGAGTTGATCCTCGGCTGGAGCAGGGACCAGTTTGATTATCTAAATTTCGTTAAAACAGACTTTACTGATCCTCTACAAGACATCGACTGATCATAATAACACCTTCGCTGATACCAGTGCACCAGCTATGTATGTGAAAGCCTTATCATGTATTCAACAGTGCACGGTGAGTATTAGTGCCCAAGAGGTGACATGTGAAGATGTATGGCACAAATGAGGATTACTGAGTCCGATGGAACAGGCTGTTACGCCCATGCCCGGAGTCGGAAAACCGTATCCGGTTTGTTAATATCAGTGTATTCTTGTGAGCTATTTATGTAATCAGTGAAAATACAAAGACACTAAGGTTTGTACGACTCACTCGCCTAAATGAAACCGTCTGGCGGAACATTGAGAGTTGCTCCGACGATGAGAGGGTTTGTGCAACCAGTATTTGCATTCTTCAGTGTCTGTGTATTGCTTCCGGCTGAGCAAAATCGTCTGGCGTTACGTTGAAAAAAATACAAGAGAAGCCCCTACATTATGACAGAGAACACAGAATGCCACACGAAAACGCTTAGGTGTAACATAAGCGCAAATATATCGCCGAGGAAGAGGTGTTACGAACCTCCTATGCAACCTTGATTACGAGCTCTGCACTCACGAGAATACGGTCCATAAATCCTCCTAAGCCTGCAGGAAGACAGCCGCGAGAGACCTCGGGTGGGATTCCCGAAGAAATTTACGATCGATGCAACGTGGGCACTGTGACAGGAGAGAGAGAGAGAGAGAGAGAGAGAGAGAGAGAGAGAGAGAGAGAGAGTTGGGAGGGGGGAGGGACAAGAGGAAAGACATATTTTCGTCCGTGTTTTACCTCCTCCCGGTCCATTTGGCTTCAGCACTTCATCTCACTGCATTCTTCACCTTCGCCGTACCATAAGCACAATCGTCACGCAACTGGAAAAGAGCCGGGTTCGACTCGACGCGGTCAGACTGGTGGACTCACTCTGTTTTTCCTCTCGTTCTTATTGACCCAGCAGCAAAATTATAGACGTGGATGTAAACCTACTATACTCGTTTTACATTAACTTGGCCAAAATTTTCTGCCTCCCGTTTTTTAATGCTGACTTGTAACAACAGATCAACACTAGAAAAAGGAGCTAGTCACGAAGAAGTGCCTTGGCAAGGATAGTTGTAATAGTAGCCTTGTCTTTTCTGTCAGTGATTTAAGTGAAATAAGCTGCAAATGCACGAAATTTTGGGCCAAGTTAGGGTGAAGAGTATACCATTAGCCGTATTCAAGGGAGGATTTGGGACAGAGAAAATTGACTGTCTGCCTCAACAGTCCTCGTGTTATCGACAGGCAACAACCTAAGCCTTCATTTACATATAAGTTTATCGCTTTTCAGTTACTTGGCCGTGTACTATATAAATTGGTGTAAAATTCATTTGTGCTTTCTCTCTCTCACCCACTATCATTTTTCACTCATCATTTTTCAGTTGTCTGTGGATTTACATAAGAGTTGCAATCAATAGTTTTTATCCAGACCCTGCCAAACTAACTGTATCGTGTACTCCCTTTACTCTTACTGGACTTAAAATTGTCATCTCTCCATTCTCAATACTGACTTGTAACAATTCATTAACACCGAATTATAATTGTCATGCAGACGTGCTATGAAGAGGAAGCAGAGTTATAGCAACGCCTTTTTCCGTCAATGAGCTACGTGAAAAAAGCCGCAAAAGGACAAAAATCTGAGCCAAGTTAACGTGAATGAACTATAGTAATACGCAAGTGGGTTGGAAGGGCTGAAATCTCCCGTCGCTAGTCAGGCACCTAAGTGTTTAAACCCTTTAATGTGGGATTCTCATATTTTATTCTTGTTATCACCAGACGAATTTCCTCATCTTACGAGCGCCCCTTGGAGGAAAAAAAAAATACATCCCGAGGTGAATAAAAGCGTCTTGAGACAGTAATAAAACACACACACACACACACACACACACACACACACACACACACACACACACACACACACACTCCCTCGGCCAGAAGGGGTTAAGGGATACTCGCCACCAAAATTTCCTCCTTGCTCACACCCAGCTATACCCATTTTAATCTGTCTTGGCCTACAGCTGCCATTTTTGGATTCTGAATACTAAGTTGTAACAAGAGATTAACACCAGAATATGATGCCAGTCACGAAGAAGTGTTATTAAAAGGACGTACAGTTAAGCTTGCCATGTGACTTTGACCTCTGTTCTATTATCAAAGTTAAATTATTTTATCCATAGGTGACCTTCAACTTCTCCACGAAGTTTCGGTTCAAAATAGATCATACTGAGTCACAAGGCCGAACTTGTGACCTTACCCTGTTACCCTAACCTTTGACCTATTGTTCTCAAAATCGAATCACTTTAATTCTTATCCTCAACCTTTCCACCAAGTTTGACATAATTCGGATTAAACCTGAGCTGACCTCGTCCCGTGGCCTTGACGTTTGATCTATTGTTCTCAAAGTCTGGTTACTTCATCGTTGGCGCACCCTCAGTCCTTCTACCAACTTTGATCCAAATCGAATTAAAATTATTTAATCTATGCTGTACACACACACACACACACACACACACACACACACACACACACACAAGCGCGCACGCGCTTCATGGTAATCATCGTAAACAAAGTTGTGTATTTCGTCTGATTATAGCAAATTCAGCTTTGTGGTATACGCCATGCAACTCCTCTGATAAAATCAGTTTTAGTATAAATTATAATCCTGATCACTAACAACATCTCGACCTCAGGTATAACAATGAGAGTGTCATGATACTTCAAATTTTCATGTAGGTTACATGACTCTTTAACTATTAGGAAAGTAAACATAGAGCCCCTGGAATGCAAGTGTTGACAGATAAATCAAAGAAACTGTCATCGGATGCCAATGACAGCTACTGTAATGGAAAATCTCAGTGTATTCTGAAGTCGTCATAATAAATAGTACGTATGACTTATATAGACAGCCTGATTGTACCTGGCGAAGATTGTGCGTCCTTTTCTAGCCGATTACCTGTTAATCAATTTTTAAACAAAATAATGCTATATATTAACATTCCTTCCTGTAAACTACGCATCCTCTTCTGGCGAACTGCTCGTTATTTAATGGCAGCATAAGATAACACTACATCCAAGCATCATTTCCTTAACATTATAGTACTTCGTGGTAAGCAACATATATCACCATCCGTCTTCTACAGCAACGCAGCATTCGATACGGTGAGGTGGCAGTTTTCTGACAAGTGATGAAAGTCAGCTTTAGTGAGGCAGACGTGAAGGTGTACAGATAGTTTTAGTCCTTGGTGGAAATTAACACAAAAAGAAAAAGACGGTCAAAAAGATAGGCAACCAACTTTTCTACTGAGCACAAAAGTCTCTCCCTAACTTGAAGAAGAGTCTAAAAGCATGAAAATATCAAAAAAACGCAATCGTACTGAAGAACTTAAGGTAGACAACCAACCTTCTTGCTGAGTAAAAAGGCCTTTCCTAACTTGAAAATAGGCATCTGAAAGTAGTAAAAGCAAGCTACGAAAGACGTTGTCATATTGATGTAATTATGGTAGACAATCAACTTTTCTGCAGAGTACAAGAATCAGTCCTTATAAAAAAAAAAAAAAAAAAAAAAAAAAAAAAGCAGAGATAAGGATCTAAGAAAGACGTGATCGTATTGAAGACGTTAAGGTAGACAGTCGACCTATCTGGTGAGTCCAAGAATGTCCCCGTCTTGCTGTCGAGGTATGAGAGGGCCTGTGAGTCACCTGTGTGCTGTGCTGCGAAGCCTCAGAGTGTCGGCAGTCAGGTAAGAGTTAATAGTTTGTGTATCATATCGAAATGGTAAGTGACAGCTGATGAACCCCTACTACACCTCTCCCATTTCTAACAATGATTTAAAGATAATAACAATCTAACAAACATCAACAGCTGTGACTCACTCGCTGTTAATTCATATCGACTGATGTTGGCTCGAACTAGAATTCTCCCGACCATTAGAAGATTACGAAAATCGGGGAACAAGCAGTACCCAAGCACGTGGCATGATTCCCTCCCTATAGTGATTCCATCTATTTGTGCACAACGGGAAAAGGTCAACCGAGCTCATACCAGGTGGTCCCGTACACAGACAGACAAACGGAGAGAGAGAGAGAGAGAGAGAGAGAGAGAGAGAGAGAGAGAGAGAGAGAGAGAGAGAGAGAGATGCACTGTCTGAGATATTACTGACCTAATAAGATCAAGTCTAAATATTAACCCTTTTAATGCAATGACGCATTTAGATTTTATATTTAATATTTATAAACCATTTTCTTCGCCTTAAGATGGATTTTAGAACTGGAGAAAGTAAATATATCATTCCATAGCTTCTCATCTGCTAGGGGACACTCCTAATTGAAGTAAAATTTCCGAGTAAAATAAAACTAAATAGAAATAAAATTTCCGGGTAAAATAAAACTAAATAAATTGATCTATCTGTCAGTCTATATTATAATGATTCTATATTACAATGATCAGTTTTCTGTATGTTGGTTTGTCCATTTTTTATGGTAACACAGCAAAAACGGCGCAATGTAGCGCAATTTTTGTCAGAGCAAGATACCGCTAAAATGCTCTAACTTGAATAAAACAATATCCAGTCCAATCGGGCCACCAGTTCCATAGTTATGACTCATTTCTGGCCTTTTGACATCGAGCGGCTGTGGCTGCCTTTAGGTGGATCACATTCATTGTGGGCATTGAAAGTACCGTAACACGGTCTTCTGACATCGAGCAGAAAGGCCGCCGAAGGCGGCCTTTAAGAGAGTAAATGATAATGAAATGCATCCCCAGGCTGAAGGGGTTAACTGAGGGATGTATGTACACCCGAGGAAAGTTCTGCGTTATACACCTGCCTGCCAGTTCGGACCCTTATGCGTGAGACAACCACTAGTGATGCAGTAGCCAGACACTCAAATATCTGGTACCACTGTGTGGAAGGTTAAGGGAGGAGGAAGGCTGGGGGAGCTGATAGTTCCTACCCCTCCTTCTTCCATCCCCATCCTTTTCACACAGTTCCCAGATAAATGAATGTTGGCTACTGCTTCGCTACCACTTGACTCACATTTACTATTTCAAAGTGGTGAGAGAATTTATAACGTGGAACATTCCGCGGCTGTACCCTCTAATTACAGATGCTTAGTAACCAGACAAGATAATGACATGGATAGCTAAACATGGGATTCTCCTCATGATTCAGACCCTAAGGCAAATCGGCTGTACAGGAAAATGAACAGAAATAGTATCTTGCAGGCCTGAAATACCATAAGCAAATTAATGGATAGAGATGGAAGAGAGAGAGAAAGAGAGAGAGAGAGAGAGAGAGAGAGAAATGGAGAAATGGAGTTCCCCCGAGCTAAGCCCTGTATTGGACTATATAGCCCCGCTAGGGTTACAGGAGCGAGCTACCACTCCCAGCACGGCAGCCCGGGCGAGGCTCGAACTCGCAATCCCCCGATTACGAGTCCAGCGCGCTACCACTGTGCTACCGCGCCCCCTGAGAGAAAGAGAGAGAGAAAGAGAGAGAGAGAGAGAGAGAGAGAATGGGGGGCGGTCACAAACGTCAATCACCATCACGTTCCTTACACTTTAATTCGCACAGTAGGAAAAAAGAAAAGGATGTGTTGTTTGGGGGCATTTCCAAAGTACCTCTCACTTCTTTTCACCTTTTCCCTCGTACCACCTCTTCCTTGCATCTCTTCACACTTCATTCTTATACCTCCTGACACTTCTCTCTTGCTATCACCCCTCCGTTCTACCAACCATCCCTTGCTAGCACCACTTCCTGGCATCTCTTTCTTGAACCTCTTCTCAGCATCTCCTACTAGTACTTTTTCCTACCACCTCTTCCGTCCTAGTATCTCGCACCTCCTCCTCACATAATCTTTTCAGCACCTCCGTTTCTAACGCCTGTCTACACCTTTCTTCCTAGCACCTGTTCCTAGTATCCTCTCTAGCATGCCTTCTTATCACTTCTTCCTTGCCAGTTTATTTCTGCGCATTGTGCATTAACCCCTTCAGTACAGTAATCTCTCCTTTAATAAATCATCTGTGTCAGACTCACTCTCTCTCTCTCTCCACACACACACACACACACACACACACACACACACACACACAAATACACACACACACACACACACACAAATACACACACACACACAGCGATAGTACTGAAGGGGCTGCTATTCTTTGGTGGATACTGTATGCTATATATGCAAACTCCGCCTATAGAAAAGAAAGATATAAACACGACAACACATTTATTTATAAGTTACGGGAGTGAAGAAATTACTGGTTAGTGTTACTATCCTGCTTTAAACTACACATACCCTGGTGTGCCCCTTCTTACCTATTTCAGTGCTAATGGGATTATTTAATGAGTAGATCTGGAGATTTCGTAAAATCTCTTCCTTAGCGATTTATTTTTCAATTACAACTCAGCATCCTTTTCATGCAGCCTCCCTGGGTCGTATTCTATGTGGCTTTGTAGATTTCGTAACACGTCTTGCTCAGCGATTTATTTTGAAATTAAAAATGGCACAATATCTTCTCCTATGCAATCAGTGCCACATGTGTCGATATTATGCAAGAGAGAGAGAGAGAGAGAGAGAGAGAGAGAATATGGTGTAAAATGCAAAATAAATCAGCAGAGATGAGGTGCAACGAAGCCTCGTTAGTCACCTAGAATACGGTCCTAAGTTTTATTTATGCATGGGTGGATATACAAATACAAACACAAATCGCAGACTCGCTTGTGTGTTTGTTATTTCACCAGACAGATTTCATGCCGGTACATGATACAGCAAGCGCAATGTGATAAAACTCAAGAATTCACATTGATACTAGTTACTGTACCTATTTTACTTTAACCTGGCCCAGATTTTCGCCTTTTTACAGCTAATTTCACGAAGCTCAGTGGCAGAAAAAGACAATGCTACGTCTCCTCATCCCTTCCATATTAGCCACCGCTTCGTGAATAACACCATATTGCAGTGGTAATCTGCTCTTACAAATGGGCACTCAAGATGAAGAGATGCCAGTTTTAGGACAAGTTTGAGCAAAATGGATTTAGTCAGTTCAGAATTAGTTTTATCTCGCATTCACATTCATTTACGCACAGTACCAGTAACTGAAGGTGTCGATAAACAGTGGTACGCAGCTTTCTACAATAATATTTCTTGGTTTACGCAAAATGAAGGACTGTGAACCCACCAATCTCCAGTTTGAGAGTGTCTCTGGAAAGCTGAATTTTATCACCAGATGCAGGTAAGAGGTGAACAGAAAAAATTATCGTACTGAATTAGCTAGTTAGGCTTTAAAGAGCAGGAATCCAGGTATGTATTTATTCTGGTTACAGTTTGATGATTTATTAAGCCGGTGGACATCCCTGCTGTTTGAAAGAGTAACGATGACTTGGTTGGCTTTGCTGCTGATATCACTGACCCGTTCATAGAGAATAGCATGGCACTAGGAGGAATAAGATGCAACAAAGAGGAAAAATGATGGTAACTGAGTGACTGATGACGTGTGTGTTGGCGGGCGTGGAGAAGGCTTGGAGTCGTTAACCTCTTACATTACCTGCAGTAAACTAAACCACAGACCCATATTTACGATCACAACACCTGTCATCTTCGGCTCTCAAGCCCCTCTCGCACCAAGCACCCGAGCTTCGTCTTCGGCGCCATCATCTAACATTACTCTTTGACCACGAAGTTCTTCCTTTGCTCAAAAGGTTCGTGTGGGAGTAGCAGGAGTGTCACGGGAAGTTGCCGTCGTAATGAGTGATTAATGACAATTGCTTCTAACTCCAGCAGCCCCTTCAATACATGCCATATATAGCATAAAGTATACTGAACTGATTCAGGAATTATTCCAGATACAATAAGGTACTCTGTCGTCGTCGATTTCTCGCATTTGACGTACAAAACTATATGTTGGTAGAAAAAAAAATGAAGCCGACAGTAAACAGAAATGCTAATCCATTGCAATATTTATGGAATCTGATTTTCATGGGAAAAAAAATCAGAGGCTGGAAGCCTGCAAAAAAGTTGTCTTTCCATGAGAAAATGAGATGACAGACAAAATCAAGATCCGTTCATCTCAAGATACTTGGACACTTGAAGTTTAAACGATTGGACGCCATAAGCAGTGGGAAGTACAGACGGGAAAACAATTCCGGAGTTGACAAGTTGTACTTATGATGGACTGAGAGCACCAGCTAACGCTAACAGTCATCATGAGACAATTTTGTAGCAAATATCTGTCCACCGTCTGATGCCGCATCTTGTGAGGGATGACTCGACAAAAGGACATCCATGAGTTGCAGTCCCTTACTCAACAACGATCACTCTGTTCCCATGACACACAACCACCCTCCTCCACATAACTCTCGCAACTTATATCTCTCCCAGTTGTTGTAGGTCTCCTCCTCCTCCTCCTCCTCCTCCTCCTCCTCCTCCTCCTCCTCCTCCCAGTCAGAGCACTCTCATACATGATGATGAAAGCAGGGATAAAACAGAGGCAAGACTGCACTTCAAAGGTGTACAGTGGAAAGCTAATAGCAACAGATTAATCGGTCCTTTCGAGGCTGTTTGTTACAGGGAAGGCTGTCAGTAAGGCATACAAGTATAGTCATTCTACCTTAACTTCGACTAGACTTATGTCTTGTAGCTAATTTAACACAATGAATAAGACAATACTATGGCTCTATATCCTCTCCATAGCATTTCTTTATAACTAGCACCATATTCTTAGTGTTAATCTCAGCAGTTAAGATGGAGGGATGGTACTTTTAGGCAAAGTTAGTGTAAAAACAGAATAGCCTATGAATCCAAGACAAGGCTGAGAAAAGCAATATCCTAAATGAGGTCTTCGCTAATCTGCATAAAGTCGTGGGGACAGTATCATGAACGAAACAGAGACCGTCATCGTAATAAAGTTTCTGGCGAGTCTAAACACTTCAAGACGAGTGGTGAAATCGCCCTGGGTAAGCTATAAAGAAGACATGCTGGTACTAAAGGGGGTACCAGGGTTGCTAGGGTACGTAATGACTGCTGTGGTTAGAGCTGCCATCCCTACTACCACCACCACCACCACATCACCTGGGGGGAGGGAGTTAAAGGTTCTCTCTCTCTCTCTCTCTCTCTCTCTCCACACACACACACACACACACACACACACACACACACACACACACACACACACACACACACAATAAATTCTCTGTCTGTCTGTCTGTCTGTCTCTCTCTCTCTCTCTTCACACACACACACACACACACACACACACACACACACACACACACACACACACACACACACACACACACCGCTCGCTGGTGCAGTGATAACGTTCTCGCTTGCCAACTGGTGGACGGGAGTTCGCGCCTCGCTCATGTTGCGAAAAGTTTCACTGATGAAGTGGGTGGTTACTGTCCCCCTGGAGCAAGGGGACGGGTGTGTGTGTGTGAAGGTCACAGCCTTCCCCTTAGATCGGACTATATTAGCTCTCAGCTCCCTTCCGGGAGGGTAAAACGCTGACGATCACGACCATCAAGTGATCCTGACCGACCTGGTGAAATACACACACACACACACACTAAATTCTCTCTCTCTCTCTCTCTCTCTCTCTCTCTCTCTCTCTCTCTCTCCCTCCCTCCTGTCATTCCTGGCGACACAGAAGCCCTGGAATATGCATGACTTGTCAAAAAAAAAAAAAAAAAAAAACATGGAGACACGATCAGTCAGGAAAGGGCATGACTTGAATGTAATAAAATCCAGGGTTCGATTTCACTGCCGACCAGCAGATCCACTTGCGATTTTTATTTATTTATTTATTTATTTTTTACCCTCCATCTAACAGTCAGAGGAAGGTGTTGTTATTACTGGGATCAATAGGTGTCCGTCCGTAGAACTGGGAGATTGGGCGGCAATGCAGCTGGCCTAGCGATGAGATTTCGTTTCCGAGCCAGAATTCAGAAAGTATTCACTACAGTCATGAAATTTCACATAGTTATGTGTCTTATAGTGAACTGGCGCCTTTTGATAGGTAGAATGCTGGGTCTTAAGTAGTTTTTGTTTAACGAAAAAGTAACAAAAAAATCCAGAGATTTCCATGCGACATGCGCATGGAATCTGAAGGGCCCACAAGAAAAGATTGGGGGGGGGGGTGAGGTCCGTTATGAGCTTGGTTAGTTGTGCAGGGAGGTGGAGAGTTTGTACGTGGTCAGATAGAGGGTTGCAACAGCTCAGCGTTGCCTATGTTTACCCCAGTCTGTACAGTCGTCAACCATAAACGTATTCCAAGTGGCTTCGAACATTTCGTAGCACCTCTTCTTTACCGGTTTATATTGCACATGACACCAACTTATCTTCTTGTTTACGCTACTGACGAAAAGTATGTTGATATTAAAACGGCAAAAATGAACATACAAGAGACTGTTAAGGTGAAACACAAAATAAATCGCTAAAGAAGGAGTTTCGAAACCTTTAAAGCCTCTTCTAACACAGTCCATTGTTTCAGCTGCCCGTCGTAGCCTGGATCGGGATGCCCCAACGCACTTACGAGTCGACCAGTTCGCTGTCATAACTCAGTTTTGATATGTAGGAGTGACACGGAGGATGTAGAATCTTCCTCGTTGTCCCGTTGTAACTCATTTGTAAATCTTAAGTTACGACACGAAAATTACAGCAGGTTATAACTGTGTTCTGCAGGAAGCTCAAGTATAAGAGTGCAAAAATCTTCCCTTGTCTAGTTCTTCCTGCAAAACCATATCGAAGTTACGACGGGATATCAACTGTAAATGTCTGAGCATCCAACCCCAGGGTTTCACATTGCGCAAAGACTTGGGGACAGCAGATTTACGGACAAACTTACGATCAGCTACCATATCGTATCAAACAGCAACATCTGTGAGAAACAAAGTAAGGACCGCATTCTCTTCAACTTAAGAGGCTTCCTAACACCTCTTCCTTAGAGATTTATTTTGCATAGAACTACTTATCACTTTCTTGTATGTTATTTACATTTTTTCTTTTTTACATTAACATGGGGTATAAATAAGAGACAAGAATAAATTACAGTACCACGTAGAAATAAACTATCTTGTGGACCTGCGCAATTTCCATAGCACTTCTTCGTGACTAGCACCATTTTTCAGTGTTAATCTACTGGTACAACTCTGCATTCAAGATGGAAATATGGCAATTTTAGGTCAAATGAGAGTAGAAAGGGTATAAGCGAGTAAGGAGATGCTATAGAGAGGCGAGAATGAATGTCCAATCCTCTCTCTGCGTTGGGATGGTAACCGGAGGAAAAATATGGGCGGAACAGCTGAAATATTACGGAAACTTCTCCTCATAGACTAAACAAACATCCCTATAGACAGCAAACCCTATGAGATGGAGTGAAAGGAAGAGGTAGGTAGGGAACTAGATCTAGGAATGTGTTCTTGCCCTTAACTCCTTCGGTGTAATGTCTTTTTCTGTTTTTTATCTCGTTAGTTCCAAGCGGCTTTCAACTTAACGGAAGCCTCTTGCAGTGAAGGGATTTATCAGAGTTACATCTAACTTCCTCTTGCTAACTACCACTGTACAACGACAATAAATCAAGGCATCAACGAAACGGAGGGAAAGGAGGGGGGGAAATGTACAGTAAGGGAAAAAAAAAAAAGTGCAAAGGGAGTGTCCACCAGAAACCATCTTCAAACCACTCAGGATTCATATTCAGACACCTTACGTACAATTATCTATCATCTAGGATCTGCTTCTACTTAAAAAAACAAGACACACATGAAGACTAGACAAACCCCTTTCCTTGTCTTTCCTGCAAAATAAACACACCATAACTGTAAAGTTTGTCTGTGAATCCGACCCCAGACTTTCATACGGTATTGGAGGTGTTCCCGAAAAATAGTGGAAAAAAAAAAAATAATAATTGGATGAACTCATTTAGCCAAAAAAGGGCAGAGGAGTGAAAGAGAGGTTTGGAGAAATTGGTAGTTACCCTTCAATACTTGCAATTTTCTGTAAACAATGTTATCATGGCTGGTTTTCTATGATACAGGGACGTGACAAAACTTACGTTGGGTTTTTAAAATGTTCCGACAATATATAAGCCAAAGGAACGTATTCTAAGCAGGATGGGAATGAAGGTAATAACCCTCACCATCCAGAAATTATATATAAAAAGATACGCATACAAAAAAAAAAAAAAGGTAATTATCAGTAATTCCTTCATTTTAACTCGGCGGAGATTTTCCTTTTACTACTTATTCCCGTAGCTAAGTGGCAGAATAAGACAACAGTACGGCTCTGCATCCTTCCTAAAGCACTTTTACATGACTAGCACCAAGGTCTGGTGCTGATCTCTTGCTACAGCTCAACAATCAGTATGGAGAAGTGGACACTGCACGCCTAGAAACTGAACAGAAAATAGGCCCAGTTCTGTAATCTCCATGAATATGAGGCAGCAGCATCCACAAAATATCCTTAACGAACTCTTATTCCCCAATACCCTGCTCCTTCCGAAAGCCATGAGCATACAGGCATTTGGGATAAAGTAAAATCCTTGCTTTGTTGCATTTACTAGGTTTTGCTTCCATGCACACACCACAAAGCCAGTCAGGAGACAGGACGTGTGTGCTGGGACATTCCCCAGGTCCTGTTCTCCCCACTTACTCTTTTTTAATCAGCCCATACCCCACTGACCGGGCTAATGTATGGTCCGGCCTGCACTATATGTGCAGGGAATCTTTCAACGAACGAACGATGCTTCCATGAAATTCGGTAAAACATCGTGAATCACAAACTGTATCAGTTATCGGGGACGGGGTCGGAAATGGTGTTAATTTGATCTGTTTGTCCCAGCTCAAACTTCTTTATCCCAATGTATTCTCTTTCTTGCTACCTCTACGCAGTTTTAATCATTTACGAGGCAGCCTTCAAACTCGGGGGCTTAGCCTTCACTGACCCTTCCACCGCTAGAGGTCCTTCCAAACAAATAAAATAATCTGTTATTCGCGTGAGTAAAATTAGAAATACGTCATCAGGGTGAAGAGTTAAGTTAGACCCTCAACCAGCTACCTCATCCCAAATTGTAAGAATAGTCGCATACAGTAGTACTAGGATCCAGAAACAAGGAAGGAGAAGGTACGAAAATGAACGACCTGCCAAAACCATGCCAAGGGAAATGGGCCACTCAGTCACATTCAAGCCCTCGAATCCTGGCTCCACTTCACAAGCCTAACCATCTGCATTTTTTCTTTTTCTTTTTCTTTTTTCACATCATGAACTTTCAGACAGGCAACCCGTCGAGTATCAAGGTAAAAAACGGAAGCCCTAACTTTTGTCATGTGCTCTTCCGTAGGCTACTTACACATACAGGTATTCGTATATCATCCAACCAATGGTAACATGTGGTGGTGTGTGGTACGTAGGAAAACTAATGGGCCTCGGGAACAGGCTGTGACTCCTATGTCCAGAGTCTGACGGACACACACAAAAAAATCGATCCTCTGTCTATACCCTTTTGCTAATACACACACACACACACACACACACACACACACACACACATTCTGATCCTATCCACCACTACGTGCTCCACACACATTCTTCATAAACAAATTAATGCCAAAAATAAAAATCATCAACCAGTACTTCAAAATGATGATGATTGATAACAACAACAATACTAATAATGATGATGATAATAATAATAATAATAATAATAATAATAATAATAATAATAATAATATGTGTGCGTGTATTTACGAAACCTCTAATATTTCAGGATGTGGGGGCGAAATGGGCGACAGTTCATGATCTTGTCCGTGATGGCAACGATGCTCCTCCTGGCTACCATTATTGCCAAGATGCCTAGAGACGGTGAGAGAGAGAGAGAGAGAGAGAGAGAGAGAGAGAGAGAGAGAGAGAGAGAGAGAGAGAGATAGAGAGAATATCCCGAGTTTGTGACTTAAAACAAGTGTCAATACTGAAAAAAAAAAAAAAAAATCCATCACGATTACTGATCACTATATAGCCTTCCATTTAGCCATTCACCTATTGCACCACTTCTTAACTCTATTACCCCCCTCCCACTCCATTCACATAAAGTAACCCCACCAAGTACACCTCTCCTCGACACGCACAACACAAAGCAACGCAAAGCAATACACCACACACACACACACACACACACACACACACACACACACACACACACACACACACACACCAAGCATCTCCATCTGTCTCACCTCACCATCACCCCCGTAGGTGCGGGTACCGTGTCGTTCACGGAGGAGCAGATTCAGTACCTACAGCAGTACGCCCAGAATGAAGACCCACAACCACCACACCACCACCAACCACAACCACAACCAGGTAATAGTATGTCTCTCCTTCGGCATGGTGATTTATCTTTTATTGTTACAACCAGACGATTTTATTCACGTTAGAAAAGACCCGGAATCCCCATCTCCACTGCCACCTTAACGCAAGCTAATGCTGGAGCGCATTTGTTCTAACTTGACGAAGATCTACCTCCTTTCTTCTCACTTCATGGCCAAGTTTCAGACTGGAGGGTTGATTTGACTAGTAACCAAGGAGACTCATTCCTAACTCATAACTAATGCTGACTGAATATCATGCCACGAAGACTTATTACTCAGTATGCTGAAATGACCCGTTCCGTCAACTCTTCCTTCTCTGCTCTTTCTAAACAACGTTACCCTTCCTGCCCTACTTTAACAACTCTGCCTAACCCTACCCTGCCTGTCCTGCTACTCCCAGCCCAGGCCGGCCCCAAGGAGCGGAGTGAGGATCTGAAGCAGAGGGTGGGAGAGACCTGTAAAGCCCTAAACATCAGCCTGCCCCTCACTGCATTCATGATGGCACACATGCACTTCGACGATGCAAGGAAAGCCATCTATTGCTTCGTGCCAAAGGTGAGCTAGATAGATAGATAGATAAATTGACAGACAGATGGATAGGCAGCTAGACAGCTAGATAGACTGATGGATACAGATAGATAGATAGATAGGTAGATAGATTAGATAGGTAGATAGACAGACTGAAAGAGGTTGGTGGATATATGGTTGTGCGGATGGAGAGAGGAATAGTGAGATTTGGTTAATTGACTGCACTGACTGATTGTTTGGACAGACGGAGGGATGTTGTACCGTGAGAAAAGAGAGAGAGAGGGATGAAGTAAGAAAACAGGGAGAGAAGAAGAGATGAAGAAAAGAGGGTGGAACGGGATGAGGAAACGAAAGGAAAGAGGGCGGAACAGGAGGATGAAAGGGAGAGGAGCAGACGGAGGAATAGAGAGGCAGGGAGGAAAGGGAGGAATAAGTAGCAGAAAAGGGGGAAAACTATGGAGGGGGAGGAAAGGAGTAAGGAAAGTGGCTGTAAAAAGGAGAAACAGTTAAGAGGGGGAAGGAGGAAAGGAAAACAGAGGGGTAGAGAGGCAGTAAGGCGGAGGGAAGCGAAAGGAAGTAAGAATAGATAGGAGGGAGAGATAAGGCAGCAGGAGTTTAGTGGGGTTATTAGGTAAAGATACAGGGCTATTGTAAAGGCAGCATAATCTTTAACTCTTGGACAGATCCTGTTTACGAACACCTACATCATCTAAGACATAATACTAACATCATCATAAACATCACTATACATTCATTATGCCTAAAAAAATATCAGTTCGAAATATCAACATGATCCTTGTCATTGCAAAGAAAATGACACCTTCAAGCAACAGCACTAATGTACAGTAAGTCGTCCTATAAACATCATTATCATATGGCTGTATTTTACAAAAGCAACAACATCGGCATTGATCGTGCTTCTAGCATCATCAGCTTCGGTAGACATCCCCTGACCTTTGGTTCCTTCTTTCTTGCATCACACACACACACACACACACACACACACACACACACACACACTCGCTGGTGCAGTGGTAACGTTCCCGCTTGCCACCTGGTGGACGGGAGTTCGCGCCTCGCTCAGGTTGCGAAAAGTTTCACTGACGATGTGGGTGCTTACTGTCCCCCTTGAGCAAGGGGACGGGTGTGTGCGTGTGTGAAGGTCACAGCCTTGCCCTTAGATCGGACTATATGAGCTCTCAGCTCCCTTCCGGGAGGGTAAAAGCTGACCATCATGACCATCAAGTGATCCTGACCGACCCGGTGAATTACACACACACACACGCATATCCTAAACTTAATACTAATACAGAGATCGTATCGCAATGCATTGTAATTGTCTCTATACATCAATATCATCGCAAACTGTAATATGAACGTCATTAACACTGAAGATAATCAATGCCTCTAAACAGAAGCAGCATCGTGAGCTTATACACTAAATTGCACAGGAACTGCATAACTACATCTCTTATCTCCTGTCTCAGCTATAACCCTCACTGTACCAAAATATTCAATTATGATTTCCGGCACGAAGCAATAACATTAATTACAAGTACCTAACATAGAAAACACACAGGTAAGAACTACAGAGGGTTAGGAAAGACAATATGCAGTAGAAGATGCTAGCACACCTCACCGCTGTCACCCAACCCACACATCTCACATTGCACGTTACACAAAAGCCATACACTACCACACCTCATACTGCCACACTTCACAACACTGGCATCACACATTAGTACACCTGCTACTGCCACACCCCGCAGATACACCTCACAATGCTGCACCTCGTATCCCCTACTCTTCCCACGCTCTTTGAAATAACACAGATCGCCATGTACCGCACCGCGCTTGAGTCTAAACAAACGGTAAGGGACAGCCATCTTGTGGAGGAGGCGGCGACAGGCACGCGCAGAGCCGCAGACAGACCACGTGGCGGACTTCAAGCAGTCAGCCTCCCGATCACTCCAGTTCAACAATCAATTCGCTTGTTTAGGCATGCTAATTGACAAGCTGAGTCTAAGCTGCATATATACTTATAGGTTGTCTGGAGTATCTGTTGTAGGAGGCCGGAGGTGTGATTGTGCATGATGCGATTAGTGCGAGATGCTGTAGTGAGGTGTGGGAATGTGAGGTGTGACTGTGAGAAGTGTGTGTGGTGTTGTAGCGTGATGTGTGACAAAGGGAGGTATAACTATGAGGTGTGCCAGTGCGAGGTGTTACTGTGGAGGTGTGGTATGAAGCGTGGGCGGTGTGATGTACTCGTGAGATATGCATGCGTCTTCTATGACTCAGCGACTTCTCTAACTCCAAAAAAGTACTATTAATTTTGCTCACCATTTCCCGTTTGTCACGATAATTAGCTGGTTCAATCACCCTGGCCAGCTCGAGCACCCGCCGCTCACAACAGCATCACATACTCTGAGTGAGGCTCTCCCGGACCGCCGGTCAGACGCCAGACAGTCACGTGGTATCGCCGTGGGAGGGAGCAAGTTCGCGGACATTTAAGTTTGCAGCCATTTAAATTAGTGTTTTGTATTTTTTTTATTATTTTTTTTCATTTAGTTTCTCATGATGGACTACTACTATACTGACTCTTCAGTGAGAGGACGTTTTACACTATATTGAAATGTCGAAAATGCATTGGTTTATCTGTTTCCTACTTTCCGTCACTTGCGCTTTTCTCTCAACATCTCGTTCTCTACCTCCCTCTCTCTCTCTCTCTCTCTCTCTCTCTCTCTCTCTCTCTCTCTCTCTCTCTCTCTCTCTCTCTCTCTCTTTGTTACCCACACACTAACCCTCATTCTCATCCACTTTGACGTCTGCTCTTTCTTTTATCTTATTATTTACTCCTTCAAGCTTTCATTTGCCCATCCACTGTCTATTCTCATACTCCATCATCCATCCACTCCTGCACTGTCTCATCCACTCACCCCTCATCTATTCATCCACTCAGTCATCGTCTCATCCACTCATTCATCCACTCACTCCATGGCAATATGCTGTCATCCACAACTCCTATATTCTCTCATTCACTTCCTCATCTCGCATTCATTTACTCCAGTGCTTACTCACCTGCCCTCCTCATCCACATCCTCCCGCTTTCTTGCTGACCCCCTCACCCATGCAGTTATTCCTCCACTCCCACACTCCCTCACCCATTCACTCACTTTCTCATCCACTCCTATTCACCGCATCGCATTCACTTACCATCCTCATCCTCCCGTCTTGTTACTAACTCCCTCACACACTCACTTTTTCACCCACTTCTACACCCCAACACCCCCTTCCACACTACCAACTTCCACGCTACCTCACCACCTCGTTTACACACTTCCGCACTTCAATACCCCCTCACCCACTCACTTATTCCTCACTCCCACACACGCCCTCTCATTTGGTCATGCATTCCCCAACTCCCTCACTCATTCACCTATACCACGACTCCCTCAGGTAGCGTGTACGAGCTGGAAGAGGGTGTGGATGAAGATGACAGGTGTGGTTCCTCCCGACAAAGATCTGGCCACGATAGACAGGTGGGTGAGTGGTGTCCGTTTGCCTGAAGTAAATATATTGGTCTCTAATCTTTTGCCTGCCAAAGGTTTCCTCGTTCCAAATAAATTAATTTGGCGGCTAAAGGGTTAAATAAGATAGTTTGTACGTGCGTCGCAAAATGACAGGCATATGGAAACAGCACGTGCTGAACTTCGGAATAATCTTTTGAGTAAGCCTACACCATACTTATACTTGTACGCAGCCAATAATAGCTATAATAAGACTTTGAAGGATGTATTGTCTTCACCCTGCCCCCACCCACTCGTCACACTTGCAGCGCGTCCCACCCACTCCTCACACTTGCAGCGCGTCCCACCCACTCCTCTTTTCCTTTTTCCACTCTTTTTCTCCCTTTCCCACTCTTCCGCCTGGGGAGAGGGATGGCTCAGTGGTAAAGCGTGTGACTGGAGAAAGAGAGGTCGAGAGTTCGCGCCGCGCCCGGATAGCATCGTAGCATCCTTGCTGGGAGAGGTAGCGCTCTCCTGTAACCCTAACAAGGGCTATATGGTCTATCTAGGTCTAGCATGGAGGAATAATCCCCAATCCCCTTCTTCCCCGTCATTTTTTTTTTCCCCTCGTCTTATACACCGCCCCCTATACTTTGCTCGCGTCGTACATATACTCGTCCTACTCCGTCCCACTATCCAACCACTCAATCGTATTGTTAGTGCCTTTGGAGATTTGGTAACACCTCTTCTTTTGCGATTTATTCTGCACATGGTACTTCAGTATCCTCTTGTATGTTATTGCTACAGTCTGTAGTCTATGCAGGTATTAAAGTGACATAAATAACATGCAAGGAAATGTTAAGGTGCCATATGGAAAATAAATCGCTAACGAAAGGGGTCTACGTAGTCTCTTATGCCACCTAAATTACAGACTTTTATCCCAACCCATCCTTTCCATCCACAACATTTTTTTTTCTTACCAACTGAAATTGCGAGAAATCTATTATGGCCGTATTCTAGGTGACATATGAAGCTCCGTACCACCTTTTCCTTAGCGATTTATTTTGCGTATTGGACGCTAACACTTTTTTGAACCGGTATTTCATTTATATCATTTTGGAATTTACATACTTTCAACAGGAACATACAAGACGATACTGAAGCGTAATGTGCAGAGTGAGTCAAGAAGGAAGTCATGCTAAGAAATCTCGAAAACCACTTACAATACGACAGTTACTTATACCTTCCCAACCCACCGACAACTCCTGTCTTCGCAGGGTGTACAGTCTCCGTCAAGTCCTATCACCACCACCCACCACCGCAGCCCATCCCACCCACTCCTTTCCACCCGCTCCACCCCTTTCTGCTCTGATTTGATGCATATCCTAAAAATGACTATCACTGTTACAAGTCAACCTACAGTGTCCGAGTACATCGCAGTGTATATTTCTCTGTCGTGCACTGCCATCGACCACTATTGGAGGCCATCCTGCCTACTCCTATCCACCCATCCCAACCAAAACTAAAAGATCTGAGTGGACATATATTTTAAGAAATGCACCGACAGAACTACCCTTAGCATTCGCCTCAGAGGTCATGACTTGAAGTGACCTCAATCGACCTGAACTGATCTAAACAAAAAAATGAATGGCCTGAATTACGATAACCTTGAACGCCACTGCCACTGCATATAGATATTAAGTACACGGCTTCATGGGCGTGACCTAAATCGATCTGATGAACCTTAACGCACTCACAGATCCCGTTTTCTCAAGTATTTATGTTTCATTTCATTCCAAACGATCTTATTCATCTGAGAGTAAATAAAGGAGCCTGAGCGTGTTAATACTGCCACCAATAATCCTCTCACGATCACGTTTTGTGTATTGTTTTGTTCCAGCAAACTCCAGTTGATTTTACTCAGGAGACTGAAAGTGTTAAGTGGCATGGAAAGACCTGAGAAGATCGGAACTGAGTAAAACTGACGTAAATTTATCCATCAGGGTATGAACATGGCTGAAACGACTCAGAATGACTAGAATGGATCTAAGATAATGTGGCAAAATGCGACTGGACTTAAACGGACTTGACATTGCCTCACCAGATCTGAAAATATTGTGCCTTAGTGGAGTTGACGTAGTTTGGATGAGTATAAAAAACAGAAGATAATCAATTTCTTTAACCTTTGTGAACTGTTCTTCCCCTCTGTTCCTTCAGATACTCCGTCCACACCCGCCTGCCCCTCCTAGCCGGCAATAAAGACAAGGCAGAGAAACTTCGCACCTACAAGAAGTTCCTGTTCGTGAGACATCCCTTCGACCGCGCCCTATCCGCCTATAAGGATAAGCTGGAGCACGAGGACAAGGCTAGCGCGTACGACTTCCACAAGGAGATAGGCAGGAGGATAGAGAAGAAGTACAGGTGAGGAGAGAGAGAGAGAGAGAGAGAGAGAGAGAGAGAGAGAGAGAGAGAGAGAGAGAGGAGAAATTAAGTGGCTAGGAGAGAAAAGACAGAAAGGCGCAAAAAGACTAGAAAACAGATACAGGTGAAATAAAAACAGGAAGGAAGACAGAGGTGAAATGCACGTGAAGGTAGAAGAACGAAAAGAAGATGAATAGAGACGAGGATAGGTATAGTGACAGAATGATAACAGATGAGGATAAAACAAAAAAGTGAATGAGGATAGGGAGGTCGAAGAAGCAGTACAGGAGAGGGAATGAATGAGAGGTGGATGGGTACAGACAAAAAAAAAAAAAAGTGGATAGAAAGACAAGGAGGCAGGAGGATAGAAGACAAAGACATAACGGAAAATAGAGAACAGACCAGAAATATGAGAACTGAAGAAAAAAACGAGGGCTGAAGGATAGATGAGAAATTAAGGATGATTAACAAGAGGATAGAGGAGAATTGCAGGTGTATGAGGAATTATTGGTCTGTTTATAATAATATGAAACAGTTTAATGATGACGATGGTGACAATGATAAAACGAA
Organism: Coenobita brevimanus; assembly: GCF_032717465.1. Lineage (NCBI taxonomy): Eukaryota > Metazoa > Arthropoda > Malacostraca > Decapoda > Coenobitidae > Coenobita > Coenobita brevimanus. The sequence continues at coordinate 37,104,513 of NC_136979.1, forward strand.
GACGCTGACAATGACGATGACAATGACGACGATGATGATGATAATGACGATATCTACCATGATGACAATGATGAAGAAAACAATAATAATAAAAATAATAATAATAATAATAATGATGATAATAATAATAATAATAATAATGAAGATAATTACAATGATGATGATGATGATGTAAATGGCGATATTTTAATGCTGTGAAATCCTGTTTATCAGCTGCCCTTTCCGAGGAGAACATCACTTATACTCGTATAATGCAACTGGCACAAGTCCATCTGTCTTTCTATCTATTCATCTGTCTATATATATGTCGATCTATTTAACTACACGTGTAGATTAGTCTCTCTCTCTCTCTCTCTCTCATTTCTTTCCGACCTACCTACTTACGAGAATATTATCTACTTACAGACCTAACTATCTGTATTATCTTTGTCTATCTATCTATTTATCTATCTATCCATCAGAGGGAGCGCCATCACGGACGGTCATCACGTCACGTTCCCAGACTTCATCCGCTTCATCTCAGAGCCAGGCTTTGGGACCTTCGAGCAGCGCAACGAACACTGGCTCTCCATGCACGAGATATGCAACCCGTGCGCCGTGCAGTACGACTTCATCGGCAAGTACGAGACGCTGAAGGAGGACGCCGACTACGTGCTGGGGTGGCTGGGCGCTAAGGACATCATCGGACCTTTCCCTTCGTCAGATCGGCCCTTCCACGCCAGACGATACGATCCTAAATATTTCAATCAGCTCGGCCACAAAGAGAAGTTGGCCTTCTTCTCAAAATACATGGCCGACTTCCTGGCGTTTGGTTACGACTTCTTGTGAGGGAGAGAAAGTTTCCTGTCTAGAATATAATTGTGCTCAGTCTAGTCAGTATGTTTTAGAGGGGTCGATTGCTGTTTTATATATTTGTTGGATATCTAGCATAAATAATGTATAATTTCTTTTCAGTGTTACTTTCGTACAGTTTTCTAATATTTCCAGCGTAACGTTCAAACTGGTCATTCCACACTTTTTTTTTTCCTGTATAATTATGTACCCACTATTCACTCTGAAATCAGCGGTTTCTGTATCAAATCAAATATGTTAGATGTTTTTAGATATCTGTGAATTACGCATTTTTCCACACTAAAGGGAAGTTATTCGTCTAGGACGTGGCTGTTTCCTACGGCATCGGGTTCATTCGGAGTGAAAAATTATGCCTAACTCAAACCTAACAAAAGTGTTCCATGTACAGTGCTTTTAGGATTACATGGAGTTTGTGCAGGAAGTATATGTGTACTGTGATGTGTTCAGATGCTTTCGTACGTGATAATCCTACTCATTGTGCCCTGTTATAAAAAAAAACTCACAGTATGTTGTTAGTACGGTACTGCTAGAATGACATAGCCTTTATCTGTGGCACTCAGGCTCTACTTTTTGATATAGTGATAATTATGTAATACATCGTGTGTGGTATAGAATATGATTAACTAAAATGTTCTCTCTCAACCAAAATATCTATCTGTTTATCGCTAAAGAAAGCGTTGGTTTTATTTTTTTTTGTTTACGTTATTAATGCAACTACAAACAGAATTACACCGTCCGTTGTGTTTGATCGTAGTATTGTCTAATTCATTAATCTTATACTCATGTGGGTATAAATACATAGGTTTGAGAAAGATATCTCTACAATAACAAAGGAACTCGTAGATAAGAAACTTTTGACGAAATAAGGCACTATACGTATTGTACATTTTCATATTTAGAGTGTTTAATAAAGTTAATTGTTTACCAGCAGTATGATTCATGTGTGATAGTGTTCGTGCTTTCATACTTTTTATACATTATTTTTTATTTTTTATTTTTTTGTATTGTGTTTGTACAGAATGCTATGACGTAGTTCTGACCATTGGAATTTAGGCCGTGTTCTAAGTGGATCTGGTTTCTTAGCACCATATCCTCGGCGATTTATTCTGCACACCACACCTCGGTATCCTCCTGCACGTGACTGAGGCAAAAATTCGTTGATACTAATAATATATTAAAAAAAAAAAGAAAAAATCCATGCGAGAGAATTATCAAGGTATGACAGACCACCCTTTGCGAAGTGGGTTAATGGAGTCCAACCCATCCTCCCTTGCTCGAAAAATCCATCTCAAACTGAATAAAATCGTCTGGGGGTGGAAAATAAAAAAAATAATGAAAATGAGGTCATGGTACTGAAGGGGTTAATAGTCTCTTGCATTTAACTTATTCAGTCTGCCTCGATATTAATCCTTTCAATCCGACGACGTGTTTTCCACTTCCTTGCTACCTCCAGACGATTTTGTTCAGCTGAGGAGAGACCCTTTGACAATGACGGGCTAGGAACGGTGTCCATTAACCCCCGTCCACAACCTGCTGTTTCTCTTTAAGCTGAATAAAATCGCCAGGAAGTAACGAGAGAGAGAGAGAGAGAGAGAAAATGTACTATTCTGGACAGACCGCGAAAGAAGAGGTACAAGGGAGTCTCCAAGTCAACGAGAACACCGTCCTGTAATTCACCTGACCAAAAAGGATTATATCTTTCATTCTTTTTCATTTCGACTGTCCCAAAAATAATATCAATCGTTTCAGGAAGGACACCTCGAACCCAAGATTTTATAACATCTTCCAGTACAATTTATTCCCATTAGAGCCAGCAGATTTATTTTATTTATTTATTTATTTATCAACTCATGCAACAACACCCCCATCTGTCAACCCTTATCCGTCAACCCCTTCAAAACTATGACGCATTTTTTACTTTATTCTTTGCTACTTTCAAACTATTTTATTCTACTCAATGAAAGCTCTCTCATACTGAAAGGATTAATGCAGTCAGTCTCTCTCTCTCTCTCTCTCTCTCTCTCTCTCTAACCTCCCCAGTTCGAAAAGTCTGAAGGTGAATAAAACCGTCTGGAAATAGCAGCGGATAAGATATTAAATTACGTTACCAAATTCAAAGATATTATCGCTATGGGATCGCCTGGGAAAAAAATGGAGATCAGAGAAGAGAAATGCTTTTAGTCTTTCCTCTGGCATTCACTTCCTGGCCATTTGCTCCTTCCACCGTACCCTCCCTTCCATTTTTTTTTTTTTTTTTTTTTTTGGGAGGGGGGAGGATTGTGGGGGAACTTTTCATCGTCGGTGTAGAAGGGGTTAAGTATTTTCTCATGAATAATAAAGTATATCTACTTAAGGAGCATTTTCTTTTTCTTAACCTGACCTTATTATAATGACCTTTAGCCTGACTCAAAAATCAAACAAGCTCTCTCTCTCTCTGGTGTGTGTGTGTGTGTGTGTGTGTGTGTGTGTGTGTGTGTGTGTGTGTGTGTGTGTGTGTGTGTGTGTGTGTGTGTGCGCGAGCGCGCGCTGTAGTCACGGTCAATAGTCCTTTTACAAGACTGGTTTAAAGTTCTTGTAAATAAACCCCAACCCTCTTCGGCGTTTACATATTTTCCATCTACCGACCGACGACCTTATCTAGATTTCACTGGGGTTCTGACAGCTTCAATACAGCATGAAAGAAGTACTGGACTCTGTTGGGTATACCTGGGAGACATGATGAATCCAGCCTCTACCCCTACACCTCCAACCCTTGTCCCCAACCACCACCACCACCACCACCACCACACCGTCAGAATAACCGCAAGTCAGTCATTCTATACCTTGAACACGGTCAACCAGTGGGTGAGTAACAAGAAAAATAACAAAATAAAAAGTCATGTGCTACCCTCCTTTATTGGATGCTGTATTTATGAGGTAAAGTTTTAGATCGTGGGTATAGGTGATGGTGAAGTGGCTGAGAGGTGGATTATTGATTATGTAAGTCGTATGAGAGAGAGAGAGAGAGAGAGAGAGAGGGGGGGGGGGACATCGTAAAAAATGACAGAGTTAGATATGTGTGAGGAGTGACGATGAGGTATGCGTTAGGTGTTGGAGTGTGAAGTATGACAGTGAAATGTGGCAGTGTGAAGTATGATAGAACGAGGGCCTTGAAACAACCATTACTTAATCATGTTTGGGTATGATACAAGCTTACTTGATTTCAAAGCAAGAGTATAAGTATGGCAGTTACGCAACCTTCTCGTACTTTGCCTAGATGACTAAGCACATGCAAGAAACGTAAAAACCAACAGTCCTTAGTTTCCAGAATGCAGCGCCATACAATAGACAGCTCATTGTAATACTCATAAAAATGTCGAAAAGGTATTTAAAAGTAAGCTGATTTGAACTATGATTTGTACTTTGAGTTTATGAACGTCTAACCACTGGGAAAAACTTAATGAACAACTTAACTATCTAGGACTGCGACTGGCGATGAACTAGAGAGTAATATCACCATTTGGAAAGGATAAAAGAGGAGGGTGTATCATAACAGACTGGCTCTTTCATACCTAAATGGATGTGCTTATCAGAGCGGTGAGAACAATGAACAGAGGGAAAACCTGATATTGGGAAAGGAGGGAGGAATTATTAACAGTCTATTTGTTCATGTAGTTTTGACTGGGAATGAGGAAGACAGAGCTAAGAAAGTAAGTTTAAAAGAATATGTGACTGAGGAAATCTGAAACGGATCACAGGGAAAAGTAAAAGTGATGGTGTTTGAAAGAGAAACATGCATTATGTGATCAGTGTTTTAATACCATCACTAAGAAAGTCTTACACTAAAATAAATAGAATCTTTAGGTGGTAGGAATAAAGACAAGTTATACAAGAGATGACAGTACGGGGAAAGGCGGACGGAAATCGGTCCTGATCTCTTCACCATAACAGAGGGTTGTTCATAAATGGCGCTCAATTAGAAACGCACCTGTAGCTACCTTATTTGTTGCGCGGATGTCTCAGTCTGCTGGTGTGGGCATACAGGTAGGTGTGACAGTGGGAACAGGAAATACATAAATGATGCGTGATAGACATTCATAACGCTGACCAAGCCGTTCCCTCAACACACAAGAAATTGCTCGGAACGATGGAAGATGGGCGTTATATGCGAAGTACTCGTTATGCCATTATATCATCAATAAGTATACTTAATTCGTCTGCTGTGCATATCAAATCGGCGTAATCGTAACTGAGGAATTATACTCACAAGCTGAAAAGTAGTTTATCATGAGGGTACAAGAATTTGATAGATTATAGGCAAAATGAAAGAACCAAATACAAATCCTGTAAAAAGTAGTGGGCATAATTCCTCTGAGTATTTTAGCATGTTAGCAATATTCGTTCGCTAGAATCAATTACTACACTATGAAATTTAGAAACAAACAAATATTCTGGGATGCATGAAGGACTCGGGGAGTGAAAGTGAACAAGATACGAAGTTCTTAGAATCAAAAAACTTGTGAACTTTGGTGATTGGGGGGGGGAGAGAGAGAGAGAGAGAGAGAGATGAAAGGGTGGAGTATAGCAACAGGAATCTATAAGTTTTCGTCTTTCCACTCAAGGTCTCCCTTAACCATGTACGATACAGTCCATTCATCTTTGGGGCTGTTGCTAACGAGAGAGAGAGAGAGAGAGAGAGAGAGAGAGAGAGAGAGAGAGAGAGAGAGGGAGGGAGGGGAGGAGGAGAGGCGACATCCATAAAGACACAAAAATGGACATTCCACTATTCTGTATTAAGATGGGGATGCCTAGTGCCCACACCCTCCACTGATACCTTCTTACAGGCTGTGTACAGCTTCCCTCATCATAGCGGGTTCGTGTGCCTCCTTCTTGGAAATTTGGCACAAACAAGAAACTGAACTGTGACTTCAAAAATAAATTCTCTCGCTATCCTTGCTGCGTTTACGTCGCCACGCATGGAATATACAGACAGAAGACTAAAATTAATGAGAATCGTCGAAATATACTGGTGCTACGTTCCTCTTAGCGGTATTTCATTAAGCCTTGTTTGTAGTCAGAAGAGTTGTACAGATATAATAACAAATGTAGAGGTGTAAAAACAAATGTAAAGATATACAGGTCGCTTAACAAATACATTCACTCATTTCCCCCGTTTCGTTTATAGACAAGACACTAAAACCAATGAGATTCGTCTAAGTACAGCAATAACATGATTGTGCTCCACTGTTTCTCGGTAAGCCTTGCCTGAAGTAGAAAAAAATAAATAAAAACATGAGATTAACATAACCAGCCTCTTTGTTTAGACCAGAGGGGCTTGCAAGATCTCATGGGACTGGCTGAAGCTTGCTATGAGGCTCTCTCCTGAGTTTAAGAGGCTCCCTGGCATCTCTTCGTTTGCTGTTTATTTGTCTTATTGCAATTAATCCCCTAAAAAATGAAGACTTATTTTTTATACTATTCATACTATCAGCGTATCAGTTTATTTTATCCAGTATAGGAGGGCCTTGTAGTTGTGAGTGAGCTGATGCGGGTTATAATTTTACTCCTTCAGTCTGAACAGTCACTCCAAAGCCGAATACAAGCATCTGGAGGGTATTCATAGTAAAAACAGTGAGTCGTCAGCACAGTGAAAAGCTTAACCTCCTCCAGTCAGGATGATGTTCTTCTGGTAATATTCCTGCTACTACCAGACGATTTTATTTAGCTTTATTGTGCTTTTTCGAACTGAATGGGTTTGATATAGCATTCATTAACTCCTTCACAGCCAGATATTTTCCTTACGCTGAATACAATCGTCTGGAGGTTGTTTGATTAAATGTTAAAAATAAGTCACAGGATTAAAAGCGTTAATATTCTCTTGTTTGTTATTGATGCAAACCACGTCGAGACTACCATGTAATATGCAAAATAAAATCTGTAAGTCAGTGTGGTGTCCCCGAGTCTCCTTCACCCACGAGAATACAGATCTCAAGATACCATATTGTCGTAAGTTTAGGATGTTTTTAGGCATCTCTTCCTTGGTGACTTACTCGACCTATTTATTATGTCTTCTTGGTACTGGCATAGGCTGCTCAAATATCATACAAAATAAAATGAACTTGCCATAGGAGGAACTAAGCTGGTAAGGAGGAGGTGGTTGTGAGTCCTCTACGCTCACGAAAATATACAGGATCAGAGGATGTATCTGAGAAAACCCTCTGGTGGTGTTAAGAATTTAAAAAAGGAAGATAATACTATGGGCAAAATAAATCGCAAAGGAAGAGTTGCTAGGGGCCTCCTAAGTCTACGAGTACATGCAACCAAAGGCTCATAACCGGTTCCCCTGATGAACAAGTCTCCATAGCAGTTATTAATCATCGGGAATTATTGGCGTTTATTTTCCAGTTTAATAATCAGTATGGTTGGGAAGGGTTTGGCAGCTGTATGAGTGCGGAATGATGAAGTGCGAAGGAGAACTGGAGTTGTTCGGGAGATGGCTGGTAGAGTTGAGCAAAGGGTGTTGCGATGGTTTGGGCATATGGAGAGAATGGATAATGAGCGATTGGTGAAAAAGATAACTAGATCTGATGTGAGAGGTGTAAGGCTGAGAGGAAGACCACGAATAGGATGGATGGACAGTGTGAAGAGAGCACTGGATGCGAGAGGGATGTCTGTTGAGCAAGGAAGAGTGGCTGTGCGTGACAGAAATAAATGGAGAGAAATTGTAAATGAATAAGTGGTGACGCAGCCCTGAGGGGATATTCTCCCGCATTTGGTCAGATCAGCTATTTCAGGCCAGGTGCGGGTAAGGGGATGAGTCTGTTATGATGTGGCAGGGGTAAACCAGCTCTGCTGTCGGGCCCTGCTGCGGATGTCACTGAGTGCATTGCACAGTTGACCCTTGTGCGGTGTGGTGCGGTGAGGATCTGTCCGTTCTCCCCTTTGGGGCTAAGATGCGAATGAATGTGTTTGAATGGATGAGTAAATGGGGAGTGTGTCGTCCTGTCTCGGCTACCTCCCTTTCCTTGGGGAAAGCAGCCTAGGTATATAGATAGATAGATAGATGAGTCAAGAGGAAGGTGTCAACAAATTTACATTACTTCGAGGTTAAGAAAGTTCATG
>NC_136979.1:37117465-37174965 GCF_032717465.1 Coenobita brevimanus
TCTCTTATCTACGGCCTACAGCATTCAGGTTCTTTATCTTCGTCACCATTTTCCTTCTTTTCGACTTTCTTGGTACTTTCCTCCTTCTACGCTCTCATCTGTCTTCTCTCCTAGTCCCCTACCTTCCTATTTCTTCATTTTGTCTCTCTCTTTGTACCTTGTCTCCTCTCTTCCACGGCCTCAACATCCGCTTTCTTCATCGTCCTCATCATTAACCTTGTCCCCTATTTTTTTATCTTCCGTCTTTTTTTTCTTAATTCAGTCACAGTCTTCTACTCGTCATATTCTTTCCTGTTTACTCTCCTTTTGTCTATTTTCTCTAAGCTACAACCTGCAGTATTCAGTTTCTTATACCATCCTCTTCCCCTCCTCGCTACCTCTTCTGCCTCAGCTTCTTCCCACCATATTTCTCACCGTCTTCTTTTCTTACTAATTTTTCCTATTCCTCCCTCATCATCATCATCATCATCATTCATATCTCTTCTCCTGTCTACTGCTTTCATTCCTCTTTTTTCCTCCTCCTCTTCCTCCTCCTCCTCATCATCATCATCATCATCATCATCATCATCATCCCTCTCCCCTTAAGCTCTCCATCTCTCTCTCTCTCTCTCTCTCCCACCTCTTTCACTCCCTTCCCCTCCCCCTTCATGCCATCTCACAGCCTGGAGGCGCCTCGTGGATTTCAGTTATATAACACCGAGATAGGAGTCTGCGGGGGGGGGGATGAGTTGCTGTCCGTATACACGCCACTCCCACATACCTGTCACCTCTTCTCTCTCTCTCTCTCTCTCTCTCTCTCTCTCTCTCTCTCTCATCATAGGCTGTAGTTTCATGACGCTTATAACATTTTAATTCTTGTTAGCTCCACATTACTTTATCCAACGTTAAAAAATGTGGAAACTACTCAGACACGACACTGTATCTTTGTTCTCACTTCATAACATTTTCAGGGCAATTATTTCCTGTTGGCCAGCTCATGTTGCCCTTATTGTTAGTCAGAATTTCTTGCTTGATTTCTTTCTTTTGGTCTTTCTTCCTTGTTTATTAGATCTATTTCTGCTCCCTCCAAAAGGTTATATTCAGTGTAGGAGTTAGGTTGTCCACAAAACATGCCACTTCTACACACACGCACACGGACACACACACGCACACACACACACACACACACACACACACACACACACACACACACACATTCCTATCTCTTAGGATGAATCATAATATTACACCTAGAAAACTTTATTCAATATTGGAAGTAATCTGGGAGCCAAGATGTACCCCAAGCAGGCTGTATCTAACCCCTCTAGTTCAGTGAGTCCCCCCTGAGCTGGGGAAAAAAAATGTCGTTTAGAGACTGCAAGAATAAAATAATAAAATAATGAAAATAATAAAAAAATAAAATAACGGCCTGGGGCACAAGGGACTAATTGAATGGAAAGTTATATAAGTCCAACAAAGATTTAATAATATGTAGTGTGGATATGCTGAAGGTTAGAGGTGGGCTTAATTGTTGTTCACTGTAAGAACTGGCATCAGCTGATTCTTGGAAGCGAGGCGGTCAGGGGGAGCTTCCAGGAATCGGTGTCGGTATCCTCTCTCTCACTCTTGATCCCTCTCTCTCTCTCTCTCTCTCTCTCTCTCTCTCTCTCTCTCTCTCTCTCAAAACTGTCATCAGGTAATTAATGGAAATACGGTGGTCAGGGAACAGGTGGTGGCTTCCTCCCCCCTCCCCCTTCCTGTCTATCTACCTGTCTGTCTATATACATTTATCTAACTGAACACTCCGAAATAGCAAGCAGGTCTGTGGAAGAAGGAATAAATCACAAAGACGTCACCATATTGCAAAGCTTAATGGTATCGAAAACTAAAGGTTAATGAGATCCACCATAATTGAATTTCACGATGCGAAAAAAAAAAAAAAAAAATAGACTCCTGTTTGCATACGTACTTTACACAGCCTTGGGTGGGCATTGGTCCAGAAAGATGTTTTTATAGTGTAGTCTAAGCACATATCTTACTTTATTTTTATTTTCTTTGTTTTAGCGTCTCTCATCAGGTATACCTGTGTTGGTCTTTATGTCACTCTTAATATTAATTTGTGTCTTTTCAGTCCCTCCATCTTAATCACTTTTTCCTCTTCTGTCTCTACATCTTCATTATTCTACCTTCTCTTCCTCAACCAATTTCTTTCTCCACTCCCCTCTAACCTCCCTACCTGTGTCTCTCTCCATCTTTCTCCCACATCTGCCGTTATCCCCCTCCTAATCCTCCTCCTCACTCGGAACCTGTTTCTCCCCATCACTTCCACCAAACCTTAACATTTTTTTTTTCCTTTATATCACTCCATCTTCTCCCCTTCTCCCTCCTCATCCTCATAATCCTCGTCCTCTTCTTTTTCTTCTTCTTCTCCTCGCCCCACTATTCTCATTCCAAGGTCAACCACAGTACCACATTTACTTAACCCCCCTAAACCCTCCCCTCCTCAAACACACACAACCCTGTTCATTCTCGCCCCACACACACACACACAACCTTTCCCACACAGCACACATCATATCCTCTTCCCTTACCAAGTCTTGGCCGTCCTCTGTGTAACGACTAAATAAAAGGAAGAATTGTTTATACTAATGTTATCAGTAATTCTTTATCAACTCTCTATATAATAATTTTCTGCTCTATACTGCATACATGATTTCGCCAAACGATTTCTTTAGACTTTGGGGACCTCTCAAAGTTATAAAAAGAAAAGCCTTTTGAATGTTGTTCTACGTTATATCAGTCTCGTTCTTATCAGGTTATCAAATGGCAAAGGACCATAAATACAAGAACAGAAACTAGAACACACAGCAGTTTCAACAGGGGAGAACATTCGCAAAACTGACGACCAGATCTTGAATTCAAATTTCACACGCAACTATTTATTTATGTATTTTTTTTTTTTTTTGCGTGAAGGTAGGAAAGTCTCTAATGTTACAAGATGATATACTCTACTACGGTCTTTAACTCTCAATTGGTGCGGGAGAGGGGTGCCTTCGCGGGGTGTCACCGATCTGACTGGGCGATTCCACTGCCCAGTTATACAAGCGTCCCGCAACACCCTCTCTATCCCCAGCAAAGAAGGATGATGGATTGTAGGACATATGAACTTAGAGATATAACCTTGTAAGGATGAGGTGTTACACAGCCTCACTAGTCTACAAAAAGTAACACGGTATATACTGAAATAACCGAGGAGGGAAAATGACCGGTCAGGAAAATAATTAGGTGAGGAAAGAAAATAGGTGAAATTAAACAGGGGATCGAAAAAAATAATAAATCAGTGGGAAACTGCGTCCAGGTTCTCCTACGCCACCGAGAATATTACAGAGCCATTTACAGGAATTTTTTTATTGAAGTTGAGGACGTACTGAGCCTCCAACACGACATCCCTCCTCCCCGGACCCTAACGCAAACCAGACACTTCAAGGGCAAGGGACAACTCATCTCCCTCCCCTCTCCCCCTATCACCCCCACACCAAAGCCCCACGTCAGACTCTCCATCCCCTCTTCTCAACCTCCCCTTCTGCACTTATTCTCTCCTCTTGTTTTGGTCAGATTTTCTCGTGGGGTCAGAGCCTAGGATGCTCCCAGGCAACTCAGTTTTCTTATCTATTTATTTCTGCATGATAATATAATCCACTTTGTTACTTATACATGCTGCGATGATATCAGGAAGATGAAAAACTATATTAGACGAGAAAATAGCTTAGAATACAAAGGAATATTAATACCGTTCAGAATGTATGGTACTGTACAGAAAAACAAATTATAGGGAAAAGGTGCTGAAAACCTCCTAAGTCCACGAGAAGATTGCCCTGACAGTTGTCTGTATAATTAGAATTCTCATCATCTCACAAAATATAGAGTATGGGAAAAATTTTGATACGTTATTTGTGGAGACATGTAGGACAGGTGGCGTATACAAACTCCCTCCAACCTCCCTTCCCTACACACATCCCTCCCTCCCTCCACACATTCCCCTCCTCTCTCCCCACAGCAAAGCCCCCTCCTCCCTCCCCTTCTCTCCTCCCCAACCCTCCCACTGTCTGATAAATGCCTGTCCCCTCCCTGCTTCTACTCGCTCCTCCCTCCTGCTCCAACAACCCCAGATCAGATCCTTTCCCTTCCAGCATTTTCCCTACTTACATTTACGCTAACTTCCCTCTCTCTTACTCGCCTCCTCCCTCTCACTTGCCTCCTACCTCTTCCCCACCCCTGGCGCCAGACAACAGCCTCCCCCTTCCCTATTTTTACTCGCCCCCCACTTCTCCCTCCAACCCAGATCAGATTCCCTTCCCCTCTCCAGTCTCTTCCCTACTTCATCTTATTCTAACGCCCCTCTCCTCTCCCTTCATTCTCCCCTCCCCCCTCTAACCCATCCCCAACCCACAGATCAGAGTCCCCCTCCCCCCACTTCTACCCTATTCCATAGGCGTTTCCCACTCCTGGCCCTCAACTCAAGATACCTCCCCCCCAACTCTAGCCTCTCTCCAAGCCCTAACTTACCCATTACTGAAAACCCCTACCTTCTTCTTGTTCTCGTTTCCTCTTCGTCCCATTTGCATTCCAACACGTCCTCTTTCTCTGTCTTTTTCCTCCTCCTCTTTTTCATCTCCTCTCCTCTCTCCACTTCTCTGCTTCCACTTCACCTCTCCATCCCTTGTCTCCCTTCTCAACCCCCCGAACCTCTACACCTCTACCCACTTCTCCCCTACCCCTTCTTGCCATTCCACTATGCCATACTGGACCCCAGGCGTTCTCAAACCAGATGTCAAAGTCCACATCAGTTACGTTCCAGTATCAGGTGCAATAGTTTTGCTGTACGTATGGTCACACGGCCTAAATAATTCTAACAATGCGATGATGTCTTTTAATATTTTTCTTACCGCCATCAAACGACTGTGCTACTCTTGGCGATTTTATTCAGCATAAGAAATTCCTTTTCAGTGTTTTCAAAATCCCATCTCTAGTCATCCATACCTCATGTATCAGTGGAAATAGGGTAATAATGATGACGACAATGATGATGATGTTATTTGCATTCCAAAAACAATTTTGTAACAAAAGGATGATGATGATGATAATGATAAAATAATTATTCTGTGCATTGTGTAAGCTTGATGCCGGCTAGTATCGACCGGACAATGATGATGATGATGATGATGATGATGATGATGATGATGAAGGTGATGATGCTCATAGTAGAAGCATTGTTTTTTATTCCTTTGTATACACTGCTATCTCGTGCATTACAATAGTCATGTCCGTGCCTAGCAACAGACGCAAAGCAAACAGCTTGCGTAAGGTTCTGACTGACCTTGACTGACTGATGGGGCAAACACCCCAGAGACCTCTCTCTCTCTCTCTCTCTCTCTCTCTCTCTCTCTCTCTATCTATCTATCTATCTATCTATTTATCTATCTCCAAAGAGCGTCATAGCCATTACTCTACATGGTGCTGCAATATTCAAAAAGTAAAAGTTAGCTGGGTATTGTGTCAAACACATTTGCTGCAACATTCAACATATCTGGCTTCCATTAACACTGCATAGATGTATATTATATATTAAAGATGCCTTTACTTTGTGCAAGAAAATATACTCCTACACACATAACTCTCACACACAAAGAAACACGCACATAAACATTATATATGTATATATATATATATATATATATATATATATATATATATATATATCTATATATGTATATATTGGCCCATATCAATGAACACATGTAATCATTTATTTATTTATTTATATATCAGCCCATTTCATTACACACACACACACACACACACACACACACACACACATACCACCGATCAGGCAGGTTGGCGATGATCTCTCAGCAGCTTCATAAAGTCACACACACACACACACACACACACACACACACACACACACACACATAGTCTACCGGTCAGGCAGGTTAGTGATAATCTCTCGGCAGCATCACAATGTTCATAATCTGGAAGCCTAACATGAGACTCTCTCTCTCTGTACTGTATATATATATATATATATATATATATATATATATATATATATATATATATATATATATATATATATATATATCCATACACCTCTGTCTGGCTATATATCTATTTATCTCTCTATCTCATTTTCAGGGTGAGTGAAAGTTCAGAGACTGACCTTAACATTCTTGACTGGAGGGAAGTAAAGGCCACTCTCTCTCTCTCTCGTCCAACCCACTTACATTATTACTGAGCCCCATTCAAAATCCTATTTAATAATTCTTTTTTCTTTCTGTCTTCTCTTCCGCTCTTTTCTATTTTCTTCTCGTCTTCTCTTCTACCTTTTTTTTTTTTCCTCATCTTCCCTTCCACTCTCTTCGCTTGTCTTCCCGTCTCTTCTTTCATTTTTCTACTCCCCGTCTTGACTTTCATTCTTTTTTCTTCCCGTCTTTTCTTCCACTCTTTTTCTCTCTACTTTCCCTTTTCTCTTCCATTCTCTTATCTTTTCTTCACGTCTTCTGTTATCCTCCTTGATTTCTTGAATACGAGGAAGACGCCGTTCTTACTCTGGTGTAGTTAGCATCACATGGTTTAAATTGCGAAGTGTCAGGAGTATTTTCGGTTACGTAATATTATCAGGGGCTAAAATCCTCCAACCAGACGTAGCTTATCAGGGCTTACATCCGAGGAGTGGTTGGGGTTCCTCTCTCACATAATGCCACCCAGGGAAGAACGTCTGGTCACTTTCGCCCTAAGATGTGAGGACTATGCACGGTAGCCCCGGGTCACACCATCTTTTACATGTTAGCCTAACCTCGGGCCTCTACCCATAGCTGAGGGTTACGCGGAATGGTTGTAGCAAACTATCCTGTAAGGGATCTATCGTAGTAAAGAGATTAGGCCACTGACTCTGACGACGCATTTCTTAGTTAATATTCTCAATTTTTAAGCAGCTTTATGCAGCTTAGGAGGGGGTTTTCAAGTGGAAGAGTTTAACAGAAATTTAATTAACCTTCTCAACGTTGCAGAGCTTTCTAAAGTTAAATATAGTCGTCTGGAGATGGTAAGAAAAACAAAAAACAAAAAAGAAAGGAAGAAAGTCACCGAATTCAAGAGATGAAAGGCGGTATAATTAAATACTGAGAGGGCAACGGTGTATGCAGACCCTTAGATTTTCATGGTCTTTAATGACACACCTTTGAGCATTCATTAGAGCGCATTCAGCAGCGAAGGTAAAGAACCCAAATACACCTTTTCACTGGATGCCACGTTGTTAAGCATATGCAGCGGTGAGGCAGAGCATCCAAGTACGCCTTAATTTCATCGTGGTTTTAACAATAGACTGTCAGAAACTCGAGGCCTCTCTGCCCCTCCCTGCCCCCATTTTTAACCCCTTACATCCGAGTGACGTCCTTTTTAGGTTACTTTTGCTGCTACCAGGAGACTTTATTCGACTTAGGAAAGGTCTCTAGCACTAAAGTGGTTTAATAAAGCTATGACTAACCCCTCCATTACAAAAAGTCGATACTCAGCTGAATGAAATCATCAGGATGTGGCAGGAACAAAATGAAAAGACGTTCCTGGGCTCGGGGAGTTCATAAAGTGGATGTAAGCTTCTTCCTCTCTGTATTTTCGACCTCTCTCTCTCTCGGTAGCTGTCCTTCCACTTCTTTCACGTCATCAGCGTCACAAATCACTCTGACCTTTTCTAACCTTTCACTGCTATGTGGCCTTTGCCCTACATTCTAGAGCTATTCCCTTTTTGTTCACCTGTGCCTAAATTAGGCCACCGTCACTCCTCTTTCGCCAGTGGTGCATGTTATCTTTCCAGATAGCAATTTGAAGTTTCTGATTTCGATTCTCGAGCAGGTCAGACTGTCGGAAAAAGTCTGTTTGCCTCTTGCTCCAGTTTACCAGCAGTACAAATGAAGATGCTGATGCAAATTCGACGTCGATTTCCAGGCGAAATTGAACTTTGCAAAAATTCATTATCTGCACTAATGAAGTTTGTGCAGGCGATAGACAAATCCTAAGCTTTCTTCTTTGTCTTCTAGTGCTCCCTTGTCTATTTTAGCCTCTTAAATACCATGACATTTACTACAGTCTTGCTGCACCCAGTTGATTATAGTAAGCTTAGGAGAAAACACTGGTCATCTACCCTTAAATTCAATGGATTAAAGTTGCCTAGCCTCAGGTCCCTACACCTCCGAGACGGTAATATGAAACAGCCACTGTTTTCTGTCGTTTGGAGTGTATGTCCACAGACGACAGCAATGATAGGGAGCGGCTAGGGAAAAGGGTATTTTGTTCCAGTTCTTTTGTAACTATTTTCGACAAGCGTTTTCTTTACTTTTAACCTCTTCAGTACGATAATACATTCTTACTCCCTTTAGATGATTTGTTCAACCTAGGAAAAAAACTCTTGCACTGAAGGCGTTTGTGAAAGCTGAATTAACCATTCCAGTTTCAACATTCTCTCCGAATCAGAATAACATCATGTGGAGATTGCAAGAGTAAATCGTGGTGAATGGATAATTAGCCACATTTGATCTACTTTCCATACTCCTCCTTTTTGTCTGTTCTCTCTCCATTTTCACCATAACAAGGTCGGGATGAAAATATAGCCTACGTCCCACTGATACATCCCCACCTGATCACATATGGTATTTATTAGGCATATTACTTTTCCTAATTCGGATAAAATGGCCACATCCAAACTTCCAAAGCACTGGCATCGATATCCTTAGTATGGCTCCAGGGTAGATCTGCAAATGACGATTGTAATGCTAAGATCGCCATCAAAATTTATTGTTGTAATAATCTGTCCTCTCTACATCCCCTTCCCTTACCGATGAAATGCCATCATTAATTCTCTCTCTCTCATATATATATATATATATATATATATATATATATATACTGTAGATGGATAAATGGATGGATAGAAAGATAGATAGATAGATGGATGGATAGAAAGATAGATAGACAGACAGATATGTATACATACATACACACTGCACAACAACATCGCTGTGCCTCCGGTTGCACCGGCATTTCTGAGCTATGATTCCAGCTGTAAAATCAGCATCTAAAGCTTATGAAAATTCTAGCTCTGATTTCCCTCTCTTTCTCCCTCCGACAATTTTCATTTCTATCACTATATTCTTTTCTCTTTACTCCTCAGGTTCAACATCCCAGGTGTGCCTCAGTTTCCACCCGCATTCGTGAGTGATGATCCTGACGGCAGGATCACCATCAACCGATCCACCAAGCCCCGCAACCTCACTTCCAGCTTCCAGACCGTAACCACAATCAGTTCCAATCCATATGGCTTCCCAACCGCTGCCAAGATTGAACCTCGGCCGTCAGTGTTCGGAAAGGTGGAGCTAATCACCTCCAATCCATATGGTTTCTCAGACAGGGTGCAGGAGAAGGATAATCACAGAAACTTCGAGACGAGCAACACCAGGTTTGAAAAGGTTGATGCTGTAGACAGAGACCCTTTTGGATTTTCTGGTAAATTCAAAAAACTTGAAAACTTGCCTAGTCCTTTCGAAAGTGTCTCAGCCATAGATTCGAACCCTTATGGCTTCTCCAACAAAATCTACAAAGACATTTACCAGCTTAAGGAGCCAAATACCCTCTTCGAGAGGACTAAAACTATTTCAGCAAATCCATATGGATTTTCCACAAAAGTGCAGCATCTTAATGATGCTGATGCATTTGAATCTATGCCATCCATTCTTGTCAACCCCTATGGATTTTCAGAGAACATTTATAAAAAAGCTTACCGATCATCAAACCTTAAAAGCAGCTTTGAAGACCAAGGACCAATCCTGAAAAATCCCTATGGCTTCAGCACACAGGTGAAAAAGCTTAATGAACAACCTGGGGCATTTGAAACCTTTGACTCCATCCTCTCAAATCCCTATGGCTATTCGACTCAGACACAGAGAGAAATATATAGAATAAAAGAACAAGGAAGTGGCTTTGAAAAAGTTGCTACAATCAGTACTAACCCTTATGGATTTTCTACCCAGGTTCGCAGCCTTGACTCTGGTGCTGATGCATTTGAAGAAGTTCCAAATATTGATACCAACCCCTATGGCTTACCACAAAATATCTTACACAAGATTTACAGACTGAAAGGTTTAGACAGTTCTTCATTTGTGAATGTGAAGAGCATTACAAGCAACCCTTATGGTTATTCCACTGAGACAAAGACACTAAAGGATGGTCAAGATGCTTTTGAAAATTTTCCAACCATACTTTCAAATCCGTATGGCTACTCTAAGAACATTTATCAATCTGCCTTTCATCCACAGAGTCTTGATAGTAGCTTTGTGAATGTACAAAAGATTCTCAGCAATCCTTACGGTTACTCTGAAGAAGTTAAGAAAGTAACGGAATCCCCAGAGGCGTTTGAAAAGTTTGAAAAAATTTATTCAAATCCTTATGGATATTCAGAAAGGGTAATAAAGGAACATGTTCTGAGCAATGACCGGAGCAGTAGTTTTGGACCAGCAGACTCAATTGTATCCAATCCCTACGGTTTCTCAGAGAAGGTAAAGAAAAAGGAAGGTGCTTCAGATGCATTTGAAACCACTGAATCTATCATCTCAAACCCATATGGTTATTCACAAAAAGTACAAACTCTGCCCTACCAAGCACGAGACAAGGACACTAGTTTTGCTACTTATGACAGCATACTATCAAACCCATATGGTTACTCAAAAAAAGTTTCTGATCTCCCAGACTTTGACAGTTCATTTGGTCACTTTGAGACAATATTTAGTAATCCATATGGCTTCTCTAAACAGACCACAAAGAAATACATCAGACAAAAGACTCAGCCATCAAGCTTTGAACCAGTTCAGTCCATTCTCAAAAACCCTTATGGATTTTCTGATAAAATCTCTACTCTTAAATCTCGCTCAGGAGCCTTTGAGAATGTAGATATCGTATCTGACAATCCTTACGGATATCCACAGCAAGTAACCTCAAATATCTACAGGCCAGGAGATTTACCAGATGTATTTGAGAAGATTTCAAGCATCAATTCAAATCCATACGGATATTCAGAAAAGGTAACAGGAGCATCAGATATCACCAGCAGTTTTGAAAATGTGCCTTCTATATTAAGTAATCCATATGGCTTCAGCAAGAAAATCACAAAAGACATATATAACCTACAAGATCACCCATCAAGCTTCGCCAATATCAAGGAAGGATCACCACAAGAAGAAAAATTCAAGTCTCAAATAAGATCGAATCCTTATGGCTTCCCTACTGAAGTTTCTGATAAAGATAAGGTGCCAAGCAGCTTTGGTGATGTTGGACAGATATATACCAACCCATATGGGTTCTCTAACAGGGTTGTTAAGTATGCGGTCCCCTCACAAGATCACCCATCTTCCTTCTCACCAACTCCTCTTATTCTGTCCAATCCCTATGGATACTCAAAGAAAGTCAAAGAATATGAAGAACTTCCATCCAGTTTCGAACCTCAAGAAACCATTGTTGATAATCCATATGGCTTTTCCCAAAGAGTTGCGAAGAATTTATATCATCGTAAAGAACTACCAACTGGATTTACGAAAGTTGGCAGCATCGTTGACAATCCTTATGGCTACTCTCAGAAAGTTCAAGAAATCCCCACCGCTCAAAGCTCTTTCTCCCCCACAGATTTTATCTTCACCAATCCATATGGTTATTCACAGAAAGTATACAAGAAGTCATACAGAGCTGGTAGCTATCCATCCAGCTTTACTCCAGTGGAATCTATAAACAAGAACCCTTATGGATACCCTGAGAAAGTAACGTCTGTGCCCGAAGATACATCTTTCACTTCTGTTCAGTCCATTCTTTCCAATCCTTATGGCTTCTCACAACGGGTGATAAAGAAGGATTATAAAAAACAAGAGAAAGACTCTTCTTTTGAACCAACTACTGCAATTAAGAAAAACCCTTATGGATTTTCTGAGAGGGTTGACAATCTTCGCGATGCTGCTGAACTTTTTGATAGATTTGATAATATTTTAGTGAATCCATATGGTTATTCGGAGAACATATATAAGTCTCTCTTGACACAGAAGAATTCACTGCCTTCCAGTTTTACTCACGTCAGTTCCATCTTAAACAATCCCTATGGTTATTCAGAACTGGTGAAAGATTTAAAAACTGATGAATCATCCTTTGCCAAGGTCGACAATATATTTTCGAATCCATACGGATATTCACGCAAGATACTTCGTCCTTTATTCTATCCTAAATCACTTGATTCTAGTTTCACTCCTGTAGATTCAATTCTGTCAAATCCCTACGGATATTCCGAGCAGGTGAAGACAGTGGATGCCGATGCCTCATCATTTGGTCACTTTGACAGCATTCTTGCTAATCCATACGGTTATTCAGAGGTGATCAGGAAGCATCTTTATCGTCCTGTCAGTGGACTGGAAAGTTCATTCTCTCAGCCCACTGAGAACCTCATTGTTTCTAATCCGTATGGGTACTCTGAGAAAACGAAAACGTCATCAGACCAGAATGAAGCCTTTGAGACAGTAGCAACAATTTACGATAATCCCTATGGGTATTCGAAATCAGTTCACAAGCTTGTAGCTTCTAAAAAGCATCTGACATCATCCTTTGGTAACACAGACAAGATTGCTAGTAACCCTTATGGATATCCTACGCAGGTGAAGGTCAACGGCGAGGTAAAGGATGCATATGAACCACCACAAAGTATCAATAGCAATCTATACCGCTCTTCTTCAGGCCATACTGTGACAGGAATTCCGTCGCCATTTGAAGAGATTGATGAAATCCTCAGCAACCCTTATGGCTTCCCACATGTGAACTAATGAGTGAGGCCGTGTGATGGTTCTGTGTAATGCCAAGGATGGGAGTAGACAGGAGGTGGAAATATATAGTGTTATTCTACTTCCCATCTATCATTCAAAATTCAAACTTCTATGATAATCACAGTGTTATTCCTTTTGTCATCTATTATTTAAAATTTAGGCTTTCATGGCAGCCACAGTGTCGCTTCATTTTCCATTTATTATTCAAAATTCAGACTTTCATATTCTACTTCAAAGTGTCAACTAAATTATTTCTTTAGCTTAAATTTTAGTTGTTCTCCATTGTCCTTATTGTTGTTATATTAAACATTCTTACAAAACTTAATATACTTTTTTCGGCTCACTGCCGCCCTTGATTCTACTCCCTTCAACAGCGAAGAAAATTTCCTTGCAATGTTACAAAACTGTTTTGCCTGAAATATTGGAATAATGCCATGTTATTCTGGTAATATCAGTCAATCGCAGAACCAGGCCAGTCTTTGATCATAATGAAAAATTTTATAATGTTTTCAAATACTCTTTCCTATTCGACGCTTCTCCTCGCTACTAGGCCTGCTATTGTATTTTCGACAAAAATAAAATGTGTCTCCATGTTTGCAATATGTCCTTATTATAAAAAAATAAACCTTATTTGAAAACAATTTGCATTTTCATTTTACCAAGGGTCTGTTTTCAATAACCCCTTTATTATGATGACATTTATTTCATTCTTGCTCTACCCAGACGACTCTACTTAAATAAACCTGAATACGGTGACGTCATATTATTTTTTTATATCAAAATTATTCATTTCCGAAGAGCCTTTTCTCACTGAAGAGGTTACATGTAGCTATCATTAACCCTTTTTCATTTACATCTAACTCTCCTCAGCTGAATAAATAGTCTGGAGGCAGCAATAATGAAGTAAACACGGCGCTTTCCTAATGAAGGCGTTAAAATAAGACCTCGTACTGATGGTTATAATGATGATGATAACGGTAGTGATGATGACGATGATGATGGTAATGGTGTAGATGATGATGAAGATAATGAACTAGTAATAATAATAATAATAATAACAACAACGGTAATCATGATGATAATGTGATAATGATGATTATGACGATGATAAAGGCAATGATGATGATGATGATGATGACAGTAACGATGATGACTGACTTTTAACTACGAACACCGAAATTTCATCCTTCCTCTCACCCCAGACTCAAATAAAGTTTCTGATCTCCACTTTGACACAGTCTTTAGTAATGCATATGGCTTCTCTAAACAGACAAGGAAATACATCGGTTTAGGACAAACTTTTCGTACAGGAGGGGATGATCCTTCACTCTACTCCACCGCTCTTGGGAAGGTCTCCTATGCTGAAAAAATTGTCTGGTGACAGAAGGAATTAATACTAAGAGGGTTAAGGCCCCTACCTGTGAAAACTAACTGAAGGTTGGGCAGGTGATGTAATGTGATGTCGGGCTAAGTGAAAGTTGCCTCTCTCTCTCTCTCTCTCTCTCTCTCGGTATGTATGTATATGTATATATATATATATATATATATATATATATATATATATGTATATGTATATATATATATATATATACAATCTCACCCATTTCTTTTCCCCTCCATCCTGTTCTCATTGAGCCCCCATCTCTGTTTTGCGATTATTTTCGCCAAGTTTTGCACCACTTCCGTCTTCAGCGCCCCGTATCACCCTGACCTTTTCTACTCATTCACTGCCCAGTGGCCTTCGTTCTATATTCTATGGCATATATAAACTTTCTTCCCTCTACCACTTCCTCAGTTACCTTACCCATTATCCTCTTATCTAAAAGTCAACATTTTTTCTTGTACATGGTCATTAGAATATCAAAGCTATCAAAGCAATATATCAGTTAATATCAAAGTGCAGTAATTTTCCCAACTAGTTGCTGTATGTTTTCTTCGCTTCATGTCACCATCACTTACTTAATCTTAGGTTAATTCACTTTCATCTCACGTCCGACTAACTGATCTCGCATACATTTGGTACATTTCAGACAATTACTTTATTTCAAGACTAATTACTTTATCTTACTCCCAATTACTTTACCTCTCGCTCAACTGCCATATCTCATGTCAAGTCTATCTGACGTCCAGTATCTTAAAGAC
This sequence comes from Coenobita brevimanus, assembly GCF_032717465.1. Lineage (NCBI taxonomy): Eukaryota > Metazoa > Arthropoda > Malacostraca > Decapoda > Coenobitidae > Coenobita > Coenobita brevimanus. Next base: position 37,132,489 of record NC_136979.1, read on the forward strand.
AATACACTCTCACGCCTAATAACCTGATCTAAGGTCTTTGTGTGAAACGATGATTTAAGCACTATTCACTCTGTGTATACCCAGAGATATCCTTGGGTAGGAAACATAGATTTTTTTAGTACTCCAAATGTTGCTAGAGAAAGACTCTCCATGATCTATTTGCCTGGTGATGTGGTCTTGTGGTCACAGCTCCCCAGTCGGAGTGACGGATACGGCTTAGATCTGCAAGAGGTGACTGAGGGTTCTACAACAAAGTATTGCCACCAACCGGAGTAGATTGGTTATTTGGCCTTAGATCAGTGGGACTATGGTAGCCTAGCCTCGGGTCCTTGCACTTCTAAGAGGTTATTATGGATCCGACTGCTACAGTTTCCGTGGGTGTGACTATTCTTAACAGCAATGAGGAAGAGGAATGATGGACAACAATTATATGATATTTCTGCCTGATTTCTCATGTACCTGCCTTTGACAGGTTTCTTTTTCTTTACTGAGTTCAATCTGGTCTACAAGCCTGGTGTTTGGAACGATACTAAGTACTGCACACCCACATTCATTTAATCACACTTCTGCACTAAAAGTATATATGCTGTATGTATATGAGCATCTATGCGCGAGAAGTGTTCATGTGTTGCATGTATTAGCAACTGTTTATCAGAAGAGATTCCATCTTCCTCCACATAATAGTGGAGGATAGGATCGACCACAGGACCGCACAGTTTTAAGCGTCTCACTACCACCTCGCCAGGGTGTTGCCGTATATTGCATTGTATTGTATCCTTACTGTTGTTGTATTCGGCTACTTTCTCTGCTACTCTTTTCCCTAAGTAATTGCTCTTTCCAGTTTCAACAGTAACTGTTATTCTCTCTCTCTTCATTCCTCAGATTCAACATCCCAGGTTTGCCTTCATTTCCACCTGCATTCGTGAGTGATGACCCCAGCGGCAGGATCACCATCAACCGATCCACCAAGCCCCGAAACCTCACTTCCAGCTTCCAGACCGTAAGCAGAATCACGTCCAACCCTTACGGCTTTGCAACTGCTACCAAGACCGAATCACACCCATCAGTGTTCGAAAAGGTGGAGACCATCAGCTCCAATCCATATGGTTTCTCGAAGAAGGTGGAGAAGAAACTTTACAGGAAAATCGAGATTGGCAACAGTGGGTTTGAGAAGATTGATGTTGTTGACAGCAATCCATACGGATTCTCTGCCAATGTCAGGAAACTCAACAACTTACCTAGTACTTTCGAAAGTGTCCCAGTCATCAATTCAAACCCCTACGGCTTCTCCAATAATATTTACAGTGATATATACAGACCGAAGGAGAAAAATACCATCTTTGAGAAGATTAATATAATTTCTGCAAATCCTTATGGATTTTCCACAAAAGTGAAGCATCTTAAAGATGTTGATGCATATGAATCTATGCCATCCATTCTTGTCAACCCCTATGGATTTTCAGAGAACATTTATAAAAAAGCTTACCGATCATCAAACCTTAAAAGCAGTTTCGAAGACCAAGGACCAATCCTGAAAAATCCCTATGGCTTCAGCACACAGGTGAAAAAGCTTAATGAACAACCTGGGGCATTTGAAACCTTTGACTCCATCCTCTCAAATCCCTATGGCTATTCGACTCAGACACAGAGAGAAATATATAGAATAAAAGAACAAGGCAGTGGCTTTGAAAAAGTTGCTACAATCAGTACTAACCCTTATGGATTTTCTACCCAGGTTCGCAGCCTTGACTCTGGTGCTGATGCATTTGAAGAAGTTCCAAATATTGTTACCAACCCCTATGGCTTACCACAAAATATCTTACACAAGATGTACAGACTGAAAGGTTTAGACAGTTCTTCATTTGTGAATGTGAAGAGCATTACAAGCAACCCTTATGGTTATTCCACTGAGACAAAGACACTAAAGGATGGTCAAGATGCTTTTGAAAATTTTCCAACCATACTTTCAAATCCGTACGGCTACTCTAAGAACATTTATCAATCTGCCTTTCATCCACAGAGTCTTGATAGTAGCTTTGTGAATGTACAAAAGATTCTCAGCAATCCTTACGGTTACTCTGAAGAAGTTAAGAAAGTAACGGAATCCCCAGAGGCGTTTGAAAAGTTTGAAAAAATTTATTCAAATCCTTATGGATATTCAGAAAGGGTAATAAAGGAACATGTTCTGAGCAATGACCGGAGCAGTAGTTTTGGACCAGCAGACTCAACTGTATCCAATCCCTACGGTTTCTCAGAGAAAGTAAAGAAAAAGGAAGGTGCTTCAGATGCATTTGAAACCACTGAATCTATCATCTCAAACCCATATGGTTATTCACAAAAAGTACAAACTCTGCCCTACCAAGCACGAGACAAGGACACTAGTTTTGCTACTTATGACAGCATACTATCAAACCCATATGGTTACTCAAAAAAAGTTTCTGATCTCCCAGACTTTGACAGTTCATTTGGCCACTTTGAGACAATATTTAGTAATCCATATGGCTTCTCTAAACAGACCACAAAGAAATACATCAGACAAAAGACTCAGCCATCAAGCTTTGAACCAGTTCAGTCCATTCTCAAAAACCCTTATGGATTTTCTGATAAAATCTCTACTCTTAAATCTCGCTCAGGAGCCTTTGAGAATGTAGATATCGTATCTGACAATCCTTACGGATATCCACAGCAAGTAACCTCAAATATCTACAGGCCAGGAGATTTACCAGATGTATTTGAGAAGGTTTCAAGCATCAATTCAAATCCATACGGATATTCAGAAAAGGTAACAGGAGCATCAGATATCACCAGCAGTTTTGAAAATGTGCCTTCTATATTAAGTAATCCATATGGCTTCAGCAAGAAAATCACAAAAGACATATATAACCTACAAGATCACCCATCAAGCTTCGCCAATATCAAGGAAGGATCACCAGAAGAAGAAAAATTCAAGTCTCAAATAAGATCGAATCCTTATGGCTTCCCTACTGAAGTTTCTGATAAAGATAAGGTGCCAAGCAGCTTTGGTGATGTTGGACAGATATATACCAACCCATATGGGTTCTCTAACAGGGTTGTTAAGTATGCGGTCCCCTCACAAGATCACCCATCTTCCTTCTCACCAACTCCTCTTATTCTGTCCAATCCCTATGGATACTCAAAGAAAGTCAAAGAATATGAAGAACTTCCATCCAGTTTCGAACCTCAAGAAACCATTGTTGATAATCCATATGGCTTTTCCCAAAGAGTTGCGAAGAATTTATATCATCGTAAAGAACTACCAACTGGATTTATGAAAGTTGGCAGCATCGTTGACAATCCTTATGGCTACTCTCAGAAAGTTCAAGAAATCCCCACCGCTCAAAGCTCTTTCTCCCCCACAGATTTTATCTTCACCAATCCATATGGTTATTCACAGAAAGTATACAAGAAGTCATACAGAGCTGGTAGCTATCCATCCAGCTTTACTCCAGTGGAATCTATAAACAAGAACCCTTATGGATACCCTGAGAAAGTAACGTCTGTGCCCGAAGATACATCTTTCACTTCTGTTCAGTCCATTCTTTCCAATCCTTATGGCTTCTCACAACGGGTGATAAAGAAGGATTATAGAAAACAAGAGAAAGACTCTTCTTTTGAATCAACTACTGCAATTAAGAAAAACCCTTATGGATTTTCTGAGAGGGTTGACAATCTTCGCGATGCTGCTGAACTTTTTGATAGATTTGATAATATTTTAGTGAATCCATATGGTTATTCGGAGAACATTTATAGGTCTCTCTTGACACAGAAAAATCCACTGCCTTCCAGTTTTACTCACGTCAGTTCTATCTTAAACAATCCCTACGGTTACTCAGAACATGTGAAAGATTTAAAAACTGATGAATCATCCTTTGCCAAAGTCGACAGCATATATTCAAACCCATATGGATTTTCAACTAAGATATCGCATTCTTTATTCAACCCAAAGGTACTCAAATCTAGTTTCACTCCTATATATTCTATTTTGTCAAATCCCTACGGATATTCTGAGCAGGTGAAGACCGTGGATGCCGATGCCTCATCATTTGGCCACTTTGACAGCATTCTTGTCAATCCATATGGTTATTCAGAGGAGATCAAGAAAGAAATGCATCGCCCCATCTATGGACTAAAAAGTTCAATCTCCCAACCCACCAGAAATATTATTATCCGCAATCCTTATGGCTACCCCAAAGAAGTGATGAAAGCACTGGATCAGAATGGAGCATTTACAACAGTATCGAGTATTTTCAAGAATCCTTACGGTTATCCAGAATCAGTTCACAAGTATGTAGGGCATGTAAGGCAGCTTATATCATCCTTCAGTCCCACCAGCAAGATTACGACTAACCCCTATGGATATTCCAAGCAAGTGAAGACAATCAGTGGATTTAGAGGTGCATTTGAACCATCACAAAGAGTCAGTGGTAATCCCTACCACTACTGTACAAGCCATTTTATGCCAGCCACTCAGTCATCCTTTGCTGAGGTTGATAATATTCTCAGTAACCCTTATGGCCTCCCAAGATTGTACTAACGGGAAAGAGACTGCATGATGGTTTTGTGTATTGCTACGGAAGGGAGATGGTGCAAGGTGGTAATCTCACTGATATTTCATTTTCCATCTAAAGAAATATCAGAGTTTATTTACTTAGAAATTCCTTTTTTTTTTTTTTTGCTCAAACTATTCCTCATTTTTTCTGCTTTCCATATACTTCACTTGTGTTGTGGTAACAGATTCATTATATTTCGTAATTTCTGTACTCTTTTCTGTACATTAAATATCCACCTAATTTTGGTCATACTTCTTGCAACAGCGAATAAAGCTTTCCATCCGGTGTTTCCAATAATACTTTGCCCGAACTGCCAAATAATATCAAGTTATATTGGTAATATCAAATGAATCACAGAACATGCCAATCTCTGAGTATAAAAACCTAAAAATGTTTTCAAGTGCTTTTTTTCGATGTCGACACCGCTTCTTGCTAACACTGTCATAATTTCGACAATGCTAAAATGTGTCTCTGTGTTTGCAGCAAGTCCTTGTTAAAGAATAAACCTAACTTGAAAACACAACACATTTTTTACTCAACCTGGAGTTTGTTTTCCATAATCCTTCTCGGATAATGACATCTCCATCAACTTATTCTCGACATTCCTATTCGACATTAATTAGCTTAAGAAAGAGTTTGTAGTGAAGGAATTATTCTCACCATGAATTACATCATGAGAAAACATCACCAACCGGCTTGCAATAGAAGTAAGGAAATAGCAACGTAAGATAAACTTCAATAACAGGGGTTACCTTTCAATACTAGTCCAAAATATGGTCAACAGGCTTCTAAAAACTTCATATAATATCTTCAGATATACTGTGAACATATATTCCCTTAACGGGGCTAATGCTGACTACTATTACAGATTTCAGTATATATTGTATTGGTTTCAGAAGACTTTACAAAAAAAATCTTTAAAATATTCTGTAGACATATGGGCAATAGACTTGAAAAAAGTACTCCACAACTTACCTACGGATGACAATATAATATGAATATTGAAGGAACTTGCCATAGTTGGTCTATAATCATCTATACATTCTACATGCATGTATGCAAATTACATTGATCTATACAGAGACGGGATCAAAAAGACTTACGAATGTACAGTACAGTACAAGTAAATAATGAAGATCCATAAAACAACAAAGCTACGAGTATAACTATTTCAAAGAACATTTAAAGCTAAGGATGAGCCGAGGAACTAGGCATTTTCTTTATGACAGCAGGACTGATGAACACAACGTCCACAAAATCTACATTATGTGCAAAGGATGGGAAATAAGTTAAGTGTCCCCTTAAATGCATTAACTACATCTATCTATCTATCTATCTATTTATCGATAAATAGATAGATGGACAGATAGATAGATAGTGTTTGCCAACCCCTTCAATCCAATGACGTATTTATTTTACTCTTGCCATCACCAGACGATTTTATTCAACTAAGGAAAAACTCCAGCAGTGAAGGGGTTAATGAAGGTTACAAGTAATCCTTCCACTTTGGAATCTCTCCATCCATACAATACACGTCATCGGAGTGAAGGGATGAAAATTTTGTGCTATGTTTCAACAACTTTTTCTATACATTAACGAATTTTACTGTAATTTACATGTTTAATTATAATACTTCAGCCAATACTTAAAAAAAAAATACCCAGAAATTAGTTGGGAGCAGTAAAAGGACACTTACTAGGATTTCTAAAGAGTAGAAGGAAGTTTCAGGAATCTCAAACTTACCTAGGCAAAGAAGTTCAAGTAATCAGACGAGGTGCTTCAGGTGCTGGAGATGGGGTGCTTCAAGTACTTCAGATAAAGTGAGCCAGGTGCTTTTGATGAGGTGAGTCAACTACATTGAGTAAGGTGCTTAAGACGTTTTCATAAGGTGAATCAGGGTCCTTCGGATGAGGTGAGATAACTGCTTCAGATAACGCGAGACAGTGCACTATACGTCACTGATTGTTGTGGGTAAATTTAGATTATCTGGCATCAGTGAACTGGGTCAGGTGAATCGGAATGCTGAGTCAAGTGTTTCAGATTGATGTGTCAGGTGCTTCAGAGCCGTGAGTCTTGTGCTTGAGAATGGTGGCGGAAGTGCTTTAAACTGACGGGTGAGGTGCACTACTGGTGAGACAGGTACTTCCTATTGATGGATGTGTTTCAGACTGGTGGATGAGGTGTTTCAGACTGGTGCCTAAGGTGTTTAAGATTGGTGGATGAGGTGTTTGAGATTGGTGGATGAGGTTATTTCAGACTGATGAGTCAGGTGCTCTGGAGTGATGGGTCAGGAGCTTCAGTTTGGTGGGTGAGGTTCTTGAAAGAAAAGGATTACACCTTAGATATAACAACGAGTACCTGAATGCAAAGAGGATGTTCAGATGAAGTTGAATATATGAGTCACAATCCACGTTAATTTTGTAATGCAAACAGCAATATGTCAAATGAACGTTAATATGCAGTCCACAAGGCATGTTTATGAGTTCTATAGGGTAAGATAGGGTCACCTGAAAGTAAAATGCATCTATATGGTTGCTTCAGATTAAACGATCTAGGTAAATAAGGTGGGGTTCAGTCCCTATGTTGAGGTTCAGACGCACAAGTTTTTCAAAAAGCTAATCCTATAAAGCCCAGTTGAAGAAGCTAGCAAAAGGGCGGGCTTTTTCCGTCGACTGAGATGGATGGGTCGCGAGAGATGCTGAAGGCTTTGTGAGCGATGAGGAACTCCTGAACAGCAAGGGCTCCACGAGGGACATCAGCGGTAACTCAAAAAGTGGCTTCTGTCTCGCAGGTGCCGTGGTCCTAGGGGTTGTCGTCACCGGCAACTCAAAAAGTGGTTTTGGTGGAGGCGGCACCACGGTCTGAGGGGCTGTGATCTCTAGCCTCTCAAATGTCACAGGGTCTGAGAGAAAGGAGGATACACTGGGCTGATTTAGTGATGTCTGTGGTCCATCAAATATCACCGTCCTTCCAGGAGGTGCTGTGAGTCCGTCTGTTAGCACCGTAGGTCCTCTGAATGACGTGAGGCCGGTCTCCAACTTCAAAGGCTCACCAGGATGCCTCTGTGGCCCATTGAGTGATGAGACATGACCTCCTGTCGTGGTGACAGTGCCTCTGGGTGGTGCTGCAGTGTCTATAAGTGAAGCTTCCAGGCTTGAGTATGAAGACACGAGCTCTTCTGTGGTTTTCACTGGGATTCTAAATTGGCTAGGGCCCCTAAATGACGTACTAGGCACTGTTAGGGGTATAGCAGGGTCTCGAAAGGATGTGTTAGGCCCTCTAATTTCGGTGTTAAAACCACTGAATGACGAATTAGGTCTTCTAATTGAGGTATCAGGTCTTCTGACTGAAATATCAGGTTCTCTAAATGGCAAGTCAGGAACAGTAAGCGTTGCAAAAGGCACTCTAAATGATTCGGGTCCACTAAATGACGTATCAGGAACACTAAATGACGTAGCAGACCCCCTAAACGACGTATCAAAACCTCTAAATGACGTATTGGGAACCCTAAAAGATGTATCTGGGCCCCTAAATGGCGCTAGCGGCCCCTTTTCTGACGTCTCCTGGTTTCTGGTCGACGTTGGCCTCTTACCTGAGGTTGCTTGATTTCTGAATGACGTATTTGGCCCTCTGTCTGACGTTGCTTGGTTTCTGAATGGCGTAGGTTGCCCTCTGTTGAACGTTGCTTGATTTCTAATTGACGTTGGCCTTCTATCAAGCGTTGCTTGGTTTCTAATTGACGTTGGTCTTCTATCTGACGTCAGTGGAAACCCCGGTGACGCCAGGGGCCTTGAGAGATCAGGTGCCCGAACAATCCTGAGTGGGTCGCCCAACCAGGCCCCGAATTCCCTCCTGTCGTCTCCCAGGTTGTCAAAATGTAGTATCTCCGTGAATCTCTCGCTACCTCTTCTCTCGTCTCCTCTGTGCCCGAATCTCTCCTCTCCTCCTCCTCTGTCTCCCCCTCCTCCTCCTCTGCTTTCTTCTGCTGCTGCTCCTCCTCCTGTGTATCTGAATCTTTCCTCTCCTCTTCTGTTTCCTTCTCCTCTTTCCCCTCTGTTTCCTCCTTCTCCTCCTCTGTTTCTATTACTCTCTTCTCTCCTGTCTCCTCCTCCACCTCCTCTGTCTCTGTACCTCTCCTCTCTTCTCTCCGCTCCTCCTCTTCCTTCTTCTCCTCTGTTTCTGTTTCCTTCTCCTGTGTCTCGATACCTCTCCTCTTCTTTCCTCTCCTCTCCTCTGTTCCCTCCTTCTCCTCCGTTTCTATACTCATCCTCTCCCCTTCTGTTTCCTTCTCCTCCTTCTTTGTCTCTGTATCTCCCCTCTTCTTTTCTGTTATATCCGTTTCTTCTTTCTCCTCCTCCTCTGTTTCTGTTGTTCTCACCCTCTTTCCTGTCTCCTTCTCCTCCATTTCTGTTTTTATTCTCGCTTTTCTTCCCATTTTCTTCGTCTCTTGTATTTTCTCCTTCATTGTTTTTGTACTTGTCTTCCTCCTCTTCATCTTTATTACCAGTTTTCGATCTTTGTACTTCCTCGTTCTTTTCTTCACCCTCTTTATCATCTTCCTTCTCTTTGTCAGGTTCTTTACTATTTTCTTCACTGCCTTTCCCCTCTTCCTCTTCAATGTCCTTAGCTCCCTCTGTTTCTTCTTCCTTTTCTTCTTCATTTCTATCCCTTTCTGATGTATTTTCTTCCTCTTCCGCATCACTGTCATTTTCTTGTAAATTTCTGGACCCCTCTTTTTGCTTCTCTTCTGATTTTTGTCTCTCTTTCTTCCTTCTTTCTCTATCTTGTATTTCGTTTAAGCTCTCCTCCCTCTCTCCATCGGCCCTTTGCTCTTCATTTCTCACCGATCCTTTTCCACTGTCATTTGTGCCACCATCTCCTTCTTGACTCCCTCCCTGTGCCCTCGCTCTTCCCTCATTCCTCTTCCCTCCCTCCTCCGCCTCTCCACCTCCTTCCAGAACTTCCTCCAGCCATTGTATCATGCTCGTCTCACTCCCCACCACGTAGTCTTCATCCTCCAGTCCCCCATTCAGTTCCTCCGGGTCTTCAAACAGTCCCATTCTATCGCTTTTCCTGTTCTTTAGAAAGTGTATCAGCTCTGCAATACTGTGCAATACCTCAGTGTTGTCGATTTCTCCTCCAAACTGCCCAGTACCATCAACTGCGAGTGGGGATTCCAGTGGTTTTGTTCCCGTTTTCATGCTATCCATTCTCCTATTCCTGGTTGACGTTGTACTTACCACTGTCTCGGTAAATCTCACGGGATCCCCTTTCCCTGCTTCTTCCATCATCCCTCCTGTCTCCTGCAAGTTCTTTATGTATTCCACTATTAAATCAAACTTGCTCCTTCGACGTTTTCTCGTTTCCTTTATTTCTGATTTTTGGGAGCTGTTCTTTTCTTCCATATCTTCTCTCTCATCTTTTGATGTCCTTCCTCTCGTGCTGCCTCTGTCTTGTCCACTTCTCCCTCCTACTCTCTCCCTCTTCAGCGTTTGATCATCTTTCCCATCATTCCTCGTACTTTCAAGAAATCTTATAAATTCAGCAATGGCGTGGATCCTCTTCCTGCTCTTATTTTCATCCTGCGAGTCAACTGCTCCAGTCCTTTCCTCCACTTCAGTTTTTTCACCCCCTTCCATTTCTCCTTCATTCGCTTGCGTCCCCATAGCCATCTCTGGAGAATAATGATTTCTTTCCACTTCTGCATTTTCCTTTCTCTTCCTTTCTTCGTTCCTAGATTTTCCCCTATTTGCCAAGGATGTTCGATCTTGCCTGTTTCTTCTTCTCCTGTCCCTCCTCATCGTTTGCAGGTAGTTCAAAAAGTCAGCAATGGCCTGTAAGTCTTCCCTTCTGTATTCCCTTAAAACTTTCAGGTCGTCTCTCCACATGTCAAGAGCTGATACGTCGGCTCCTTTATCTCCGCCTCTCACCCCTCCATCGTCGGCTTTATCTTCATTCCTCACGTTAGCTTTAGAATCTGCTTTGTTTCCTCTCACACTTCCTCTCCTCGTATCAATTTCCTCCTCACCATCACCCGAATTTTTCACTTTCTCCACCACTTCCTCATCTCCACTCTCCTGTCTGTTTCTTGCTCCAGCATCACCCTTCCCTCCGCCTCTGTTCCTTCTTCTTTCCTCCCTCTGTAGTAACCCCTGGAGTCTGGCGAAGTCCAGAGAGCTGTAAAAATCAGATAAGCTCCTGAGCTGAGTGAGAGTGGGTAGAAGGGGAAGAGAAATGGAATCTTCAGAGCCGGGGATATCCATGAGGACTTCAGGAGCTCCGTATTGCGAAGAGATTCCTGGTGTGGTACTACGACTATCCTGCTGCCTCTGAGTGGAACTAGGTGGGGTTGTGTAGGTTCCTGATGAGGTCCTATGATTGTCTTGTTGTCTCTGAATGAGGAGGAAGTCGTCTGATGGGAATAAGTGGAATCCTGTTGGGGTCCTACGATTATCCTGCTGCCTTTGACTGGGACTGGAACCTTCTGCTGAGGGTGAGTAGCTGCTTCCTCCAACACCACTACCATGTCCTTGTCCTGTGCTAAATGGTGCCCGAAGATTAGGTGTCAGCAAGGAGGGTCGTCGTTGCTCCTGGTTCAAAGCGTCCAAGTGATTTATACCCTCAGAAATAACTTGCCTCGGAGGAGGACCCTTGAAAGGCTCCACTTCGTCACTGGTACTCAGCAGGGGCCTGCTATTGCTGATAACTTTTCTCGAATCCCAGTTGAGAAGATGGATGAGTTCTGAAGTAGGAATCTGGCTCAGGTTCGCTGTCGTAGCATTTTTGTCAGTGGGACCGGAGGTTTCAGCGTCTGTTTCTCTTCCACTCTGCGGCGGAGGATCATACCCATGCGTCATATTCATTACCTGTTGACTGAGTACATTAAATTGTTGTTGATTGTCCAAGATGAAGAAATCAGATAGACTAAAGTTGCCATGATTTACCCTGCCTTCGTCTGTTTCCGACATTACCCTGAGAGGTCGACCTGGATCTGTCTCCTCCAATTCATTAAGGTTCTCCTTGAAGAAGTCTGGCGTGACGAAATCAAACGGAAGTCCCTGTGAGTCGTTGACGCTGGTCGGTCCCACTCCAGTCTCGAGGTCGACCACTATGTCAGGTCTGGAGGGATCGAGGAGAATGGGAAGCGAAGCATTGAACCTGAGCACGTTGATGAGCTTCAGAGACGTGGTTTGGTTCACGGGCAAGGAAAAACCAAGCTGGACTTCGAAAGGCTGGTGGGTACGGTTTGAAGCTTCTCCATCCTGACTGTCCCTGGCTTCGGCTTTTCTGGGCAGCCTCGGTACCCAGGGTCTCAGAACTTCCTGCACGCCCTGGATTCGAAATTTATTGGGGTGGTTTGAATCGTCATTGTCACCCGTCTTTGAGATATCCTTCTCAATCCTACTGAGTCCTTCATCCTTCTCTTCCTTCAGCACCGAGTCAGAATTATTATTTGATAGGAAATTGTAAAAAGCTGAGGGAAGGCTGTCACCCAACTCGTCTAAGTTTGAATTTTGATTTCTACCAATGATTTCACCATCTAATACCTGTACTTGATCATTACTGCTGACAATGTTCGGGTATTCTACTACTGGCTGTGCCTTTTGTAAATGAATGGAGCCGAATTCATTTGATTTTAGACTTTCTGAGTCTGTTGCTGAAAAATTTGGTCTTGTCTGACTTGATCTTGTATTGTCTCTTTTTCCTGAGGCTGACTGTGGAAACCGGTACTTCGCTTCGTCTCTCTCCTTTTGTTCATCAGGAAGGACAAAGTCAGTATTATTTCTATGGTCTGTTGTTTCTTCTCTTCTGTCCTTTGTAATTAATTCAAGTATACCTCTCATTAAATCTACCCTCTGTCCATTCACGTTTCCTTCTCTCTCCTCACTTTCGTTACCTGTTGTTATTTTTCCATCAGTTCCTTTGGACTTTACTTTCGCCTTAGTCACTTTATCTAAATCTTCCATCACAGGCATTTCAGTCAACCACCCATCCCCAGCCTTTACTCCATCACCTCTATTCTCCGACCTAATAGTTCCATCTTTTCTGGTACCATCACCAACTTTTCCAAACGAATACTTCACTGTGGCTATCACATCTTTTTTATATATATCTCCATCCAGTCCTATCCCTCCATGGGATTCTTCTTCATCTGCAAGTATGATATCACTAAATTCGTTTATCCAATTGTCCCCTTTCATCCCTCCTTCAGAGTTGTGGATTATGCTAAGTATATCAGCCTCTTTAAGTCCTTCCCCATCCCATTTTATCTCTTCTTGTGAACCTTTGCCATCCACAGACACAGAATCGACGTTTGGAACTCCGTTTTCTTCTGTTTCTAACCTACCTCCACCTTCATCCATCTCTTTGCGTTCCTTCCAATCCCAGTCCATCCCTCCACTTGAACTCTTGCCATCCACAAGCACGGTATCACTGCCTAGATCTCCTTCTGCTAACATTATTCCTCCATTACCATCATCCATCATCCTGTGCTCCTTCACCATTCCTTCCGTCCCTTCACTCGTAGATGAATCCCCTCTGCTTTTCTCAATCCATCTATCCCTCTCCAGTCCCAAGGTGCTCTGTCCGTCAGGCCTCAAGTACGTATCTATAATCCTCATCCATCTTGTGTACTCCAGCTCTTCCAGGTTTCGCGTGGAGGACAGAAGCTCGACGTCCAGATCCGACACTGACGGGTCTAGTACCAGGAAATCTGGGGGAAGTTGTCAGAAAGCAGATCAGCCAGTTTTACAGCTAACAAGTCTTTATAACAGTTAATCATTATTGGAAGGAATTATTCTGTTTGGTAACATTTTTCCATCAGCAGTAAATTACTGAAAAGGGACATATATACTTGTCCTATATTTTAGTTTGATATTCACTCTAGTTTGGTTGTGAAGTGTTTGGCAGCTGTATGGGTGAAGATATAAGTATATTCAAGCAAAATTATGCACACTTGAAGCTCAAGGAAGTTCGTGAATATACTGTAGTACCTGAATGCTGCTGTCTCTTAGTGCGTGAAGAAGGACCACTGTGTGCTTGTGATTCTCTTGGTACTTGTGTTATTTTCCCTTCTCTCCTTCCAGCTGCTTTCCTAAGAAATGCGGACTTCCTCAGTGGTAGAACCACTGTGGGCTTTGTTTCATGGCTCTGTGAAAAAGAAGTAAAGTACTATTAGAGCATGTTTAGGGCACGTTTAAAGAAGAACCGAAACATTGTCAGAAGAAAGGCAAATTTAAAATACCTCCTTGAATGGTAAAATATTTGTGTAAATAAAAGTTAGGATACCATCTTCCAAATGATATTTTTTCTTTATTCATTAGTTCACAGAATTCGTAGGCGAATCATCATTCCGTGACAGACAAATAACTCAGGCAGCTTTTTTCCGGTAACTATACTTCCAGTGCTGTCAGTGAGTGTAAAATCCGCAATCTATAGAATTACCCAGTTTAAAATTCATGATTGTTCTACATATTGACTTTAAGCGAACCAGATACTAAAAATATACTTGACAATGAAGAGAATGTTAATAAGTAAATGAAGAATCTACTAATCTACAGCATTTACCCATTTTTGGATCTGGGGTAGTTTCTTAACATCAGGAGCTGAAGTGGTGAGGTTACTGAGGATGTCAACTGGTAAGCGTCCCACAGCCTCATCTCGTCTCTCCATAGTGGGCGGGGCGGCCAAAGGAGAGGGGGAGCTGTGGAGAAACACCTTACCATCAACATCATCATCATCACATATTTTTCACAAACAAATGGGGTAGGGCAAACAGCTAATCCCATAAATGAATAAATATATAAACATCTCTTGGGGAGTAACAGTCGCAGGCTAGACTATCGTAGAGCAGAAATTTTAAGGGTAAGTGCCAGACCTTCGTTTCTGGTGGCAGTATATCATAAAAAAAATGCAATCACCTATTGGGGCTTCTTAATTATGGCGCAAGGTAAGGTCATCACTCCAATATGTGCCTGTAACCACTGGACCACCGAACGTTATCAGTATATATATATACAGCAATTTATATTACCAAGAAAATAATACAAGTAACTGGATATGTTGAAAGAATGCAAGTAACTGGAATTATCACAACAAAATGAAGGCCGACACACACACACACACACACACACACAGCGGGACAGCCCCCAGAAGACTATTTCCACAGACAGCCACGAGAGGGCACCACCAGACGGTTAAGGTAGCACCGGAGAGTTCAGCAACAGCAACACATCATTATTATATCATTTCTACCCTCAGACAGGTGTATTTTATTCCTGCCTCCTTCAGCCAAGTTTTTTCAGCTTCGGAGACACTGAGCTGGAGGAATTAGATATAGACGTCATTAACCCATTCAGTACGAGAGATCTTGCCTAAGCAGTGACGGAAGTAGTAATAATTTAAGTTACGCCCTCAGATGAAGAGGTTGTCCTTTTCACTAGGATACTCAAGCTCATCAGTGTTGCCAGGTGCTGGCCCTAAAATATCTGTAGAATCATCCATAAAATTTCTTGATTTGAAAAAAATTCTGTAGATCACAATTTCACGCATATATTGACAAAAGGTATGCAAATATGCCTTAGAAGTTATCTGTGCCTTTATTTAAAAGAAAAAAATATATGATTAATTCCATACGAATAATCTAAGATTAATGGTTTTATTAAATTAAGAATATGGTATGAATTTTCATATTTCAAATTCATAAAATGCGGGTTAACACACAGTTACTATGGGTCATGTTAGACACGAACCTAACTGAAAACTTATACTGAAAACAAGGGCTAAAAGAGCGAGCCCCTTTTTCACTTTTCGTTTTGCTCATAACTTTCTAGGCCAAATAACTATAACCTTGTCATATTAGATAACCGTAGGAACAGTCGCTAACACCACTAATATATTCCAAATATGTCCAAACTTCCGAAACTAACTCTAACATACCTGCTTCTGACTCCCTCAGAATGTAAACAAAAATGGCAGTACACCTGCGCATTCGATAGTAGGAAAATGTATATATTTAATATTGAAATTTTCGTATTAATTCACAGATTAAACAGTTTATAAGTATATTAATTGTTATACTGCAAGTACTAGTCTAATATAGCTTAAGCGACATAATTTGAAATTAAAGAAAATACAATATTTCATAGAACTCTTTACGTTTCAAGGGTTAACTACTGTATACAATACGCTTTTTTTCAGGACTGTCCTCTTGCCCACTGCTAAATTTCTCTATGGTATTTGAAAATTGAATTCCTTTCCATATTGCTTGTAAAATTTCTTGAGAATTTCTGTAATATATCAAAAAATCTGTAGATTAAGCACAATATTCTGTATTTCTGTAGATCCTTCCAAAAATCTGTAGAAATACAAAAATTTCTGTAGACCTGGCAACCCTGCTCATGTATTTGATTTTCACTTATTGCCGAAACTTTTATTCACCAATGAGGAACTATACGTAAGCAGGGGAAAAAATCCTATGAAACCCTTTCACGGCGTTGCTGCAATTTGTATTTTCATTTGTTTATCTATTTATTAATTTATTTATTTATAACTATTTATTTTCTATACATAGGCAATTTCATGCTAACCCCTTCATTACGACAACTTTGTATTATTAATCTCGGTAGGATGGGACGATTTTATCTACCTGAGAAGAGTTTCATAGATTTTCGTATAGCTGAATAAAATCGTCTGGCATTAGCAAACAAGAATAAGACTGAAGAAACTCCATAAGCTGCAGTGAGGTAGGCTATTCCCCATTCCTACAGCTACATAAAATCGCCCAGAAGCAACAAGAGTAAAATAGTACATAGGAAACAAGTCTGAGTGGAATATTGGCTGCGTGCGAAAGTATATCCCTGATTGAAATTATATACATTGTGTTCATTTTCGCATTGGAGTTAGATCCTCCTTTCGAACAATTCATTACAAAAAGAAAAAAAAAAGCATCGGAATGTGTCAACGCTTCTGTCAGCGGCTTTATTTCGCCTATTGTGAAACGCTGACGTGTTCACCCGCCATACACACATTTCATTTTCCATGCGCAATAAAGCAATACGGAAAAAGGTGTGCTCGTCTGTGGGTCATTAATTATGGTGATTGGCCGGTGTCACAACAGCCGTAGTGGGGAAGTGATGCATAGTATAAAAAAATATATAATATAAAAGGCATCATCACAGGGAAGGAGTTAACAACCTGGTTCTATTAAGTAATAAAAAAAAATATATATGTATGCAACACTTCATTACCAGTAGACTACATTATATTCAGCTACTAATAGTCAACCCCTTCTTTACGAGGGTCATTTATAAGATGTATAGTATAATGTTATCTGACAGTAACGAGAATATAGTAAAAAAATTAATGTTATTGTAAAGAAAGAGTTAACGGAGTCCTTTCACCGTTAGAGGCCTTTCTTTATTGAAATCGCATGGATATATCAAGTTTATTACAGAGATGACGTCATAGTACAGTTAACCCCTTTGCTACGATAATGCAATTTGTACTTCGACCACCTTAGGGGAGACTTTTCAAACTGGCGAGGTTATTATCTATTGACTTAATTCATTTCTTTACCGCTCCACGTTCTTCCTACGCTGAATAAAATCATTTGTTGGTAGGCTAATTAACCCACACAGCCCAAGGACGTCTTACGAAAACTGACTAAATTATTTGGTACTACAAAAACAGTTACTGAGTTGCCTCTAATTCCTACATCCGGAGACATGTTAACAAAGCCATATTAAACCATCAGAGTAGCCAGAATAAAATAAAAGGTGTACCGGGGCTGAAGGGGTTAACGGTGAGAATTAATTGTAGTGAGAGAGTTAAGTCTGCTCGAAAATGCACCCAGGTTTGTCTGATATACCAAGGAACTGAGTGGTGTTTCCTTGAGAGTGGTGCGTACAACTCGGGCTCCTCTCTAAACTGAAGAATATCGTCTAGGAGTAGCAGAGACAAAATGTAGGAGACTTCTTTGTAGTGAAGAAATGTATTCATCATCATCATTATCGCCAACATTTCGACTTTTTTTTTTTTTTTTTTTTTTTTTTTGACATATGGAGTGAGGCAGGGTCTAGAAACCACGGAAACAGAAAAACACGATAGAGGGACAACTAATGAACAGAGTGCTCGTTGAAATGGGACACACAGTAATTCTTTCACCATTCCAGTAAAATACATTCTAAAACCAAATTATCATCTGGTAATATGAGAGAGAGTGTTAAATCCCTCGGTGTGGTGCGTCATGTAACCACTGCGTGACGCAAATTTACAGTACCGTAATAACCACCAGCCTGTCTGTTTTTGCATCACCATTACGAAGGCTGTACGTGAGAAGATTAGTGCGTATTTCAGAGCGAATCCACAGGTTAGGCAATGCTATAGATAATACTGTTAATTACTACTACCTGGTACAGTATTTACCATGAGGAAGGAGGTATGCGTGAAGGAAGTGAACTGGCAATCATTTTGAAAGAACAAAGATTTCAGTTTACCTGAGACTAAAGACAGGTGAGCAAACGACAAATCCAAAATAGAAGTTAGTCTGTGAAGATGGAAGGTCAAGTTAGGCGACTTCGTAGGGCAAAGAAAGGGATCTAACGCACGTTACAGTAGTTAGGGACGACATAATTACTATACACATTTTAATCTAATTTGGTCCAGACTGTCGTCCTTTTCCAGCTTATTTCCCGTGGCTCAATGGCAGAAAAAGCCGGTACCGTGGGTCTACATTCTTTTCATAAAATTTTTTCATTACAAGCATCATACTCGTATTATAGTGTTAATGTAGTTTTACAGTTCAAGTCATGATGGAGAGAAGGCTTTTTTTTTCCTTCTTCTTCTTCTTTTTGCTAAGTTGGTGTAAAAATAGTATAATACCTCACAATCACAGAGACAACCGATATTTCTGGGACACGAACACAGAGAAGAAATGGAGAAGTGAGACAACATAAAAAAAAAAAAAAAGGGGGGGAGAAGAATGGCAAGAGTACGATCGAGAAAGAACTGGATGGATGGGATAAAAAGAACTACGAATGGGAAATCGTCAGCATCAGAGCTGCTTCACATCGGAATGGAGAGGGAAGGTGGAGGAGCGTTAGGATCGTCAACGTCTTTAATGACATGGCACACTGAGGAAGAGGATTATAGGTTGCCTTTTTTTTTTTTTTTTTTTTTTTTGCTTAATTTTCACCACAGGTTACTTTGCTCGTACATCCACTCTGGGAAAATATCAAGCAGTAAGAAAGATATCATAAGAGACAAGCAGTTGTTACTTTCTGGAGCATGGGTAGGGGAAGCGGCACCAGTAGAACAGGGACCAACAAGTAGAGAGGAGATTCTTACTGCAGTTAATAAGCACAGGTTACATAAGGCACGAGATGTAGATTGCATTAGTGGAGATGTGATGAAGTAGGGTGGTGATGGGGCTGTCCACATAATGCACCGGGTGTCCAGACTGGCATGGGATACGGGAAATGCACTAGATGACGGAAGAAAAGTGTATAAAGAAAAATGGAGCAATGAAGAGTGTAAGAACCATAAGGGGATTAGTTTATTGAGCTCCATTGTATAGAGGAAAATGGAGTAATGAAGAGTGTACGAATCATAGGGGAATTAGTGTACTGAGCATATCTGGAAAGGTGTATAGTAAGGTCCTTACAGAAAGTTGCCTAGCATAACACAAGATAAACTAGGTGAGGAACAGGGTTACTTTAGAGACGAGGTGCTACATAAAAAGCAAATATATGAGAACTTTGGTGAAGTATATTTCAAAGAATAAGAAGATGTGTGTTGTAGTAATGTCCTTGGAGAAGATTTATGATAGGGAAGATTGAGGAGGATTATGGAGGGTGTTAGGCATATATGGTGTAGGAGGGAGTTTGTTGGGGACAAAAGAATCTTTTTATAAAGGTAGTACCTCATGTGTCAGGGTGAGGAAGAGACTCAGTGATCCCTTTTAACATTAATGTAGGTGTAAGACAGGGATGTGTTGTCACCTTGGATGTAGTGTACAGTATGTATGGATGATGTATTCCAAGAAACGAAAGTGAAAACAGCAGACATAGAAGCATAACTGCAGTTTTTTTTTTTTTTTTCATGCGAGGAAGAAGGAACCAAAGGCCATGAGCCCGCAGTAACAGTTCCCTCAAAGAGAAAAACAAAATACAATAGAGAGCCAAATTCAAGATCCGATCATTTTGAGATGCCTGGACACACTGCGTTTGAAAGACTGGAGATCATAGGCAGCAGGAAATACAGACAGAGGGAGACAGTTCCAGAGCTGACCTGTTGCATAAATGAAAGACTGGGAGTAACGGTTAACTCTTGCATTAGAGAGTTGGACAGAAAAGGGATGAGAGTTTGCTGCCAGACGGGTGCTACGCGCCCGTCGTAGAGGTGGAGGAATGCAAGCAGACAGTTCAGAGGAGCAGTGACCATTAAAGTAGCGATAGAAAAGAGATAAAGATGCAACAGTGCGGCGAAGAGACAGAGGTTGAAGGGAGTCAGTAAGAGGAGGAGAGTTAATGAGACGAAAAGCCTTTGACTCCACCCTATTGAGAAGGACTGTATGTGGGGAGCCTCCCCACACATGAGAGTTGTACTCCACACAGGGGCGGATAAAACCCCTGTATAGAGTCAACAATTGTGCAGGGGTAAAGAAAGAGCGGAGTCGGCTTAGCACACCCAATCTCTTGGAAGCAGATTTTACAAGAGATGTAATATGATCTTTCCAAGATAAGTCCCGAGTAATTGAAACCCCAAGCATGTTCAAGGATGATGCAGGATTAAGCTGAATATTATTAAACATTAATGGGTATACCTGTGGAAGATTTTGTCGGGTTGATAGGTGTAAGAACTGAGTCTTAGATGCATTAAAAACAACCATATTATTTTTACCCCAGTCAGAGATACGAGCCAAGTCAGACATTAGGTGTGCCATAGCCTCATCCCTTGTTTGTTGAAGCAACTGTTGAGATGGGCGTTGCGGGAATCGAATGGAAAGGTGAAGGGTGGAGTCATCAGCGTATGAGTGGATAGGGTTAGATGTACAGCTTAGAAGATCATTGATGAATAAAAGGAAGAGAGTTGGTGATAGGACAGAGCCCTGAGGAACACCACTGTTGATAGATCTACAGTAGGAGAAGAACGATGGCCGTCTACAACAGCGGCTATAGAACGACCAGAAAGGAAGCTAGCGATGAAGGCACAGATAGAAGGAGAGAAACCGTAGGAGGGCAGTTTGAAAATTAAAGATTTATGCCAGACTCGATCGAAAGCCTTTGAGATGTCAAGTGCAATGACAAAGCTTTCGCCAAAGTCCCGAAAGGAGGATGACCAGGAGTCTGAAAGGTAGGTGAGAAGATCGCCAGTGGAGCGTCCCTGACGGAACCCATACTGACGATCGGAAAGAAGGTTGTGATAGGAAAGATGCCTTAAAATTTTTCTATTGAGAATTGACTCGAAAACTTTTGAAATACAGGACGTTAAAGCAATTGGACGATAGTTGGAGGGTTGGGAGTGGTCACCCTTCTTTGGGACTGGCTGAATGAGAGCAAACTTCCAGCAAGAAGGAAAGGTACAAGTTGACAGACAAAGGCGAAAGAGTTTCCCTAGGTAGGGTGTAAGCACAGAAGCACAGTTCTTGAGAACAACAGGAGGGACCCCATCAGGCCCATATGCCTTGTTAGTACTGAGGCCAGTGATGGCAGAAAATACATCAACTGAAGAAATTTTAATGTCAGCCATGAGGAAGTCAGAGGGGGGAAGTGATGGAGGAACAGCACCGGAATCGTCTAAGGTGGAATTGGAGGAGAAAGTCTGTGAGAAGAGATCTGCTTTATCTGTAGAAGAAATAGCTACAAGGTGCCAGAAGGAGCGGGAAGAATTCGAGTTGGAGAGTTAAGAGCATTTAATATGGATGAAATTATTTTTAGTAGAGCGATGAACAGACTTAGCACGATTCCGGGCAGAAACGTAAAGATGATGTGATTCAGGGGCGGGTTGGCTCCGGTACCTTTTGTAGGCCCTCTCCTTGTTGCGGACAGCATTAGAACAAGCGTGATTAAACCAAGGCTTTCTTGCGTTAGTCAAAGGATATGAGAAAGGAATGTATGCTTCCATGCCCGAGAGAATAACCTCTGTGTTGCGCAAGGCACACTCAGATGGCTCCCGGCCACGGAAGCAATAATCATTCCAGGGAACATCAAAGAAGTACTGCCTGAGGGCCTCCCAGTCCGCGGCTCCAAAATGCCACAGACGACGGTTCCCTGGAGGGTCCACAAGCCGTACCGGAGTGATAGGACAGGTTAAGGTAATAAGGTTGTGATCGGAGGAGCCCAACGGAGAGAAAAGATTAACAGAGTAAGCAGAAGGATTAGTTGTGAGGAAGAGGTCAAGTATGTTGGAGCTATCTCCAAGGCGGTCAGGGATACGGGTAGGGTGCTGTACAAGCTGCTCTAGGTCATTAAGGATAGAAAAGATGTAGGCTTGTTCACCAGGTGGATCCGTGAAAGGAGAGGAGAGCCAAAGGTGGTGGTGAACATTGAAATCTCCTAGAATGGCAATGACTGGAGTACTGTCACCTACCTATATGCTGGCGATGCTGTTTTGATGGCAGAAAGTGAGTGATTTGCAGAAGGTAATGAACGAATTTGGCAGAGTTTGCATAAAAGAAAATTGAAAGTGAATGTGGAAAAAGTATGATAATGTTAGCAGACAGTGCGGAGTATACAAAAGAAACACAGTGAGTTGCAGGGTCCAGATAGGAGGTAAAATACTTGATGAGGTTGATAAGTACCTGGGAGCTATTTTGTGTAAATACTGTATGGGAAAATGGAGGGCGAAGTTTGAGAGAGATCACTTCAAGAGAGAAGAGTAGTTGGAGAGCTCTGGTGTGTATCGAAGGGTAAGAGTGAGAATATCAGTGATATACTGAAGGGGATACGAGGGGGTATGGAATACCGAACTGTTTTCGTTCGTTTCATTTATCGTTTATAAAGGCTTCAACATCCTTGCACGCGTCTGCCTCTGTCACCTAATGGTTGATCTCCTTTTAATAAAAAAAAGAGAAATATTGCTACAGTTTGTGCTATATGTAAGATGTGGAATTGCTGATTGGTTGAAGAGGATTACGTTGAGATAGTATGGACATGCAGAAAAAATGCACATAAACTGGGTTCCAAAGAAAGTATATGAAAGTGAGACTGAAGGCAGTGTCTATAGTGGCAGACCTTGTATGGTGTGGAATTAAAGAGTGAGACGGCTGTGTGAGGATAAGGTGAACTGTAGGAGTTTCTGTCACGATCATCTCTGGTTCGGGGGTTTCCAGGAAGGAGCAAGGCGTCGATGTTGATGATGATGATGATGATGATGATGATAATGAAACGGAGGAGGACGAGGAGGAGAGTTTTACATTAGCTTAGACTAAAACTGAAAATTCGTTTTCTTTCAACCACATATTGACAAAAAGCGCGCCATCCACGCTTACGATGGTGGCTAACTGCACTAACCTGAGCCAGCGAAGACCGGGCACTGGAGTCCCTGAGACAGAAGCTTTTGTTGGTGTCCATCCCACACATAACGTCGCTCCCTGTAACATGGTGCAGGATGGTTAATGACAATTTTGAAAGGCAAAATCTAGGAGAGCTTCCATGTACAGATGCTGAAAAGCTCATGACAAGGGTTCAGTTTTATTACAGCGTTATTCATTTCTAACACCCACATCCCGCGGAAGTAGCTGATCGGTACTGTACGATATCAAGGTTAGGACCTGAGAGTATTGTTTTCATGCGTAGATTTGGTCCCTTTAGGCTTGTTCTGCATGTAAATTGTCAGAGTTTTATCTATCTCTATCTATCTATATACCTAGGCTGCTTCCCCCAAGAAAAGGGAGGTAGCCGAGACAGGACGACTCACTCTCCATTTACTCATCCATTCAAACACATTCATTCGCATCTTAGCTCCAAAGGGGAGAACGGACAGATCCTCACCGCATCACACCGCACAAGGGTCAACTGCGCAATGCAATCAGTGACATCCGCAGCAGGGCCCGACAGCAGAACTGGTTTACCCCTGCCACATCATAACAGATCCATCCCCTTACCCGCACCTGACCTGACTAGCTGATCAGACCAAATGCGGGAGAATATCCCCTCAGGGCTGCGTCATCACTTATTCATTCACAATTTCTCTCCATTTATTTCTGTCACGCACAGCCACTCTTCCTTGCTCAACAGACATCCCTCTCGCATCCAGCGCTCTCTTCACACTGTCCATCCATCCTATTCGTGGTCTTCCTCTCAGCCTTACAGAGTTTTATAACTGATAAATTCAAAATCACACAATTCCACAGCTTTTTAAACCTATTAGTTTGATATTCAGGTTTACAGAAACAAATCCAATGCTGTACTAAAGAAGAGAGAGCTGTCCTAGATTTTCACTCTTTTGGATAATACGAATAGTTACGATATTTCTTTACGAAACTTTTTGCACATCATTTATGGCCGATTTTAACCAGTGTAAGGAGATATTTTTGTAGTTTATTCTTGCTACTGCCAGAGGATTTTATTCGGCACACGACAGCGTTTGGTAATAAAAGGGCCAATGAAAGCTGCATGTAATCCCTCCAGTCCGAATGGTATAACCTAAGCTGAATATAATGTCTGGGAATAGCAAGAATAAAAAAAAGAAAAATGTGTCCTCCCGTTGAACTGGTTAATATCTTTCAAGGAGGGTGGTGATTATGATGATGATGATGATGATGATGATGATGATTCCATATGACAGTATACATTTGCTATAGCGCGTATATTCTTTCCTGCCAAAAATCCCTAACTCCTCTCAGTTCAGTTGATAGCCAAGTGTTGTCAGATTGGAGTGTGGATTTGACTAGTAACACAAGAGACTCATTCCTATCTCATTACTAATGCCTCATCGAATTTCTACGCAGCCACAACTTCAGTAGCTAATGAAATTGTTGGATTGGTCCAGTTCCGTCAAGCAAAATCAAAAGGACTATAGCGGCTTGATCCGAACAACATTAATGTCACAAATCTTGTTCGTCCACCTTAACTTGGCAGAGATATTCGTCATTTTACAACCCACTTCCCGTAATTCTGTGGCAAAATAAGACAAAACAAAGGCTCGATATCTGCCTCTGTTATACCTTTTTGTGTGTGGCCTGCTTCAGTTCAATGACGTACTCTAAATATTATTCATGCTGCTCAGTAACAACCCCTCTTCCCACGACACACACCCTGTACCCTGCATACTTTTGCTCGTGCTCGGTCTCCCTCTCCTACTCCTTCTGCCCACCATTTTTTCATACGATCTCCTAGTCAGTCTCTCAAGCTGCATTAAATCTTCAGTGTCAACACACAACTCTGCCAAGTCACTCTGCCCTCACTTCAGTACCACCCCTCATATCACAACACACCAGCTCATCCTTTTCTCCACTCTCACTGTACTGCTAAGCCTATAAACCCTTCATTACCATGTATTTTATATCACCTATTGTTATCTTCAAGCGATTAAAACCATCTTTTAAGATATTTTATGAGCCGGGGAGGATATACCTTTCACCTTTCCCTTCACTACGAGGAAGTCTTCTGGGTTGAAGAGAGCACTCAGGCGTTATCTAGAACCAAATGAAATAACGTGCAAGGACTGATGGGACTGACATGATCTCAGGGGTTTAACATAATCTCTGTAGGAATACCCGGCAAAGTGGCCATATTTCTGAAGTCTAACAGAAGCCTACCTGAACCCTAAGAGTAAAAGCAACATATCTCCATTTACAGTATATAGTTCTTATTTCTCAGTCAGTTTGCCTACACACGCAAAACCGATCGCCACTACACACATACACACACGCATACACAGCATATGCAAGAGGGCCTGGAATCACAAGATACCAAATGAATCTGACACCAATCCTGTCTTGGCGATATACAATACATACACACCTGTGCATCAACGTCAAACACACACACACACACACACACACACACACACACACACACACACACACACACACACACACACACACACACACACACACACACACACAGGTACTAAAAATTTTATTGTAAAAACAGCTATGTAAGAAGTAGTCCATTACGTAAATCTCTCTCTCTCTCTCTCTCTCTCTCTCTCTCCCCTACGTTAATAGTGTAGACCTCATTCCCACCCACACAGGCACATTCTGCATGTTAATGTGTGCATTGATCAAGGCCAATGCCACTTTACACTTACACTGCACGGACTGCGCGTAATGGCGACAGCTTACGTTACTCAACACACACACACACACACACCATAACACTACAAGTATCTTGACTCACATTCAAGCATTAACACAAAATTCAATACTTTCATTGTTAATTTAGTCCTTCACAACAAGAGGTCTAACCAAAGCTGAATAAAATCGTCTGGCGGTAATAAATATAGCAAAAAAAAACAAAAAAAAACGCTATACTGAAAGGGTTAATGGATTTTGTTTTACCCATAAACTACACGAACTGTCCATAAAATTCAGTATAAATTATCTGGCTGGCAAAAAAAAGAAAAAAGAAAGGAAGAAAAGGAAGAAAATCGTAGTGAATGGACCAACATGACACCCTACCCAGCACACCACAAAAGCAATGTTAGGTAGAGAAAGCGCTGAAGTGTTATTTATAAGTACTGTACGTGTATTTCATCTCCTGCAATCCGATGTCGAATTTTTCATTTTATTCTTTCGATTTTCTGGCAAATTATTTAGCTTTGAAGAAATTTTCAGACAGGTTAAATTTAGCTTTCATTTACCCCTTGGCTAGATGAGATTTCCCAAAGTTGATCTCTCTCTCTCTCTCTCTCTCTCTCTCTCTCTCTCTCTTATAGAAGGAACAATTTTGCGAACTTCTAGCTATTGATTCCTTCTCTACAAAAAAAAAAAAAAAAAAAAAAAAAAAAAAAAAATCTTGTGGTGGCCTGAGTAAAATGAAGAGTACTTTATAGGGTTGAAGAAGCTAAATTTAGACTGTCACAAGGAATACTATGAGAATTTCCTTTCGATCATTAACTGTTCCGTCATAAAGCCCAGACACATGATAAAAACACACCTGCCCATACCCCCACACCTGTCTAAAATAAAATCTCTCTTGCTTATCACAGTGGCAAAGATGGGTGTTGGTGCCAAAATGGTGACGTGTGAGGGTTGCTGAGGAATCTATATTGAAGTGTGGGTGGAATACCGTACCACGAAAACGGGTTTCCTAGGCTGTGTTCAGGGTCGGACTCATAAAAAGAGTAGACATAAACACGCATTTGCCGAGAGAGAGAGAGAGAGAGAGAGAGAGAGAGAGAGAGATCAAAACTCCCCCCCCCCATACCACATCCGTCACGGTTATCTGTCCTAACCTTTCATGACGATGATGCCCTGTAAATTATATTCTTGCTACCACAGGACAATCTTATTTTGCAGAGGAAGACATTTAGTTGTAGAGCTAAAATAAGTCTCCAAATGCCCGTCCAAGTATCTGCTTTTTATACGATATTCTTCCTAACAACAAGCGATTTTATTCATTTCAAGAGGGGTGACTCCAAGTGACGGGTAACCAGGTAAAACAAATTCACATCCACACTTAATAGTCCACATTCATTTATACAGATTACAATATTCATTCATATATCAGTAACATTCACTCCTCATCCTAACCCTCCCACTAGAGTTGGTTTATTTCCATCTGACGGAATTAGGCCAATCCCACAACTGGAATGCCATTTGTGGTGACATGATACTCGCCATGCCTGAGTTATTAGGTAGGAATAAGTCTCCGTGGCAACAGTTCATATCCACTGTACAGTTTTACTACATTTGGCCATCAACCTAACTAAAAGGGTTTATGAATCTTTGTCACGTTAGAATGTGCTATAGTACCAATGAAGTGGGTCAAATCGAGAACAAGAACAGGGAAAACACAACAAGAAAACAAGGAAGAAGTAGGAGAACTATCAGCAGCCCTCCAAGTAAAGGGAACACATTTTTTTTCTGCCCATCACTCAGGCCTTTGAAATTGTGGCGTCCAGTGTACGAAACAAATATTATCGGTAAAAAAGTCACACTAGAACAGTATCCGCAACAGCTCCACTGTCAACCTATTACCTACGGCACACCCTTTCATTAAAAAGATCCAATATGACCACATCCCACTTCCACATTCCCATCCAAACCATCCTCTTGTCTAACATCTGAAACTATTCATGATAACTACAGTCATAACCTCATCTATACTATTACTTACATCACAGTCACAACCAAACATTCATTAAATCTATCCATTCTGATCACATCAGCCCGCCGTTACGTCCCAATTCATTCCAGCAACACCACACATTCATATACTCACTAAAACTATCCAAAATAACCACACCAACCCACAGACACACCCTATCCATACACACCCATCAGTATACAGACACACCCTATTCAAATCACACGCTCATCCACTCTATAGAAGCCCATAATACCTACACAACCACAGACGCACCCTGATCCACTCCAGCTCCTAACACCACACACTCGTTCACTGAATAAAACTATTCTTTAAAACCTCACGAACCTATTGACATGCCTTCATCAACTCACTAAACCTATCCATAACTCACTAACTCAGTGTCTCATCCCTATCCACACCACACCCTCATCCACTCACTAAAACTATCCATAATGACCACATCTCGAACTGTTCGCTCGTTGGGTGACAGCCTTCTTCACATATTGTTCTTGATCATTCCCCTTCGTGTCTTCACTAAATCCTCAGGAACCATCACAAGTATATGGAGAACGTAGAGAATGCGAGAAGACTTAATACACAGCACTTGTCAGTTTCTTGTAGCCTACATGCGGTTTAATGATCACGTATTCACGGCTTTGTCGCTGTCATTTGATTTACGTCCATGTTGACCACTAATATGGTTATTTGTGCCTTTCATTATATAGTTAATTTTGCAACAATATCCGCATTATCAAGGCACAACCAGGTTCAGTAAGCACCATGTAGAGTCACAGACAGAAATCCGGATTGGAGCCACACGAACGCCAGAGGGGACTGACACACAGAAAGGCCTTGCATTCGTGAGGCGTGTTTATATGGAAGGGAATGTTTCCGTGTTGAGGGTCGCATGTCGTTCCGAGCGGTGCGAATTTGGGCTAATGATTAGTAATTATGGAGTATTATGGGTCGTTAAAAATTGGTAACTGGATTGTGGATGAGTCGCTGGTACTAATTATTAATATATGTTACATGAGCTATTTCGTAATGTTTAGATTTTGCAAGTGTTCGAGAAATTCCAAAGCTTTATTTCCCTCCAGGTCATTATATTCTGGACGAATGCATGAAATTGTTCGTTACAATTGAATCCTGCAGTTAATCTTATTCATTACAGTACAGTTGTCGACATGCAGTAAGTATGACATTAGCCTACTTTAACATAATCATTTTCCAGTTTCATCGATTATCGGAACAGCATCAAAGCTGTGCGTGTGGTGTGGCAGCCTTGAGAGGGTAGGGCAGCCTCTCTACGGTTATGAGACAGGAGACGTGGATTTTCTCCTGGGGTGGTATTCACAGGTATTGCTCAGTCCTTCCTACTGGAAAAAATAGTCTTGCAGTGAACTAAAATGGATGATTGAAATTTTGGACTATAGGAATCATCCAGTCACATATTATCCCTTGCGATGTGTATGACTCAAGACTAAGCAACGTAGTTCTGAACATCTGAAGGTAGGTGACCGACCTTCGCCTCAGGTGACAACATATCGGGAAATCCCCCAGGTGCTTCTCGGGGATTTCAGTCGATGCACAGGCCACCTAACCTTTACCCCGACTCACGCTTTAGACCACTTAACCACCAGTCGTCTCTGAAATAATTTGTATAGCCAAAAAAGTCAACATGGCAGCATCAGTACTAAGGAGAGAATAGTAAGCCCACACACAGTATAATGTCACGCATTCTTTTCATGACCAAAGTCTGTAATATATCAAGTATCTTAACCAGTTTCTAAGCTAAACACATATCGACAGTAGTTCACTGCTATTAGAAACCGTATTGTTCTTCGATATTGTTTTCACTTTAATTTTCATTTTAGTTTGACTGAACCGCTTGGTAGCTGTATTACCTAATATAAACGTAAAACAAGTAGTCATATACTGAACTTAAACTGAAAGAAGTGTTTTGGTAAAAATTATTTAAAAAATCATGTATTGTAAGTTACACAGTTAGTGTGTAGGTGGTGCTGTGCTTCCAACTATCACATTTACCGTACTTATACAGTTTCGTGCATTCACACTTAATCTTACTGATATTATGTTTGCAAAACAAATTATGTGCTGACACATATTATAGTTCATCTTCCCTGCATGTTCTCTCAGCCAATATGCAAGGTATCCTTGCGTTGTTGCCAGTTATTATGCAATATGCCTCCTCTGTTCTTCCATTTATTACGCGATTTAACCTCCCTTACTTATTTCTCGAGTCCATTGTGCTCTTTTGTAAGTTGTCTAAAAGTACAGTACCTGTCTCTTCTGACAATCATTTTACGAAGCACTTTCTCTATTCTGACAATGCATCCCCTTTGGTCGGCCATATGATTTTTGCCTTCTAAAATCTCCATCATCGAAATCCATACAAAACAGTTCTGAAAACAAGTGATGGAGTGGTTGGTTGAGTTGCTAATGAGGGGCTGTGACGGATATAATGAAGGACTTTGTCGCAACTAATCATCAGTTCAGATTGCTTGATTCGGTGCCCATGGGAGAATGTGGTGGCTGGGGAGACATTTAGTGGTGTTATGTAAAATCCTTGGTATCTCCTGCCGCCAGAGGATTGATGGTAAGCGACAAGGGATGGAGGTATAAGAAGAGAAGGAGAGGAAATGAAAGAAGGGGGATGGGGACGGGAGAAGGATGTGGGAAGACGAACATGGTGAAAAAGGGTAGATGGAGAGAACTGGAGAGAAACAGGAGAACGGTATGGAAAGACGATCGCAATGAAGAGCATATAAAGGGAAATATAGGGGGACGGGAGAAAAGTGTGGAAATATGGATGAGGATGAAGAGTGAAAAGAAGAAATTATAGAGGGACGGAAGAAGGGTATGGATGGAAAAAGATGGGGGCGAAGAAGGATAGAGAGGGATGGGAAAGTAGGGGAAGAAAGGTGTGGAAAGGGCGAAGATGTGGATGAAAAGTGGATGTAGTGAACAACAGGAGCTGATAAAGTGGGAAAATGACAAGGGTGAATAATAAACAAAGGGAGTGGGATAGTGAGGAATGAAGATGGCACAGGGACATGAGCTGAGACAGTAGATGGAAGATTATGAACGTAAAGAATGGAGAGTGAGAGACAGAGAAGGGAGGGGGGGGGGATAGTCACGGACGGAAATGAGTGTGCGTAGAAAAGGAGAGGTGTGTAAAATGAACAGAGGAAGTAGGACAGAAAGGGACAGAGGCGAGAATTAAAAAGAATAATGTAGAGAAGGACAGCGAGAAAGAGAGATAAGTACCTGTGGATACTGATAGGGAGGAAGGTAAGAGCAGCGGAAGATAATGTGGGAGTGAGAGAGATGGTAAATGAAAGTTTGGAGAGGCGACAGCAGGGAAGAATGTAGACGAAAGGTGGGCAGAAAAGGATGAAGATGAGAATATGGAGGAACGAGAATGGAGATGTGTAGAGATGAAGGTACTGAAAACGATGAGATGATAAGCCATGGAATATCAGAACTGCGTATGTTAGTATCGTATATATGCAGGCATATTTTTCGAAATACGAGAGAGAAAAAAAATGTGAAACCTATTACCATTACCGACTCCTTGCAAGTAATAGTGATCTAAGACTATCACCATAATTCAGAACGCTTACGGCCAGGTGATCGACTTATCCCTCTCCCTCCCCCCCCCCAGTGAAATTACATGATAGAAAAACCTCCAGCCGCTTCTTATGTATCTGAACTGGTGTATCACGGCACATAACCTGTACCCCGACTGGAGCCCTAAACCACTACATCACCAAATTCTTAGTATAAACGGTATGTTTATTATGAATATTGAGTGTATTGTTGATGACTGGTACTACAATATTTTATTACCTAAGCCGAACCAAGAAAATGTAATATTTGCATTGCCTCGAAACAGTACTGAGGAAGAAGTGATCCCCCCCCCCCAGCCGATCTCCGGTCATGTATCGTACGGATTATTCCAACACTTCTTTTGTCTCGAAATCGTTTCCGAACTTCATGGGACCGTTCTAAATTATCTGACGTAATGAAGCAAGCTCGAGTCACACTCTATCAATTCCAAACCCTAGAATAATGTAAGGGGATAAATGGCCATGGCTGTATAGATCAGCAAAACAATCAGTATTAATCAAACGGGCTAAAATCTCGCTTCATAACGCCAGAACCCCAGAACAATATAAAGGGATCGTTGACCTCGGTTGTACGCACACACCGACAACATCAAAATGCAAACATCATAAACGTGACGTGAAAAATGAGCAACCGGAAATTCTCAAGAGCGGAAATGGAAGGTATACGATGGTGTTTCTTCAATGGTTGGGTGACTGTGAGGATAGGGGAAGGAGGAAGGATGGGAAGAAGAAAAACTGAAAGAATGAGAGATGGAAGAGGAAGGGGAGAAGAAGGATGAGGTAAAGGGAGAAAGAGGATAGAAGCTGGAGCGACAAAGGAAAGAGGGAGAATATGAGGGAGACGGAAAGAGGGGTGATAAGAGGAAGGAGGGAGGGAAGGGGGAGGAAAAACTGGAAGAAGTGGGAATGGGGAGAGAGGGGGGTGATGGAGGGAGGGAACAGGAGGGAGAGAGACAAGTGAGAAAGCAGGAAAGGAAAAGGGAAGGGGACTGGGGAAGAGGAACAAGGAAGGAGGGGGGAAAGGAGGAAAGAGGAGGAGTAGACGAAAAACTGGAAGAAGGAAAGAGGAGAGGGGGGGGAGGGAGGAGGAAGCTGGAGAGAGACAAGAAGTGCGGGGTGAATGGCCGAGAACATAATTAGGAAAAGAAAATGGAAAAACTGGGAAAAGAAGGATTTAATTATGAGAAAACTATAACAAAATTGTGACAGAGAAAAACTTGAAAGAGGAGAATCACTTGGAAATAAGATACAATGGTGGATTACGAACAGCACACAAACGTTGAATACACAGGGAAGTAAAAGGAAAGAGTAATAGAAAGGACACACACACACACACACACACACACACACACACAACGCCAGTCATCACAAGTGTCTCCTTCACGCACCCGGCATCAGCAGTCAGCCGTATGGAACGTAATGAGAATAAAACCCCCAGCCTCTCCTCCACCGGATCACTGACTCAACTCACTGACTGCCAGGATTTCTCTCAGATGAACGAAATCGTCTGATATAAACCTGAAAAACTATCATTCCACCCACTGATTGCCATGATTCCTCTCAGCGGAAAGAAGACAGATATTAGACAGAACAAAACACCCAAGCTCGTCCATGGGGGCGAGGGTGTTAATCATCTCAAGCTTGTCCCCGTCACACATAGTATAATTCAGATTGGCTAAGATCCCTCGGAGTAGTGGATGTAATACGGTAATAGATATAGTCCCTGGTTCATCTGGACATTAACCCGGTGGACTACAGGCTGAAGTTTCCTTTCTTCTGCAGCCCACCAATCTCCTTTCTGGGAGAGGGAGGGGACTGAAGGATGCTTGTATAACCAGACACCTACACCGCCCAGTCATATCAGTGCCACCACGTGAAGACGTCCTTCACCAGCATCCACTTTCGGGATGAAGAGTTTATATGCAACTTACAATAACTCCTTTAATCCACCAGAGTTTGTTTCATTTGATTTTAGTTAGTCAGGTAATGTTATACAGCTCAAGAGAAACACTTCTGAGTTTGAATGAGTTAACCCTTTGACTACTAGGATTTCCCTCAAATGAGCAATATCGTTCAGTGTCAGCCGAACTAAAATACCCAGGCTAGTCCTAAGCAGCGAAGGTGATGAAGACCAAATTCATAAACTGAGATAGCTTATTATTTCTATGACCTTGGGAGGCTTCCTTGTAGCGAATACTATCCCTTGATATTAGCCATAGTAAAATACTGTAGATAAGTCATCTGCCGAGGTTTAAGAACTAAATCGATCTACCCTCTTGATCTGAGTTTGGAAGATTGGCCGCTTTATTCCGAGGCATATTTTGCATTTTATTCTTTTTACCACCAGGCGATTATATTCAGCCTGAAAGAGTGTGTTCGAATAAAAGTGGTCAAATATAACCTTCATTAACCCCGTCACTACAAAGCTTTTACCTTAAGCTAAATAAAAATAATCTAAATGCAGCCATGATAAAGAATTGAACATGGGACGGAAGGGGTTAAGGAAATATGTCACCCAAACTCTATGGTAAAAACTTCAAAATCCTTTCACATTCTGCTTCACCGAGGAATGTAAAAATGGTTTTGAATATCGTTGACCCGATTTATAGAACATATGAACAAATTAAGTGGGAGGGAAAACAAGAGGAAAAGCTCTTTTTTTTTTTTTTTTTTTTTTTAATTCTAGCACTTCGAATAGTTCTGAAAGAGACTCAAGATTACCGTGGTCCAGAACATTCAAGGATAGGTGACCACCATATTTCCCTGGTGGTATTATATTATTAACGAAAGACCTCTAGCTGTCTCATGAGTCAACGTGCCTGGTATATGATGTTTACTCTGGGCGGCACCTTAGATCACAGTTTGCCTATTGGTGACACTGAACAATTACCAAGTCAGCTTTATTATTCTTATTCACCTGGAAAAAAAAAACAAAAAAACACACACACACACAAGTTGACTGAAAAGCCTTATTCTTCGAAACTCTGCTAGAGCGTTTTGCCAGCTTCATCCAAAATTACATAGAACCTATTGAGTTACAGAAAACCTAGTGCTAGCTCTGCTCTAATGTGATATAATATGCTCTAACTGCACTCTTTTCGAATTATATGGAAAGTGAATTACTGATAATTTGAATCATCTTTATCATCATGATCTTCGTCACCGTTGTCGTCGTCGTTATCGTCATTACTGTGATCATCCTATTTTGCACTTTTATTATGTATTTACTTTTATCTGCCACTGAATCACAAAACAGGAACGCAGTAACCTGTACCACTTCTAGTGCTTCTCGATTCACCAGTGCATCACGTACTGAGTCACCGCCTTTCTCCACGCCGCCTCGTACAAACATGGGCAAAACTTTAGAGTTATCATCACAAATAAAGGTGATTATATATATTTCCTGTACGAAAAATAATACCAAAACTAGATGTTTTCTGATTTAGTAATATTAATATTATTTATAGCAACATTTACAACCATTTTAACAATTATGATCATTAAGCCATTAACACTCCCAAATCACCACTTTTACTACTACAAAAACCACTCCTAACTGAGGTTCAGGGGTTAAAATTTACGTGTCTTTTTTTACCTGCCGTACCATGTGACCTCGTCCCCAGCCTCGTATTCATAACAGTTCTTAAGCTTGAGTTCTATATAAGATTCCTTGCTTACACTTTCATTCTCACCCATACTCCTACGAAACACTTCACAAAAAAGCTAGAGTGAATATTAAAGTGCAAAAATTCAATCAATCGACATTACTTGAATATTTAGTTGCTAGAGCGTCTTGCTTATCGGCAACATTGGCTAAGATACTTTATGAATGCTTCCTCAGGTGTAAACATATCGTCTGGCCCTGTAGCGTACTGTAGGGCTTCACTACCACTACCATCCCTCTCCCTGCCACCACTACCCCCTTCACTGTTATCACCACAACCCCTCTCACTGCCACCATCACCACCCCTCTCATTGTAACTACCACCCCTCTCACAGCTACCATCACCAGCTCTCTCGCAGCCACCACCACCCCATTCACTGCCACCAACACCTCATCCCCCCCCCCTCACTGTCACCACCACCCCACTCATTGCCACCAACACCTCTCTCACTGTCACCACAACCCCTTTCATAACCAGTCCCACCCCTCGCTCTACCCCCCGCTGCCATCAGTACCCTTCTCGTTACCACCGTCACCTCTTTCACTGCCACCCCCTCTACCCGGGCTGCCTCAACCCTATGATGCCAACGTCCCTCATAAAGACACAAGACACCAACCCAGCATAACTCTATAAGGCCACTGAGCACATCACGCTCTAGAATATAAATGCTTGGACGCCTCCACTGGACGTATAGTTGTGGTCATTAATTCTTTTACACTTCAGGGGTTCGAAACTAATGATTCGAGATTCCAAACCCTTCAAATCGGCTTGATTATTATACTAGCAGAGATTTTCGTTCTTTTGCGTTCTGTTCACGCACTTCAGTATCATATTAAGACAGTACTACGGTTCTGCATCCTTTCCACAGTACTTCTTCGTGACTAGCACCATATATTAGCGTTGATCTCTAGCTCTAACCCAGTATCTAGATGGAGAGACGGAAATTTCACGCCCAATCATCTCACTGGAAGAGCTTTAGATGTTATGTGTATTTTCATGACGTATTTGTAACATTTATATATCTTATCCCAGTAATCTATTTCCTATTGATATTTCGGAATTGATATCATTCATTTATGCTACAGGAAGTTTAGAAATCCATATTCATCAGTAATCATTTTTAGCAAGACTTTCCGAGATTGACAATGCTGTCTTTCTTTTTCTTTGTCAGTATTTCTTGTCTCATTTCCTGCATTTGTGGAACTCTGAATGTGTGTGTGTGTGTGTGTGTGTGTGTGTGTGTGTGTGTGTGTGTGTGTGTGTGTGTGTGTGTGTGTGTGTGAGAAAGAGAGAGAGAGAGAGAGAGAGGTGGGTTGGGAAAAAATGTGTGTGTGTGTGTGTGTGTGTGTGTGTGTGTGTGTGTGTGTGTGTGTGTGTGTGTGTGTGTGTGTGTGTGTGTGTGTGTGTGTGTGTGTGTGTGTGTGTGTGTGTGTGTGTGTGTGTGTGTGTGTGTGTGTGTGTGTGTGTGTGTGTGTGTGATGTTTTCAACACAGTTCCATTTCTCACCTCTACACATTTTAAGTCCACCAGTCTTCCATTCTCTCCATTCATCATTACTCTCTCTCTCTCTCTCTCTCTCTCTCTCTACTTTGGTACTACGTGCCACTTAGATAAATCTTCAGCACCACTTACTTAAACCCATATGAGATAAAGTACATGAACGTCCTCCCCACCCTCTTTCTTTCTCTCTCTCTCTCTCTCATTTAAAAATATATATATATATATATATATATATATATATATATATATATATATATATGATATTCATCTCTGTTCTCTCATTTCTGAAGTTCTGTATCATGAGAGTAAATCGTATTATCTGTATTAACGCCGGATATCGTAGAGAGAACAGTTTTAAATGTTTGATCCGCAGATTTATGTAACTCTCTCTCTCTCTCTCTCTCTCTCTCTCTCTCTCTCTCTCTCTCTCTCTCTCTCTCTCTCTCTCTCTCTCTCTCTCTCAAAAGCAGACTGTATGTTTTCTTTGTTCCTTCATTTATAATTTCACACATCTTTCTTCATCTGTCATCCATCTTTCTGCATATATCCTAATTTTTACTTCTATCGTTTTTCCTTTTATTATTGGTCATCCACCTCATGTTTTCTGCCTCATTATACACATCCCTCTTCAGTGTTGGGGAGGAACGCCTTCTACTGGTGGCACCGACATGACCGGGTGCCTTCACTGCTTGGCCATACGTCCCTACTCTTCCTTAGGTCCTAAAGGAGGATGTTGGACTACAAAAGAAAGGTAGCTTCAGCCTGCATTCCACTGGGTTCACGTCTGAATAAGCATGGAGTAGCATCTCCTACTATCCCTCTTCATTGGTACTCCTATTCTATAATACTTATTTTTTCTGCATGCGAAGTTAGGTGGGGGTTCGCAAAACCTTCCTTCATGATATCTTGAATTCTGTCTATTTTTTTTTTTTTTTAACCTTTTGCAGTTAATAAGTACAGATCTGTTCTGACTAACTGAAATTCTTCTATAACATTGCCCTTTCAGTCCTTCAGTCATCAAGTTTCTCTTTCTTTCTCTATAATCTCATTTATTTAGTGGTTATAATCTGCACGTAGTGGATTTTCGTAATCTGCCATTCTTCACTTTATTTTTCACTTTAATGTATTCCGTCATCTACCCTCATCATTCTTTATGCATCATTATCCACCCTCAACCTTTTCCTCGATGTAATCCGATCTGTTTATCTACCCTCTTCTTCTTTGTCCCAATTTTTTTTTTTTTTTTTTTTTTTTTGTGTGGTTACCAATTTATCCGGTTCAGTTCTTTCAGCCCCCAGACAATGGACTGATTTCTCCTGGGCTCAAGCTATTCTGGCACTTCTTCCTTTGCGCGTGAATTTTCATACTACATCTTAGTA
Source organism: Coenobita brevimanus (assembly GCF_032717465.1). Classification (NCBI taxonomy): domain Eukaryota; kingdom Metazoa; phylum Arthropoda; class Malacostraca; order Decapoda; family Coenobitidae; genus Coenobita; species Coenobita brevimanus. The sequence goes on from NC_136979.1 coordinate 37,170,512, forward strand.
CAATCTTGCACGTTAATTGTCTTTTTTTCTTTTACATCGTTATAGATTACACAATATTATCTTCTATTCTTAGCTGCCTCATAAACTAACCTCATTTCCTATCATTTCTCCTGCATCTGCATTTATAATTCCCAGCCTCCAGACATTATAGCTTCTCCTATTCTGTCCATAATTTCTGTTTTCATCTCAGAAATAAAATGCCTCTTTCTCCTCTCCCATCATCATGCACCTTCGATGTCCTATCTTTGAATTTGTTTTGAGTTGTCAGCTTCGAGTTAAAATGCGTCTTCCTCCTTTCTCACGATCTCTCAAACATTTTCTCCTTTTTTTATATGCCTAGCTTTGAGTTAAAAATGCTTTTCTTATGTCCCATCGTCTCTCCAACATATTCTCCTACCTTGTCAATCTGTGTTTTCTATTTTCAGCGTACAGTTAAAATGACTCCTTCTCCTCTCCCATCATTTCTCCAGCTTAGTTCCCCCATCTTCTCGACTCCTGTTATCTAATCGCAGCTAAACATTAACCTACTTATCCATCTTACATCCACATTTTCTATTCTCAATCTCCAGCAATATGTTTCTCCTTTGTCACAGTGCCTCCCCCAGCGCACAACACAAAATTCGAACTTCCACACACAAATTAACCTACTTTCTCATCAGCCCTCTTATTCTCAGCCTTACGATAAGAAAAAAATTACCTACACTCTCGTCATCCTTCTTTGTCCTTTACCATCATTCAAAGTCCGTCCACCTCTGTTTTCAATACTTATCTTCTATTCTCAATTTTCAGATTTTACCCTTCTCTTCCACTGCCACGAAGCCTCTCCCAGCGCACAACACATAAATATTTACCGAACCTACTGCCAGAAAACTCACCGCACTGTTGCCAGACACCCCAGGGAACCAAACACACACGCAGTCAAGAATAAACGTCATAATACACGAGAAGTTTACATGTTTAAGCGCTGTAATACAGTGATATATTTATATTATTCTTGTTACCCCTCAAATGCATTTTTTCAATTTAACTCCTTCAGCGCGAGGACGTCTCTTTTTTCTTTTTTCTTTTTATTCTACCAGCAGATGATTTGAATCAGCTTAGAAATAATCTCTTGTTGTGAAAGGATCAATGAAGGTTGTGTCTAACCTATCCAGTTGGAAAAGTCTCCCCTTAACTGAATAAATCGTCTTTAGACAGAAATAATATAGCCTAATAGGAGATGCGTCACCGTAATGTCATTAACTCCTGCACGATGACGTACTTTTATTGAAATTAATCTACCACCAGGCTTTTTTTTTTTTTTTTTTTTTTTTTTTTTAGGAAGGACCTCTAGCTATGAAGAGGTAAACAAAACCTATAATAAACCTGCCGTTCGGAAAGTCTCCTTCAATATAAACATAAACGTCTGGAGTAAGCACAATGTCAGTATAAAAGACGTCCTTGTTGTGAAGTGGTAAAGGCAGATATCGTCTGAGCAGAGCCCTGTAGCGTAGACACACGCACAAAAAAAAAAAAAAAAAAAAAAAAACAGTTCCGGGAGAGAGAATTCATCTTTTGGTTTTGCGTGTGTGTGTGTGTGTGTGTGTGTGTGTGTGTGTGTGTGTGTGTGTGTGTGTGTGTGAATCTGGTCTCTCTGGATTTGCGGACTCAAACAGGCTCAAAAATGGATTTAGACCCATCGAGAACTAAAACTCCATTTGACAAAAAGGCATATGAAAAGAGTTGAAAAAGGTGATGCTGTGTGAAAAGAAGGAAAAGAAGGCGATGGAGGAGGAGGAGGAGGAGGAGGAGGAGGAAGGGGAAAGGCCTGAATTAATGCATGAGCAGTCAACAGAAAACTTGTCTGTCTTGCTCTGTGTACTGCAAGACGATTTTGCTAGTCACTGGGACACCTCTTGTGGTATTAAAAGACAGACAATCAGTGTGCGTGCTAAATTCTAATCCTGCCCTAGAATACAATCCCCAACCACCGAATTTGCATCCAGGTCCCTAATTGTGCTGTTGGGTGAAGAGGAACAAAAGGGTGAAATAAACAAGAGAGGAGGGGAGAGGATGTGTTGTGTGTGAGGGGGAGCTGGTAACACTGTGAGATCTTAAAGTGGGACAAATCAGAGGAGGAGGAGCGCGAGGGGAGGGAGTAGGCAAATCGTCTCTCTCTCTCTCTCTCTCTCTCTCTCTCTCTCTCTCTCAATGCAATTCAATTATTACTCATTGCCTGCTAGGGGGAGGATTGGACGGTTGCAAATAATATATCACCAATATTAGGCTCACGTACCCTGTGGTATAAGAGGCTTCTTAGATCCTATTCTTTAGCGATTTATATTACACTTTAAAAGTTTTCTTGAATACAACTTATTATCATCATCGCCATCATTATCATCATCCTGTCTTTTTTTCTTTTTTTTTTTTCACACATGCAGGTGAAGTAAGGTAGCGTATAAATCATCTAAATGTTCACATTATTTATAATTAACACTATTCAAGAAATTACTGAGATGTAATACGCAGAAAATATCCCTAAGGAAAAGACGTTAAGTAATGGTCAAAGCCACTTACAATAAGACTCTTAAAGATCCTTGTGCAAATAATAAAAAATGTAACCTCGGGTGTACAATAATTAAAAGGTAAAGAGATTTTGTAACACTTAAGAAAAATAATAATAATAATCAAGGAGACGGAATTTCGCTTCATTTATTGGAAAGTGGAAACACTGACGTGAGAGAAGACTTATTGACCGTGACTGTATACGTAAACCACAACTCAGGAGGAGGGAGACTCTGGATCATTTGAAAGAGAGAGAGAGAGAGAGAGAGAGACAGACAGACAGACAGACAGAAGCTGAAAGAAAAGAAAAACGGAAAAATTGAGGTAGAAAATGAGGCCTCGTCCTCCCCTCAGTGATCGCTCAAAATCAATCCCTGTAAATCTCAGAAGTGGAAATACCCATGAGAACTTTCGGTTATCCCGTTACATGTCTGGGATTCCGAGCTAGTGAAGGGAGAGTCCAATCTACCTGTGTAATACTAATTAGTGTTTAGGAGCAATTGTCCCCGTCTGAAAAATTGTCCCAGGCTGACCAATTGTCCCCGTCTAAACAGCTGCTTCCGTCTAAAAAAAAAAAAAAATACAGAATAAACAGCTATCACAGACTAAACAACTGGCCCCGTCTGAACACTTACTCTCGACTGAACAACTGCCACTGTCTAAATAAACTGCCCTAGACTGAATCATTGCCCCTGACTAAACTATTGCCTCAGACCAAACCATTCTCCCAGACTGAACAAAAGCTCCTTCCCACCCCCACCAGCGCTATGGCACAGCGAGACTGGGGTGATTATATGGGACAACGAGGCCACCCTACACCCACCCACCCAGACAACGAGAAGGGGGTGCAGACAGAACGATTTGCCAACCAATCTTACACTCTTACCCACCCTTTCATCTTCTTTCACTACTCCTCTCCCCTTACTGTAAGTGTTCTTCTCCCTCCTTTATTTCATCCCCTCATTACCTCCTCCCCTCCCTCCCTCCCTCTCTCTCTCTCTCTCTCTCTCTCTCTCTCTCTCTCTCTCTCTCTCTCTCTCTCTCTCCTCATCTGATTTGGACCACTTGCAGAGATTCTACAACTTTTTCAGTCTGGCTACCTTCATACTAACCCCACCCTCTCCCGATAAAAAAAAAAAAAAAAAAAAGCTACCCGGCCCCTTTAAGAATCAATGGAATATTTTGTTGTTTAAAAAATACACTTGTCTAGCTATTAGCAGGCATTCACATTTGCACAAAACATCATAATAACTCCTTAAATACAAATATATATTGAAACACGCAAGAAACAAGTCTTTTACATTTCTCTTATATGGATTAATATAGATCAAAGCAAACAATTTTCGGCACACGTATCTCCTTCACTACAAGAAACCAAAACTATCATCATCATCATATCATCATCATCATCATCATTATCATCATCCCAGCCTAGTATTTCATGTACTCTACTCTTAATATATTGTTTGTTTTTCCCTCTTCTATCAAAGTACCCAATGCCCCAATGAAAAAGCTAATATAACCCAGTGGAGTGTTGAAAATTAGTGAGCTAATGAAAAAATGGCCATTGTTCTTGAGATGAGAAGGACTGAGGAACTTATATCTAGTCGTTCTGGAGTTTTCGTGGCTCCTCTTGCCCAGCAACTCATTTTTCTTGTCACATCTTTTTATCATCTTGTACTTTAATGATGCAAACTATGTCGATACTATAAATCTATTCATAACGTGAAGGAGAAATTGAAAATCTAATATGCATAATGTCGCAACGAAAAAGATGTTGAAAGCACCCCCCCTGCCACTCAAAACAAGACCAATACATGCATACATCCGAATTATAAAACCACCACGCTTCGCTCGTGCTATACTTCCCAGCTGTCGACTGAGCTAGGATTAAGTTCCTGAATATGAAG